>NC_135531.1:46504939-46825772 GCF_045843805.1 Urocitellus parryii | reverse complement strand
TGTCACAGTTCATTAAGCTACCACTACCTTGTCTGTATTTGTTGATGGGAATGTGGTGACATGGACTTGGCAAAGTAGAGTAGCACTAATTTTGCATAATGTAAAACTGAAACTTAGTTTTAGGCAATGGACACCGTGCCCTGTTATGGATGTATAACTATAAAGTTAAGGGGTTGAACTATACAGTAACAAATTCTGTGTTTTCAGTGGTGGCACTGATAAGTAAAATAGAGATTTGAATTTATTTCATGTTTCCACATTCTCAAATGAAAGATGAAGACAATTTTGAGACTATAGGAGAAGTCTTCAGTCATGCAAAAACATAAAAAAAAATTCTTATGGTCACTATTGGAACATGAAAATCTGAAATGAAAAATGTGTTCTTAAGAATTTTCCATGGAATGTTAAAAAGAAATCCCCTAGCCCAGGACTCTTAGCAAGCCCATAGCTCCTATTATGTCCAGTATGCCACAGAAAACTCCAGAAACAGTTGAATTTGAACTATTTCATAGATTAAAACTAGCCTTTCAGAAGACAGCCAGGTGACTTCATCAGTCAATGCTTATGTTGATATTTATTTCAAATTATGCATTTATGTAGAGTATTTGATGTAATTAGATCAAAGAGGATCATCCATATGATCATATTACAACTAATGCCTTTTATTTCTCTAATTCCCTAATGAGTCAACAGGTATAAAATTCTATTATGTCTTCTAAATATGAATGTATATCCTAAAAGAGCTAGTGACCTCCAGCAGGCCTATTTTTAAGTGGAAAAACTACTTTTATTATTGACCACTAAAACAATGAAAATATGTGGAATCCCAGTAAAGTGCTTCAAAATGTACTGTGAATATGTGGCATTGAAGAGGATGATAATAATGTGCTTTCTATGGTACAGAGTGTGCTAGCCTTTGTACTTGCTTTTACATATTCACCTCATTTAAAATTTTTGCTTATTTCAATGATCCTGTAGTAACAGAGGCAGAGAAAGTATTATACTCTTCCTCCTTCCCTCCAATTACAGAGGAGTACCCAAATCTCATAGTTAAAAAAATGACAAGGAGATTTGAACTGCTATAGTCATCATATATGGTCTTAAGGATGCATTTATTCTCAGTGCTTTTAAAGTTGAGGATAGGTAGGATTTTCACAGAAGTGGGAACAGTAAAATTCCAGACAGAGCAAAGGACATTGGAGGAAGGCACAAACACAGGAAATGTGGTACAATTTTGGTGAAATGCCAGTGAGCTAGTGAGCTCAAATACAGGATGGAGAGAATGAGTGGGCAGATGTCCATGGAATGCTGTAGGAAGATCCATCTGGAAGGCTTTCATGGGAGTGCTGACTGCGTGTGTGGTCTAAGAAAAATTAATGTTGAGGGGTCAGACTGGGTAACAGGTGTGTGGTGTCAAATCACATGAAATGGAAAGATTCAGAGGTCAACACTAGAGATGTTTCAAAGACATCAGCATGAGTAGCTAATATGCTGGTTGAGATAGAGTGAGACACCTAAGGTCATCCTCAGGTTCAGGTCCAATGACTTGGAGAATGGTGAACCAGGAACAGAAACAGAGAAATCATGAGGAGAAGCTGCATTAGGTGAAGATGCTGGGTGTGATTTGTTGAGTTTGAGTGTGAGCATAGCATGCAAGTAATTATCCCCAAGTCAGAAGTGAAATCAGAAAAAAAAAAAAAAAACATTCCTATGATTGTGCTATTTGAAGTCATGGAAGAGTTCAGAGAAGCTTCAGAAGTGAGTTGAGGAGACTTCCAGTGAAAGCTCTAAAAAGGAGCAGGAAGAAGATTTAAAGCCAGTGACTGGAAGGCAAGCAGACCTCCTAGGAGGAGGGCCTGAACAGGACATCCTGGAGGCTACAAAAACGTTTCCTGGAAGAGGGAAGAACTGATAGCTACTGGATCTTCAGAGTCAACCTGATTAACAAATCCAGGCATTCCCTGTTTTGGATCAGTGAAGAGGGGTGATTTTAATGACTCCTTTCTTTTCTAACACAATTTATTAAAGACACAGAAGCCAGGCTGGTGGTGCACACCTGTAATCCCTGCAACTCAGGAGGCTGAGGCAGGAGGACCACCAATTTCAGGTCAATCTCAGCAACATAGCAAGACTGTCTCAAAATAAAATTTAAAAAATGGGCTAGGATGTAGCTTAGTGGTAGAGCAATTGCCTAGTATGCATGAGGCCCTGGATTTAATCCCCAAACTAACCAACCAAACGAACAAATAAAAAAGCAAAACAAAACAAAAACTAGAAATGGGGACTTGGATTTCAATCAAATTCATGTATAATCTAATGTAGTAGACACAGGTGGTTGCTCTTCCTGGCAACTCTGCTCTTGCTCCTCCCTTGCTAAGGAAAAGAATTGTTTCTTCTGATACCATTCTCTTCAAGGAAGGCAACCTTGTCCTCAGCTTGGGGGGAGTACATTGTGGGAGTCGATCAGGGTCATCCTCTGTTCCCATTTTTCCTTAAAACTGAACTTCTTTGACACAGGCAGATGACACAATTCTAAGCAAGGATTGTGAGAGAAGTTCTTTAAAAGCACTTCTTAGGGCTGGGGTTGTAGCTCAGTGGCGGAGCACTTGCCTTGCACGTGTGAGGCCCTGGGTTTAATCCTCAGCACATAAAATTAGACGAATAAAAATAAAGATTTTGTGCCCATCTACAACTTTAAAAAAATTTTTTTTAAAAAGGACTTCTTAAATGGAGATGCTCAGGAGAGAAGCATTGATTCTTTTGTGCTAGCTAACTGGTCTTATTCCTGGGACAGCTGTCTTTGGCTCTGAGGGAGCTTGCCAGAAGAATCCTGGCACACTGAGGTTGTGGAGCAGAAAAGACAGAAAGGACATGTTTCTTGATGCAACAGTCACGCCACTTCAATCAAACCTGCAGTCACCAGCCTCTGGATTTTTGTTGGCTGAGATTTTATTTTTCCTCATTTTTAGAGCCAGCAGAGTCATAGTTTTTTTATTGCTTGAAGCCAGAAGCATGCCAACTGATACAAGATATAAAGTTTTCATTTAACTTTATTCTCATCATTGTGAAATTGCCAAAGCCTCTAGATAGGAAAGGCCCCAGAGGAGAGCAGAATCAAAAATTAATGCCTTTAGAAGCATAATAAAATTCTCTGGTAGAGACACTGGGTAAACCTAGTGACAACTCTCAGGCTAACCTTGACAAGTATGTATGTCCTGCTAAACATGCTTCAATTGGCAAATTGGATTTTTGAATTGGACACAAAGTGGTATTGTGATGTAATATTCACTTACATTTTCCATTTCATAGAATTACTCTGTGGTTTTTGCTCATTTGGCATTTTCTTCCTCTTGCCTGACCCAGACAGATACATTATTCATCTCCATAGCCCTTAGGCCCCACCCTTATATATGCTGCAGCATGTTTGCAACATGCATGGAAACCCAGCGCCTGCACTCAGAAAAAGGGTGCTGTAGTCCATCATGTGGGAAAAGAGCTGGAATTAGTAAGAAGACAGATCTGACTCTGACATCAGGTCGGCCAGCCGCATTGGTCATGCCCCTGACACAGTCAGGCTAATTATAAGCCACAGTTCTCATTCTTCTTGGAATCTAAAAATCAGGAGGGTTGTAGGGACAGATTCTTAAGGAATTGTGAAATCTATCATCACTAGGACCTTTTACAAATTTGTTGCTTTCTCTTTTTAAAATCTGCTACTCAGCAGTCTTTTTCAGTATCAGTAAGTCATGCTATGCATTCCTATGAATAAGATGCACAAAAACTGCAACCAAATGCAGTGACAGAACTGTTTGGTTTTGCCTCAGAATAAAAGAAAAAAATCCTACTTAGCGAGAGATACTTTATTGCTTGTTGAAAAATTCCCAAGATTTGAGCTTATGTTTAGTGTATTGCAATTGACTACACCAAATTCCATCTATCCATCTACCTTTTTTTTTTTTTCCCTAAAATAGCCTTTGGATTGTTATTATTATTTTCAAGGAAAGGTTCACTAAATTCTCTTCAGATTCCAGGAATGGTAGAGAATTAGCATTTTTTTTCATTTATGGTAACTTAAGTCATTTCTTAGAATAAGAAACGGGAATGCCATAGCAAATATCATGAACCAAGCAGCTTGCAAACAGTAGAAGTTTATTTCCCGTAGTTCTGGAGGCTGAATGGTTCAAGATTAGGATGCTTCAGATTTGGTAACTGATGAGGGTATGCTTTCTGGTTCATTAATGGTATGTTCTTGCTGTGTCCCTATATAAAGGAAAGGGCAGGGGGTTCTCTGGGTGTCTCTTTCAAGGGCCTTCATTCATTTAATGGGGGCTTTGCTCTCATGATCTAACCACCTTCCAAAGGCCCTACCTCTTAATGCCATCACACAAGAAATTTTAATAAAAGTTTTGAGGGGGACACAAACATTCAGACCCCAGTGGGTAACTTCAACTTATTTGCATAATGTTTGCCACAACAATGGTGTGCTTCTATGCAGAGATAATTTATAAACTAAGGAATCATCAGATTTTGCTAGAGGGTCTGAAGAGAAATTCTTCTGGCTATAATGTATTCATGGTCTTTTTCCTCAGTTGTGTTGGACTGCTTTGGGGATAGAAATTTTATACTGGGAAGAATAAGAGTTTCAGTGGCCTGAAGCACACAAAGTCTATTCACAGGAAAGATAATGACCCCATCAGCTTGAAGTTGCTTGGAATGTCAGCATCTATAAGGTCTTTGGAGCACTGTGACTTCACTCAAGCAACTACACAAACATAAGGCAAAAAGATCTTTCCATTAGTGTTGGTCACAAGGTCATGGTTGTTTTTAAACTTTGTCTGCTGGAATGCCCTAAGGCAGCTCAACTTTTGTACTCATGTTCATATGATGGCAGATTTACTATTGCCACTCTGGGAAGGCTCCAGGGAGACGATCAGCTGATATTCCTCTGGTGACATTGCAATTCTTTTTTTAAAAAAGTGGGTTCAATTTGGGGAACATGTCACCATACATAGACAGGGGGTCATGATAATGAAAACGATAGTTACCTCATATTGGTGATGATATGTGTGATTCAACAAACTTTTTTTCACACAGAGCTTTGTTTATAAACAGGGGTTTTCTGACTTGATATTGCTTTTCCATGCTGGAAAAACTGTTTTTCTTTGGGCATTAGTAATATTTATTTTGGAGAGGAAATAAAATTCCAAAAAAGTCCTGTCCATAGAAGACCATGATACCTAAAGATAGTGATAATGGGAGGAATAATTCATCACAGTCTGGCAAAATTAATGTTTTTTGTTTTTGATTTTCCTCTATTTAAGAAGTCAGAGCTGGGAGCAATGGCACATACCTGTAATCCCAGTGGCTTGGGACGCTGACGCAGGAGGATTATGAGTTCAAAGCCAGCCTCAGCAAAAAGCTAGGCAGTAAGAAACTCAGTGAGACCCTGTCTCTGAATAAAACACAAAATAGGGCTGTGGATGTGGCTCAGTGGTCAAGTGCCCCTGAGTTCAATCCCTGGTACCAAAAAAAAAAAAAAAAAAAAAAAAAAATTGGGTTTTTCTTAAGTATAAAATTTAGCTTTTTTGGCTGTATTTATAGATACTTATCTTTTGCAAGTTTTCTCCCAACCATAAGTATTCTTTGAGAACTAGTTACTGAGTTCTAAGCCAGTCATTTTCCAACTTTTTTTTTTTTTTTTTTTTTTTTGAGATATGGTCTCACTCTGTCTAGGCTGGTCTTTAGCTTGTGGGCTGGAGGGATCCTCCTGCCTTCCCCTCCAAGCAGCTGAGACTCCAGGTAGGCACCAACATGCCCAGCTAAACTTTAATAGTTATTTAAATTTTTAAAATCCTGTATGGGGTTGTAGCTCAGTGAAAAAGCATGTGCTTAACATGTGCCAAGCCCTGAGTTCAGTCTCCAGCATGGAAAAGCAAGTCAGAAAACCCCTGTTTACAAACCAAGCTTTGTGTGAAACTCCAGGATATAAAAATGGATAGAGCAGAAGCATTTGGGTTGAGTAATGGCAGGAATGAGGTCTGGAGAATGACCTATTCACCTTTCTCCTTCCATCCTTCTCCTCTCTGCTACAGTTCCTCTCAAAATTTTTACCAAAAAAAAAAAAAAAATAGCTTCTTATTCACAAGTCCATGGCATATATTAGATAGGTCTTTCCTCATGGGGAGATCCATCAGTCTAGCCTGCATCCAAATATTCTCTCTGGACCTTCTCTTTCTTCACCGTTAATCTGTAGGATTTCTCAAGAATATGCAAGGTCTTTCCCCTTTTCTCTGTTCCTAATGTCTTGCTTCAGGCTCTAATTTTTTTTCTTATCTGGACTATTTTTATAGACCTTTCACTGATTTTGTGCTTCTGATTCACTTGCTAATATTTTCTAAGCATTTTGATCTCACATAGCATCAGCAAAGGTCGGGCGGGAATAGTGAATATGATGTTTATATGTTTGTTTAGGTAGCTACAAATTTTTTTAAAAAAATTGTAAAAAACAAACAAATATAAAAATTAAATAGAAATCATATGGGGTTATAAATACACATTTTTATATTCCCTCCTCATCTCTTATGGACAGCTTTGTTAATCATTGAGTGTGCACACCCCACTTTGGATACTGTTAATCTCTGTCCAACAGAGAATTTTTCTGAAAATGACTGTTTCCTGGAAATCTTCCTATAGCTCTCACTAACTATTACTTGGACTCTAAATATTTAGCACAAAAGACAAAGCTATTCATGAATCAACTGTTGACTACTTATCAAACTTAAAATGAAATAATATATATGAACACTCTTATTAAATGGTTTATACTTGTCAAAATATCAAATAGGATCTTTACTTGTCAAATATATTCAAGGGGGGAGAGGGGATGGGGAAAGGAAATATTTTGATCTGAAATTGATTTCCATGCATATAAGTTTGTCAGGATGAACCCAAGTAGTATGTATAACCATAAAAGTCTAATTTTAAAAAAGTTTGAAATAAATAAATAAGTATATTCATGCAGAACAAGCACCTTGGTCAATCCCAGATCATGCTGTATTATAATTTCAACTAGACCAACATGACAGCTAGTCTAGATGACTTGAAATATGTATCTACATCACTCTTACTGCAAAACATCAGTAAGTAAAGATTATTGGTTGGGGGGAGGGTGGAAATGAAGGGAAAGGAATGCAAATGTGAGATTCTATATTTTTGTATACATCAGTCTTTAGGAACTTGGTCAAATAATAATAAAATATTAGTGTCAGGAATTTTATTGACTAAAAATTTCCTGTCAGCATTATGACTGTCCATTCCTACAGTACATCAGAAATAAGGAAATTCTTTTTAAAATAGACAAACTTGTTACTGTGACTTCAAATTTGAAATAAAATCTCCATTTTATTTAGAATGTAAAGGATGGGGAAATGGAGACATTTCCTGAATGTGAGATGAGGGTATGAAAAAGAAGAGAGCTGAAGGCTGTGGTGTCCTTTTAACCTTCACTGGGTCCTTCAGGCTTGATATGGTTCAAATTTCTGCTGTATATTTTGATCCTGTCTCCACAACAGTTGCTTAGGAATCTGTTGCCAATAATGACACAGAAAATGCAGTGAGTTGTAAATAGATCCTCCTACGGCATTGATGCCATTATTTGGGAAATTATATGAGGTTCTGTGGGAGGATGAACATACGGTAAAAGAGTCCATTTCTTCAGAAAAAAAATGTAAATAGGGAGAAATATTAAAATATAACCAAGCAAGCATCAGGCATTTAATTAAATGATTAGTCAATATTTCTTTCAGATGGGAAAGTCTTAAGATTGATTTTCTGTTTTAAAATTATCAGTGAAAATAAGCAAAGTTGGGTAATTTCTAAATCTTTTTTCTATATAAGCAATGAAGAAATACTTTTACTCTGTATCAGGGAGACAAATAATAAAGTTTATGAAACACTGGCTCATAATAATACTTTCTTTAAAATTAAGGCAATCTAAATTAGGACTAATACTTTCCAAGTTAAAATTTAATTATTTATAAAAAAAATCTTAGAGGTCTGTACATACATCTCTTTCTTCATAAAAAGGTTTGGGCAGAATTAGTAATATCTGCAATTACAAAATGTTTTTAAAGGAAGAAAATTAATAGCAGAAATTAAAGTTGTCTTTTTGCAATCTAGGATTCTTTCTCACCCTGATCTCAATTTTTATTCCATCATTTTCATGTATCAAATATTACAAAATTAAAATGTAAAATAACAAGTATCTAATGATTTAAGTTGTTTTCATTGAATGGCTTGTTTGGTTATTACAAGCAAGTAAAAAGAGAAGATAAAATTGGTTTCCTTTAAAGAAAGCTTTTTTCTTCTTTTGAAAACATGTAATTAACTTAAGAATGACAACCTCAGTGTACCAGAGGTATTTAATTTTCATATTTTAAGTCTTTATTAAAAGTAAACTTTATGAGTAATGCAATTATGAGTGGGAACCTGAAACTAAAGGCGTTCAGATAGTTTTGACAAAAACATATTCAGAATCTGTACAAATAAAGCAAATGATAATCACTCCATCTGTTCTGTTGGCAAAAATGAGGCCCAGATGTTGCAGAATACCTTGTCTTTCTCCTGTGCCTTGGTCATTGATAAGTAAGGTTTTCAAATAGCAGTCCAAATTCTTCAGCAGTTTCCTTAAGTTCATGTAAAAGAGTTTCTTTCCAGCTAAATTACTTTCTCGCTTCCCTGTCAACTAGTAGGTTGGACCTTTAGATCCACTAGAAGAAAGTGGAAGTAAATGGCTGAGCCTTCTGTAAGGGATAGCCAGTTGGGATTGAGACTACTGCACTTGAGGCAGAAGAAAAAGAGCAAGTGGTCAATGGAAGCCCAGGATGCTTCTTAAAGTCTTTGCCTTAAAATGGCATATTGTCACTTCCATTCACCTTCCATTGATCCAAGCGTGTTTGTGAACAACCAGATAATGGGGCTGAGCAATATATTCCCATATCAGAATGCTTAAAAAGTCATATGATGCTCATGGGGGTAAAGAGTGAATTACTACAAATAATGCAATCTATGGCAGTATATGACATTCATGCATTTAGCAGCCCAAAGCAGGCAAAAAAAAAAAAAAAAGGCAAAACACCTTCTGCATCTATCATTGGTCCTAGCTTTTTCCTGAGCTATAGTGCTCATTTGTATCTTCTTTCTCAAATGACATGGACCACTCCCAATGATCTTAACCTGACTTTCATAAACCAATAAAGAAGGCAAGAGGGATACAGTGGGCCAAAAAGCAGTGAGAACATTGCCCTCTGTGTGAAATGTTCTAAACTCTGTGTAGGTATTGATTAGATATCTATATATGAAAATTAATTGGATCACATGGTAAATTCCTTATGCACAAGTTTATTTACCTACTTTTAGCTCAGAGAATATTAAGTGATTTCTGGTTACCTGAACAATAAGAAGGGGAGTCTGCGTGTGTTTGTGTGAAAGTCTAGAGTCCTGTGGGACACTTTATCAGCAGAAATAATGGAGGGCATGTGGGTTGAATTGCTAACATGTTGGATTTTTCTTTTTTCAGTATATTTAATTATTTATAATTTTTATATGTTCTTTTTAGTAATGCATGACAGTAGAGGCTATTTTGATAATACATATAACAACTATGGACTATATCTCATTCTAATTAGGATACCAACCTTGTGGATACACACAAAGGTGAAAGTCACTGTGGTATATTCATGTATGCACATAGGAAAATTATGTCAGATTCATTTCACTGTCTTTTCTATTTCTATCCCCTCCCTTTTCTTTATTCCCTTTTGTCTAATCCACTGACTTTCTACTCTCCTCCCCCCATATCTCCATATCAAAGAAATTTTTGGGTTTTGGGGAATATGCTGTTTATTTTACTTGTCATGTAAATTAGCATCCTAAGGATACCACCCCTATTGGATTCATACTGTGTCCTGTTTAGGTCCTTAACTTGGCAGAGTTAAAGGTTGAACATTTTTTAAAAAATATTCTTTTTTTAGCTGTTGATGGACCTTTATTTTACTTGTTTATATATATATATGTGGTGCTGGGGATCAAACCCAGTGCCTCACACATGCTAGGCAAGCACTCTACCACTGAGCCACAACCCCAGCTCCTAGAGGTTGAACATTTTTATTTAAATAACTTGAAATATAAAGTGCTTCAAAATCTAAACTCTGTGTAGGTATTGATTAGATATCTAATCAGTGCCAAGATGATACCATGAAGAGAAAATTTCACACCTGATCTCATAGGATATATTGCAGTCAAAATTCAGGAATACTAAAAATACTGTATAAAATTACCTTCAGACTAATTTATGTGTATAAGTGTATATGAAACATGAATAAATTTTTTGTTTAGACCTGGCTCCTATCCCCAGGATACTTCATTACGTGTATGCAAATATTCCACAATTGGCAGAAATCTGAAATCTGATACATTCTTGATCCTAAGTATTTTGGATAAGTATATGCAACCTGTAAAGGTGCTTTCAAAAATCATTTGATATACAAAGTACATGAATGAAGACTTGAATTGGGTGTCAACATACTTTATATACAAACAGAGATACACAAATTGTGTATATATGTGTATTAAGAATTGTAATGCAAAAACAACCAACAAAGTACATGTATAAAGGCATAAATTGGTGTGAACATACTTTATATACAGAGATAGGAAAAATTGTGCCCTATTTGTGTAATAGTAATTGTAATGCTTTCCACTGCTGTAGCGTGTTAAAAGTAAAATAAAATAATAAAAAAAGAACAAAAAATATCATTTGATAATTTGCTCTTTTCAGAAGAGTAAAGGGAAAAGCACTATTTCATTTGAGCAAATGCAATTTTATCTGTTGATTTTAAAATATTATTTACATTGCTAGGAATTAAAATTTTTTAATGTTTATGAAAACTTCACATCATAAAATTAAAACATGCCAGACTTAAGGAGGGTCACTGTAGGAGCTAGATGGCTTAATGATGTTAAATGATGTTAATGAGTAAAAGATGTTTAATGATGCTTCTGTTAATGCAGTGCTGGGAAGGGTTTCTGGGGTTGCAGCCATAACATTTCTGTGTCCTTGTAGCATTCTCCATAAAGTAGACTGGCCAGTAGGGGTTACTCTAGGCGTTGTGATTTTGGTGGTGGGGATTATAGTCAAAAGAAATGATGAATGGCATATTTTAAAATAGCCATTTCACTGCTAAGTTAGGCAGAATTTGGAATTTATATAACTTGCTTTGAGCATTTTTACAGAAGCTTTTATCCCATTTATCTATCTATGAGACATATTTCAATAATTATTTTACTATCCTTGCTGGTTGTCTATTCTTGATTAAATATAGTCCACAGATCAAAATTGTAAAGTAGCCCTCTAGTTCAATTTGGCATTATTTTTCCAGTGTATTATTCTCAATACTTGACTTTTGAATTCTAGGATTTTACTCATTCTTACAAAGGCTAAAATATAATCGTCTTTAGTTGCTCTATAGTAACTGCTCTCAGATGGCTCCTCAATTTTAGAATAGACATTGCTTTTGGGGCTGGGGATGTGGCTCAAGCGGTAGCGTGCTCGCCTGGCATGCGTGCGGCCCAGGTTCGATCCTCAGCATCACATACAAACAAAGATGTTGTGTTTGCCGATAACTAAAAAAAATAAATATTAAAATTCTTTCTCTCTCTCTCTTAAAAAAAAAAGAATAGACATTGCTTTTGATAAGGAGAAATTGAAGAGAAAATGGAAGAAAAAAATACATAGTTTTCATGGCCATTTGTTTTTGAAAGAGAAGATAAGTAAAAGTAAATGGCTTTAAATTCAGTTTCCATGAAAACCAAGTTTGTGCTGGGTGTAATGGCACATACCTGTAATCCCAGCAGCTTGGGGGGCTGAGGCAGGAGGATCATGAGTTCAGTCAGTCTCAGCAACTTAGCAAGTACCTAAGCAACTCAATGAGACCCTGCCTCTAAATAAAATATTAAAAAGGGCTGGGGATGTGGTTCAGTGGTTAAATGACCCTGGGTTCAATCCCTGGTACCACACACATACACACACACACACACACACACACAAAGAAATGAAAAAGTTTGCAAAAAATAATGATTTTTGTCTAAGGCCTAAACTAATACAAATGAGTTCTTACTAAACTTTGAAAATATTAAAATAAAATATTAGAGTAAAATACTATCATAAGAAGCATATATTACAATGGGTTAAAATGCAAAGTTATTAATTCAGTGTTTCCATATAATGTTTCAAGTTTGCTTTGATAGACTCATCAGAGTCTAGGAGTCTTTTAACTGATGCTATTTTGAATCAGTCCAAGCCAACTACATACAGAGCAGCTCTGACCATCTTGTGTATGCAGTAGCAGAAGGCTGGCTCTTGGATGTGTAAAAGAGGCTATTATAATAAATGACTTATTTATGGATGATTAAAACTCTTTAGGCAGTTCGTATAGATGGTTTGTGTAGCTGAACACTGTCAGAGAAAGGACCTAGCTGGAACAAACTACTAAGTAAAAATAATCTTTTTGAATAGACTGTCTTAAAGGCTCCTTACCTTTTAAGACTCTTAATCTCTTCTCTCATAGCATTCTTACTGGAGAGGCCTGGAAGCCACATTTGAAAAGAAAAGCACTTCTCACTTGTGATTTGGTTTTTGACATAGTTTTCCTCACCCAGCTGGTTTGTAAAAGAAACAAAACTGCAATTAGTCACTTCTGTTACTAGTGCTCTGTCCCTAAGTGCTTAGCTTTAGAAGTATTTTCTGCCTATTTCCTTCCTCTCCTTGTGTGACACAATAATATTTTTAGTGCTTCATTTCCCTTCTGTTCAATGTCCTCCTCTTCTAATTCTTGGAATAAAGGATTAAGACACTATTAACCCTGTGTCTGCCAATGAGGGAACCAGTAAATTGCATTCCTACTAAGTGGTTCACTCTAGGAAATTTCTCCCATCGAGGTTTTGTTAGAAATCTGCTAAAGTTGCTTTTATTTACTGATTAAACACACCCCTTCCCAGCATAAATATCAGCCATGAGGGTGAAAACTCTCTAGACCGTTTAGCTTTTAATTGTATAGTGAGAACTTGTTCTTAAAAAAAATCGAAGTTACATGAAATTTTTCTTAAAATATACAAGCCAGATATAGTGATGCATGCCCTGTGGTCCCAGTTACTCAGGAGACTGAGGCACGAGAATTACTTGAGCCCAAAAGTTCAGAGACAGGCAACATAGCAAGACTCCATCTCAAAAACAAAAACAAACAGAACACACACACACAAACTCATAAACATGCACACACAGATACACATATATGCACATCCCTAGTAAATAGTAATAGAGTTTAGTATATGATCATATAGATATGCCCATACATATACGTGTGTGTGTGTGTGTGTGTGTGTATGATGTGTGTGTGTATGTGTTACTTACTGAAGTCTCACACCTTAAAAAGGTTGTGTGTGTATATGAATACACAGATACTTATAAGTGTTATGCCTATATGTTAAAATAATAACCAGAATTTTAAACCTTACATAACAATGTCTTTGACACTAGTAATTTATGATTACTGACCACTGGAATCATTTGAGCATCACCAAATACCAAGTTGCCCATTATAAAATCTAGCTCCCCATTTTAGGTCCTTAGGTTGATAGAACAGAATACAGATTCAAAGCCTGGGATTTGAATTCATCTGCTCAGTTCCAATAGTTTTTAGGTGTAAGACTTGAGTAAATAAAATACTCATAAATTTCTGATTTTTAAAATATTGTTGAAGTTATAAGCTGTAAAAAACAATATCACTCTGATTTTTATATCATCATTAGATAAACTGATTAAGTAAAAATTGCTCATTCCTCTACTGGCATGGATTCCATTTCAACAAGCATTTATTAAGCTTTACCCTCATGGTAATCTAGCAAGGAATAATTTCAGTTTTCCTCTAAACCCTCTTATAACATTACTCAAGAGATTTAAAATCAATGTGAAATTTATTTAATAGCTTCAAATAGTTTTATAACTGTGATAATAAGTTTGAATTAATTTGCAAAGAGGAGTTCCCTTAAAGCATTGGTTAAATTCAGATTTCTATATATTAAACTGTAATTATATAATAAAATATGACTCAGAATAAAACCTTATTGTAACATGCAAAATACATTAGCACTGTTTGGATTGAAGAAGATTAATTTATCCCTGTATTTATTTTTAAAATCTGATTTGAGTTAGCTAATAAAATGAATTTGTGAGCCCATTTTATTGAGTAATATTCTGTATGAATTTAAATGTGTGAGCAACACTTCCTTATCAAGTTAAAATACATAGATTGTATATTTGTGTGTATGTGAATGTATATATAGTGTGGATTTATATAATTAATATAAACTCAGAGAGACAAGTACAGAGATGCTGTCTTTTTAGGAAGTAAATAATAAAATTTTTATTTCATTAAATTTTTTTTTATCTATTCAGTGGTATAAATTCATTTGTGCTTTAAAGATTCAGAGAGTAAGATAAAATCACATCCTTAGTTTATTGGTAGTGAAAAAGTCCTCATTGGTGAGATGGGGGAAGAAGTGACAAGTCTTGTATGAATTGTTTGATTCCTTGGAATTACAATGGGGCTAATATTTCTGAGAATTAAACTATGCTAAAACACTCTTCAATTTTAGTTATTATAATAGCAAAGAGTTATTATTATTCATAACAATTATTCATAAAATAACAAATGGTTATCATACTCTTTATAGAGATCATTACCAAGTAGTCTGTTTTTAATTCTTTTTTCTAATTTGTTCTCTAAAATCAAAGCTTGTGATGCAACTACATTTCTGAGTAAATATTTGTGGGGATAAACATGATTGTGGTAGTAGTAATAGCTACCATTTTTAAAATTTTTACCATGTGCCTCATATTTTATGTAGTATATTTTCTCTCAGACCTTGCAACAGCTGTTAGATGTAGGTTCTACTATTCTCATAGACACAAAGGTTTATGAGTTTAAGAAAACTCCTAAAGCTCTCACAATTAGAAATGGTGATCAGACTCCAGAACACCCAGCTCCTCCCCTGCTATGCCCTACTTAGGGTTTAGGTATGCCACTGGGATGCCCACTTTCCCCAAAGCCCAGATCCCTGTCTTTGGCTATAACTTACAGGTCAGTCACATGACACACAGACTTGAGAGATACTTTCTAGCAAGAGAGATTGAACACTGTGGATTCACCTACCCGGCCAGCACTGGAGAAAGAAAGACTAAGAGAGAATGTAAAGAAAGGTTAAGAGAGAATGTAAAGAAAGGTTAAGAGAGAATGTAAAGAAAGGTTAAGAGAGAATGTAACAAGACCATTAGCACTTTACTGAAGGAATTTCCCTAGAGCATCTAGCCCAACACCTAATCTGTTGGTGCATACTCACAGCTTTTCTTTCCTTATGTGTGAATATTTGTGTGCATGTGCATGTGTATGTGAGTTGATGGCATGCATGCATGAGGTTTATGTGCAGTGTATGTATATATGAATGTTATGTGTGTGAGATTTTATGCAGATGTGGGTAGGTATATATGTGTTATATTTGTGTGAATATGTCCTTTCTTTGTTGTATTCATGAGGTACCTGTGTGAGATGGGGTGGTGAGTGAGGGATATAAATGTGACTTCATCCTGTGTCTGTAGAATATGTGAGAAATATATGTATGTGTGTGTTATGTGTGAGTATATCCTATGTGCCTACAAGTTGAATGTGGGTGTGAGATGTTTGGGTGTGGAGTGTGTACGTGTGAGTATGTTCTATATGTGAGGTGTGTATGTGAGTGTGTATACCCTTGTCTGTAGTTTGTATGCTATGTATGCGTGTGCATAAGTGGAAGGAGCCTTACGTTTGGGTGGGAGAAGTAGAATGGAAAAGTGAGAGTAGAAATTGGAAAAACAGGCATGGCTATAAGTTCTCTGTTCACTAGAATAGTAACAGATGAAAAGGCTATAAACTTGAACTTTGGCATCTTGGGAAGTCCCACCCAGATCTGTGACTATAAGTAAATATTTGGAAGCAACTTAGACTGTTTACATCTTAGTTTTCTCATCCCTGGAAGAAGAGAATTTTTAACTTAAATGCTTGAATGGTTAAATAAGTACTGCTCAGATTGGAATTACTGACAAAGTATAAAGTGTTTGCATGGATGTAAAATATTGCATATTTTTATTAAGAGTGGCATATTTTTTCAATATCATGTTCAATATTAAAGTTCCAGAACAACATAATAACATACAGGGTTTGGGTTGTTTTTTTTTTGGGGGGGGGGTACTGAGGATTGAACTCAGGGGCTCTCAACCACTGAGCCACATCTCCAACCCTATTTTGTATTTTATTTAGAGACAGGGTCTCACTGAGTTGCTTACCACCTCGCCATTGCTGAGGCTGGCTTTGAACTCCTGATCTTACTGCCTCAGCCTCCTGAGCTGCTGGGATTACAGGCATGCACCACAGTGTCTGGCCATACAGGGAGTTTTAATGAGATACTATTACTTTGTGCTTCTACCTTCAAGGGGTTTCTAAAGTTAATTTTCATTGGCAATGTATAGTATATTGTATCAAAAAGGAAAAAAAAAGCACATGCTGCTTAGTAAATGCTATTTATTTGTGTGTTTATTTATTGTTTGGTATGCTGTGGATTAAATCCATGCATGCTAGACAATTGCTATGCCACTGAACTACATCTGAGTCCTTATTTTATACTGAGATAGAGTATCAACTAAGTTTCCCAGGCTAGCTTCAAACTTATGATGTTCCTCCTTCAACCTCCCAAGTAGCTAGGATTATAGACCTGATCTTCCACACTTAACTTAGTAAATGCTTTTTGATTATCAAGTAATTGTAGTCTTAATCCATTAAATAACCAAAGCCAAACTTTGGCTTGAACACATGGCAGAAAACTGAACCACATTTGAAGAATTTGGTAATGATTTTTTGAGATAATTATTTTAAGACAAAGAGAAATGAATAGACAAGATACAAGATACTGCAGTTCCTTAAACAGTTACCACATCTTCACTCTTGGGTATTATGTGAGAAAGAATTAAGAACATTTATCCTCACAAAATCCTGTACATAGATGTTCATAGCAGAAATTATTTACAGTAGCCCCAAAGTAGAAACAATAAAAATTTCCATCAACTGATGAATAAGCAAATGTGATATTTTCACACAAGGAATATATTCAACAAAAAGAGAATCCGGTACTAATATATTCTGTTACATATATGAACCTTGAAAACATTATAGTAAATAAAAGAAGCCAGAATGACATATTGTGTGATTCAGTTTATATGAAGTGTCCAGAATAGATTGGTCTATAGAGAAAAAAGTAGTTTAGTACTTCGGTAGGGATAGGGGGAATAGGGGATTGAAGATTGAAAATTGAAAGTTAAATGGTATAAAAATTTCTTTATAGGATAATGAAAATGTTCTAGAAAGTAGTAATGGATGCACTACTAGTTGCCACCTAATTATACCCTTTAAATGGGTGGATTGTGTGGTGTTTTAATCATATCTCCATAAAGCTAATAAAACAAGTTACAGGGCAATTTCACTAAGTAGTGAACCCTTCCCATTTATTGAACCAAGGATTCTGGGAGGAGCCAGTGATGACCCTCCTGATACAAATCAATACCCACAGACTAGAGAGGAGGCACTCCTACACAAAAGCATGTCAAACCACCAAGTCCACCTGTGAGGGATGCTTTCATGAGGGCTCCAGCGCCAGGCAATACATGAGCAGCCCGCAACTCTCTAGTCTATGGCAGTTTAGTCTGGAACCAGCAAAGCTAGTGAAGAGTCATTCTCTTTTATTCCCTCCTCCCTGCCCTGCCCTCTCCCTTCTCCACTCTTCTCCTCTCCTTCCTCCTTCTTTCTTCCTTCTGTCCTTCCCCTCTTCCACTCCTCTCTACCTATTTTACCTCTGTAAGTAGACAATGTGATCAGTTTATTTGGATTTAGAGTTTTGTATTCATTGGAAGAAACTGTTTTCTTTATTTTCATGATTTTGAAGTATTTCCTACGACAGGATTCAAGAAGTGCAGAACCTGAGAAAATCCTCTGTGGCTGAATAGCTGATACAAAGATATAAAGGTTTTGTTGTTGTTTGTATATATTCCCTCCCTTTCCCCGTTTCTGTGGCTTGAAACTGCAGCACCTCCAGCTCTACTGAGGAGTAGTATGCTCTGCTCATCTTCTTATGATTTCCACCTACTCCACCTCCACATGCAAGTGTCACATTCACTGTGGTTTCAGATGATCCCTTAGGAATGTGATGTTTATTTCTGTTACATCTTATCTATAATCACTGCCTTTAAAACTTTTTTTCCTTAACATATAATTGAAGAATAATCTGTTCAATATGCAGCTGTGTGAACCTAATCAATAGATGTATTTTACAAGTTTTAATTTTGAAATGTTGGATAATATCTTTCAGTGGAAATTAATCTTTCTATAAAGTGTCATATTTTTTATTGAAATGTTTCTGTAATGTGACTTTTCAACACTAATTACTATTATTAAATATCAGTGAATTTGTTTTAAATAACTTAACATTCAGATAAGCAGTATTTATGTACTATACAATACTACCTAACTGGCTTATTTGTTGGGAAAGAATAACTGACTCACCAGATAAAAGAATTCAGCATCTCTTATTTTTCAGCCTATATTAACTGCATTTAATTTTTTGACAGTTTCCATGATGTAATAAAAAAACACAGGCAATCAAATTTAAATGTCTATCAAAATGAATGTTCTCTGAGCTCCAATTCATGCAAAAGTCGAGATTTGGACAATGAAGAGTTAAAGTTTATAAATGTTCTTCAGGGAAAAAGAATAGATAAAACAATACAGTTGAGATTTCTACTATCGAACAATATACAATCATAAGGAAACAGAAAAAAGGGGTACAGTTAAATGCATTCTTCTTAATTATATTAACAGTGATATCTATTTTAAACAGTCATGAGAGTTCTGTGTACTTTGTAGGGGAAGTTCTCTTGGATCTTTCTCCATGTTTACCAGGATATATCCTGAGCACACTGCATAAACATTGTGCATGCAAAGAATTGGAGCTAGTGTGTGTGAATGCTCATGTGACACATCAGTGCACATTGATGTTCACTAGGGAAAATATGGAAAATTGAAATTTGTTCTAAGGTTCATTTTTTTCAGTGGCTTACTTTAAATAGCCTACTCTTGTAAAGCGTGAATGGCCAGAGGCATCCTTAACGTTTTTATCCAATTAGTTCATGGATTATGTTTCCAGAAAAACAGACTGAGTGACCAACCAGGTAGAAAGAGTCTTAGAGATTTTTCATGGGACCACCATCTATGGAGGGGAGGAAGAGGAAAGAAAGCAGAAGCAGGAGCTAGAGGGGAGTTGGTCTGCAATGTAGTGTGGGAAGGTCTTGTAAAGCCCTCAGAGAGTTTGGGAGTGGGCTTGCTCTTCAGAGTTGTCCTACATGTGGGTGAGGGGTCTGGACTTTGATACCCTCCTGTGGACCCAATATAAGATGCTTGGACAAGGCAGACTTCTTAAGCTGAAGCAAATGAGAATGAATTTGAACAGAAGAGGTTGGATACCTGAGGAATTTTTAGCAAGCAGGTTTATTGACTGCAGGGCTCAGAGGTGGCTTTTGGGACAAGTTTTGCAGAGATAGAGGAGTTTTTGGCTCTGGGGAAGGCTCTGGCACTGAGAGCATCAAGGAAGAAGGAGTGGCCAGTGTTAAGGGGCCTCTGTCTGTTGTCTCTGGGAATGAGGGGGCTGAGGGGTCAGCCTGTTGTTTTAGTGGTCTTGACAAAGTCAGGTTGAGTGGCACATAAGATGAAGATGGCGAGTGCTCTTTTGGCACTCACAGGAAAAATTGCTTTTTGTTTGTTTATTTGTTTTTTTCTTTGTCAGGTTTTGTTCTGTTTAGTTTTCTTTCTTTGGGTCTTAGAGGCCATTATAGTCTAAATTAATATTAATTTGGATTGTCTTTCCAAATAGGCTCTCGAACAAAGGGGCTGTTTCTAGACTATCTCTTGCCAGCGACCAATAAGGGAATTGGCTTGGTGTCCAGAGGTTTTGATAACTATTGAGAGGCCCTCACCAATGAAACTTTTGTCCATAGATCCTTCTGGTGGCTGTTCCACCTCAAAGGTTGGTCATTTTAATTTGTAAAGTATATAACTTTTATGGAGTGAGCTTCATCCCACAGTTACTATTAAAACCTTTCTAAAAGTTTTTTTTTTTTTTTTAACAAACATTTTAGAAGACTGTGTTTTGTATGTGCCTCCCATGTTCCATGCTTTATCAGTGTCACACACTTATGACAAGATTTGCTTCATCCATCTCAGTGCTTTTCCCTTGTGGGAACTTAGTGTCCTCCTTGGTGGCCCCGTATCAACTCCTGACCTGGAGCTTTCACCTAGATATTGGATGGTGAAAATCCACCATTGACTGTATGAGATCCCATGGAACTGAGTAAGGGTCCAGCATTTGTTTGGCCCTTGTGTCGGGTCAAAACTCTTCCCTTGTTTGTCTTATTTACGTACTTTACATAGACATGGTCAAAGCAAAATTTTTATATTGTCTAAATCTCAAAATTCCACAACCAAAAGGGAATCATGTTTCTCTTCTGTTCGCCAATTTTGAACAGAGACTATTTGGGTGACTCCCTGGGTCCTTTTTGGCTCCACATTCTTCAGAGATTACTCAGGGACCCTTAGAGGTTGATAGAGCTTCTCTTCCACCAGCTTAGGCCTCTGTGGGGGAAGTCAGGTGCGATGCCTTTAATGGATCTGTGTCTTTCTTGTTCAATTGGATGGTGCTCTAAGTTACCTAGTCTTGGTTCTTGTTCTTCATGGGTTCCATTGTGCTCTGGGGTGACAGTTCTTTGGGGCAGGTAAGTCAACTAAGCCTATAGCCTATGGTGCACCAAGGAGAAGTATTGTCCTCCACATCCTGGGAAAATTAGACCCAGAGATAAGAGAGGCAGAAAAGCTTCACTGTCCCATCTGGGCTGCCAAATGAAGTAGGACAGAAGAGGCCAGATACTCTAGGAATTTTCAGAAAGCAGGTTTATTGACTATTGGGTTCAGCAGTGGCTCTTGCCTAACAATTCTTCTTCTGAAAAAAGATTTTGGAAATTCTTTGAGCTTTATACCCAGTGCAGGGGGAGGGCATGGAGGGTTTTTTTTTTTCATTTGTTTTTTAAGCAAGAAAACAAAAACAGTATCTTTTAATACAACAATCTTACAGACTCAACTCTACCATACCTTATTGTGTACAAACCTGACATTTACAAAGCTTCCAACCTCGATAACCTCTGCAGACATCCTGATGATCTGAGAAGAGAAAAAGCTTAATTATGAGAAGGGTCTTTTGGATGGGGGTCTCTGTCCTACTTCAAGAACAAAGAGCACTTTCCAACCCCAGGGAAATGGGTTATGTTATTAAAGGTAGATGATCACAACATCCACTACAGTTGGGGAGGTATTTTAGAACCTGGGAACATTGAGGAAGGCTTTGAGAGTGTATGCTTTCCTTCTTACATTCCCTCCATGTTTTGAAGAAGTAGGATGTTATTTGTGGGAAAGAAAATGGAATGATAATTTTCATAAAATCTAACTTTTTTTTAATGTCAAGATACAAATTTATTATCACACTTAACAGGGGTACTCTCTGTGACCATCCAAGTCAATGTGATGTTAGCATCCAAGTAAATTTTTTTTCATATTAAAGGAAACAAAAATAGAAATATTTATTGAGTGTCCATTAAAGGTGATGTCAAAGGTCTTTATTATCTATATGAGAAGCTGATAACTATGAAAGATTGTATTTATTTGAAAAGTTTTGATCTCATTTAACCACTATTTATATAAAACAGAAAATATATTAATCAATACATAAAAATAATACTTTATGAAAACTGCAGCATGTTCATTTGGGCTAGGCCTTTGTTTGGTTGGCTGTATATGCACTTTTTTGTTTGTTCTGTTTTTTATTTATTTAATTGTGGCATGGTATTTGAAACATCCACACAATAACAATTGTGGAGAAGCTAGTGCGTAGATATATGAACTCAATATTTCAAATTGACAACAGAATGATCTTGTTTATTATGTAGTAATTTTTTTCATTACAGTGAAATGAATTATATCATTAAATACAGTATAGAAAGTAGAAACCGGGCTGGGGATGTGGCTCAAGCTGTAGCGCGCTCGGCTGGCATGCGTGCGGCCCGGGTTCCATCCTCAGCACCACATACCAACAAAGATGTTGTGTCTGCCAAGAACTAAAAAATAAATATTAAAAAAATTCTCTCTCTCTCTCTCTCTCTCTCTCTCTCTCTCTCTCCACTCTCTCTTTGAAAAAAAAAGGAAAGTAGAAACCTTCCTTTGTATTTAAAGTTGTTTTATCTGTGTATGTGTATGTATACACATGCATTTATGTTTATATAATTATATATACACATGTACATATATATATACATATATATATATATATATATTTTTAAACAGGACACATTAGGGTTGCTGAAATGGTACTTAAGAATGGAAATTTGCTGGATGCTGCTGAGTCCTTTAAGATCTCCATAAATTTTTCCAGATTGTTCTTTAGTCAGTTTGAGAGAGCTGTCATTGCTGGCTATAGACTGAATACCAATTCAGCCCTTTCATACACACAAATGTAGCTCAAAGAACTGATTTCTAACTCCAGTCTCCTTATTCCTATGGAAATTAATTCCTGCTAGAGATAATTTGGACCAATTTAGAGAAGAAAGAAATTAGAAGAACTTCGGAGGATTTTCTATGCTAAAAGAACAATTCTTTTATTGGCAACTGAAATGTTAGATTTACTAAATGAAAAAAAGTGTTTTAAATTGAGCCATTCTTCTAATTCATTCATCTGGATTCTGAAGACGAATGTCTGTAAAGTCTAATTGTGTTATCAAATATAAGTTAAAAGGTATATATGAGCTAGGGAAGTAGTCGATATTTTATTCCTCTTAGAAATTATATGTGGTTTACATGACTATGCTTTTCTTTTAAACACTCCTGTACACTGAGAATAAATTCATAATTAAGAATTTTCATTTTTAATCTTAGACCTTAAGAACTAATGTTCTTGTTTAATTTGTAGACAGAAGTCTAAGCGGTTCTTAAAAAAGAAATTTTGGAGTGGAAATTATCAACAGTTTTTGATCTAGTAGTTTTTTTTATTTTCTAAAGTGCTGATCTTAATGAGTGTTTTATACAAGAATAGACACTATTTTTCTTCATTCATGCAATAAATATTTTCCAATGGCCCAATGTTACATAGTGCCCAAGCCTAAGCAAAGGCCTCATTTTTGTTACTTATAACTGCCCCACTGGGGCCCATGAGGTCTTATTCCTGGTTCAGGAATTGTTGTATCCATCCTTGTCTTTTGGTTTCCTATCTCAATTCTACAATCTTCTCTAGGGCCATTATCTCTAATCACTTCAAAATCCTGCCTTCCAAGGTAATCTATCTGGCTTTTCTCACCTAACTTCCTATTACTCATCCTTTCAGTTCCTTTGACGGGCTCTCTCTTGCTTTCCTAACCAATTTCAATTCTTATCCTTGTTTGAAGGCCGTTCACCACTCTGCCTCTGCTTATGTCTTTTTCCTTACCACCTCAGATTCCTCCTTCTGCTCACACTTCTCCTTGTGAGCACATTTTCAAAGTATGAACATGCTTTGGATTTATATAATGCTGTTGTCTTGAAGAGCTTTAATCTCTCTTCAGATTTTCTCAGAGAAGGAAGTCATAAGACTGTGGCTCAAAATTCATCAAATCAACTGGCAGGAAAATCCAGGAGTTTGTGCACAACTGTCTAGAAAGACCTGTTTCTTAACCTCACTCGCCTTCAGTGCTTCCTTAGAACTATTAAGGGAGGTGCTCATGCAGTTCTCCTGCTTTTAGGTGGTGTCTTCTGTGGTAACAAGCAGTTGTTCTGCATAAATAAGGATCATAGAATTTATGGACTCACAGGGATTTCCTAAAGGAATGTAGGAATTCAACATCCTACTTTGGTGTAGAAACCCAGCTCAGAAAGTTCTTGCTGCTTCAACTGTCTTTTCAGGAAAGAGCATCAACCCATAGAACAAGCTCTTTCTCTGTTTCATAGGGTTAATTTTGAGAAAAGTATTCTTCTTGCTAACTTTTGTTTCCATGCTACTTCCTTTCCTTGATATGAGAAAGATATAAAATAATTCTAATAATCTTTTGTGCTTTAATAATACAACTGAACACAGCTATAATTTCTTCCATTAAACCTTTTCTGTTTGAGAACTGCTTCAATAATTCCTCTTGTGTCAGAGTTTTTGTGGATTTTCACACTATTCTCTTGCTGCACCTCCAATATGGTATCTTGAGCAGAATTCACAGATGGCTTGCTGTCAGTGTTGGTCCAAATATTGCGTATCAGTTGTCATGTTTAGTAATTAACATTGAAGAAAGTTTTCACAAACTTAAAATAAATTAATAATTAATTATCCTGTTTATCCTCTAAGAACTGAAAAAGCTCATATTCATAGTATTCTTGTTATTAAAGTGTACATAGGCTCAAAGACTACTAGAAATTATTACGTAATGAAAACATGTACCCATATTTAAAAGTCTGACTTGGAATAAGACTTTGTTCTTTAGTCTGGTATTTTGAAGAACTATTGAGATGTCACTGAGCTATATTTTTAGAATTTTCACATTGCTCACACATGAGCTCTTTGGGAATTGTTCAGTGAAGATGTCTCCTGGGCACTTTGTTTCTTGAAATTATCAAATTCTTCTTGGAATTTTTTTTTCTCCCATCTTGTGATTCGTGGGTGGGGTTGGGTCATCACCAACACAATTAGAACCTCATTTTCTTTTTCTTTCTTGGTGAAAGTACTCTATTCCATCTGGAAAATAAAATAGTCCAGTTTATGTATTTTATTCTTTTAGAAATTCTGGAAGTCTTTTAGGGTCTAAACTATCTAACAACACTGTCATAAGAACCATATATATGCATATAATCACATGGAGAATTTGCATTTAATTTTAGAGGTACACATGTGCTACTGAATAATATCTACATTAGCATTATGAGATATGGGATTGAAGTTGGGAATTGCTGGTTTAGTTGTACTTCATTTTATAATGATCTTTTTTTAATAAATATGTGCAAAAATGAAATCATACTAAAAAGTTACGTTTAATAGTTTCATTAAGTAATCTTTTAAGGCAATGTTATTTTCTAAATTAATTTGAATTTAAATCTTTATAACATATAATTTTCTTAGTGTACACACATTTTGATACACCTGATTTCTTTTGAATACTAATTTTTCATAATTGAAAATATTAAAACAATGCTTTTTCTCTGTAAACCCTCAATACCCAAACTTCTTTAGTCTTACCTTCAATTATTTCCTATACCTGTAAATGATATTCAAGCAGATGCATTGTAAGGCAGATTTTAATTCTTTCAAGTGTTTCACAATCTGTGCATTTTGTAGGGATAGTTAAACAGCTGAAGGTATATTTGAAATCACCATTCTTCTTATTAAAAAAATCTGAGTCCCCAATTTCAAATTTAAATTTAAAATATATAGCTACAAATAAGATATATAAAATAGGAAATAATTCATGAATCCTGCAGATATTCAGTGAATGTAAGCTCACAGTTTTAAAAATAATAATCTTATCCTTAGTGGATACAGGTTTGATTATAATTATAAATCATAAAGTGTTGCTTGATTTTGATTTTGTCCTTAATTCACCAATATTAAAATAAATTCTTATTTGAAGTTATCTATAACACCAGCTCTATGATAGCTATCTTCTCTCATATATGATTCATGTAACTTTCTAAATTTAATGAAAGCTCCCATTTTGATTTGAAGTTTGTGATTATGTCAGATTGTGTGCACTTTGTAATGAGAGTTATGAAATAAAATAAGAATGATCAAATTGCAGAATATATCATTTACAAGTTTATTCAATTTTTTGTAAGAAATATATAAAGCCTATTGCAGTGTCATTCCTAGCTTATATATGTTTGAATATTCAACCAAACAAGTGTTCAAAACACATTGCTTTGCACTGGGAACAGAAAATCTGGTGTTATATATAAAGATTTTTAAAAATATTTCTGGAGAACTATGCACTTACAACAGTGATAGATTTCCATCCTTGTGACAAAATATCTGAAATAGTTCATTTATAAGGAGGAAATATTTTTTTGGCTCATAACTTCAGAGGTTTAAGTCCATGATTTTCTAACTCCTTTGCTTTTAGACCTCTGATCAGGCACAATATCATGGCAGGGAGCACATGGTAGGGAAAAGCTGTTCATCTCATGCAGCAGGAAAGCAGAGAGAGCTCACTTTTATAACAAAGCTCCTCCCCCTAAACCCATTAAGCTAGGAATCTATAAATGGATTGATCCATTCATGACGTCAGAGTTCTCATGATCTAATCTCCCACAGGCTTCTGAACACTATGCCCTGAGGACAAAATCTTCAACATATAAGCTTTGGGGGGACTTTTAACATCCAAATCATAACAACAACAAATAATTTTCTTAGTGTACATGCATTTATATAATATTTTGCTACACTTGATTTCTTTTGAATACTAATTTTTTCATAATTGAAAATATTAAAACAATGCTTTTTCTTTGTAAACCCTCAACACCCAAACTTTTTTTAGTCTTACCTTCAATTATTTCCTATACCTGTAAATGATATCAAGCAGATGCATTGTAAGGCAGATTTTAGTATTTTTTATTTAAGTGCAATCTAGTACAAAGGATACAGGGTTGGTTGATTTATTGTTTGTAAATAGATTTTGACCAGTTTATATTCTTGGGAAATTTTAAGAATCAGTCCCTTAACAATGATGAATAGGAAAGTTTGGAGTTAATAATAGATTCATATGTCTTTTATTACTTAGTTATAATACGAAAGAATTTTCCTCTTCATATCTCAGGGTGACTACGATGATTGGCAGAGGGTGAATCCAGGGTTTATGATGCCTGAAGCTTTATACAACTAGAAGAACCCACTTTAGGAGCAACAGAGGCAATATTAGGTAATAATTGAATATTTATTTAGAATGCCAAATATGCAAACGCATGCATCACAAGTCAGCTAGGGACATAAGCTCATTGCTACAGCTTGTTCTTAACATTCATGACATCCTAGGTTCAGAAAAAATAAAATAGCAAATATAATGTACTGACAGATTCTACAAGCATCACAAAACTTATAAAATTAACTTTTAGAAACCAATTTCTTAATGCACCTCTTTAATGATTGTGATATTATTTTAATAGCTCTATAGTTTTGGGCTATGTATTCTCCTCTGATTGCTTGTTCATTTGACCATGGTTATATTTTCTATGTTGAGAATAAAAAGATAATGCTGTTTTCCCTGTAGTATGATTAATTATAATCCAAAGTTTTATTACTGGTGATTTAGAAAAATTAAATCAAGTTTCTCAATTGGTTATTGCTTATTTCATAAACTTTCTTAGAATCTTGGTCAAATGCATAAAACTCTTTACCAAAAGTCTTTCATATTTGAACTGTAAGATTTGGAAGAACTTCAAATACCAGTGTTTTACCTTATGTTTTAAGTGTTTCTTCTCCATGCCACATAGACTCCTGTGGTTGGAACACTAGACATAGGAGTATAAGCATAACCTTTGGCCTCCATCATCCCAATGGTAGCACAGTGGCCATTAGTAGGGTTTGTGGGAGTTTTTCCTATGAAAGAACTCCTAACAATAATCTAAAGATACCTAAAAGAGACTGAGAAACACAAATATGTAATTCCAGCAAACCCCAAACTAAATGCATCTTTAACTCAACTTCTAGTTAGCTGGATCCCCAGAAGACCTGGAGTGATCACTCTAAAACCACTTGGACCAAAGGGGAAGTGGAATGGAAATAGATAGAAGTCTTAAACATCTGCAACTAAAGTATTTCACTCTTGCAGATTTCCCAAAACCTATAAGCATGTCATCCCACCATTTCTATTGACTTTAGAAGAGGCTCATACAGGTGAGGGTCCCTGAGCCTCATCCTTTCTATCTACAATAAACCCACTTCAGTAGTAGACAGGAAAATTTCTAGACCACAGAAAATCTGAGTACCAAGGAAACAAAGAACCTGGGCTCTGACCTTCCAGCTATTAAAAGAATATATATATAATGAAAAGAATATATATATTATATATTGTATTTTCCCTAGAGTTTAGCAACATTTCTCAGAGGGTATTTCTTAGAATTATTTGTGTTCGGTAGTGCTAGGGATTGAACCCAGGTCTTTGTGCATGCTAGGCAAGGACTCTACCACTGAACTACATCGCTAGTCCTTTTAAATTTTTTTTTTTTTCAATTTTGAGAGAGTCTTGCTAAGTTGCTGAGGCTGGCCTTGAACTTGTAATCCTCCTACCTCAGCCTCCTGAACAGCTGGGATTATGAGTGTGCACCACCATGACTGGCTTGGAAATTTTTTTGATGTATTCTCCTTTTTGATAGCAACATTTCACATATTAAACTACTTACTTTCTTTATATCAATTTCTTAGCCAAGCACAATGGAAAATACCTATAATCCCAACAACTCAGGAGGCTGAGGCAGGAGTTCAACGTCTTAGAGACACCCTCAGCAACTTAGTAAAAGCTTGTATTAACATAAAAATAAGAAGATTAGGGTGTACCTCAATGGCAAAGAACCCCTGGGTTCAATCCCTAGTACCAAAAATACAGTCCATCAAAAAAAAAAAAAACAGTCCATCAATCAATTTTGTCACCTTCTTTGAATCATTGAATCTTTGAGGGGGAAATTAGCTGGACTCTAATAGGCTTTAAATATTCATTTGTTTTCCAGTATTATACCCTGCAAAGGAAGAAATCATACCCGTCATTTGAAAGTTCCCCTTGGTTTATTTTAAAGCATCAAATGGCATTTATAATAATGGAATGAAAACCCAATTCAGGGAGAAGAATATGGTATTTGTGTTGTTTTGTGTTGTTTTGGTACTAGGGATTGAACCCAGAGGTGCTTATCCACTGAGCCACATCCCCAGCCCTTTTTTTTTTAAAAAAAAAATACTTTATTAGGGACAGCATCTCGCTGAGTTGCTAGATGCCTCACTATGTTGCTGAGACTGGCTTTGAACTTCTGATCCTCCCACCTCAGCCTCCCAAGCCACTAACATGAATTATCTTTTAGATTTTTAACGATAGATAAGCTCCCACCATTTCATTGATTAACACACACACACTCAAAACACACTCCTATGCACACGTATCAACAAAGAAACCAAAATTCAGTCAGCTTTCATATCAATAGTAAGACATTTTTCCTGTAACCCCTGAAATAATTGGTGATGAGAACCTAAGTTTCAGTGTAAACAAGCAGGTTACTCAGATTCTCTCTTGTTACATAAACTTGAGTGAGCATTGCAGCGTGACCATGGGCCCATAATTCAGGAAAAGTCTGCAAAGCAAAATCTTTAGGCACTGATTTTGTTGTATTTGTGGCCCACGTACTACAACACCAGGTTGGTTCCTGTTGTTGGACTAAAGATAAGTCAGGAGCCTCTCATCTAGCTATTCCTAAAAGATAACAATTGATTCAAAATTCGAGACAGAGAGAAATCTTAGAAGTCTGACCTTTAGATCAGTTTAATCATAGATCAATAACACATTACTTAGACCACAGCAGAACCAAAAATTCCCCTCAGCTGGTGCCAAGGTAATATTTTCCCTCCAATTAGCTGGTTGAGAACAGTCAGTATAGGTAAGTTTGTCTCAATGGTAACTTGCTGATTCAAGGAACATGTACCAATGTCAGCCACCACATAACTGTCCTCAGGTCTGCCCTGTGGAACACAGGTACTTGGTTTTCCCGGTTTCCTACTAATATCCTATTGAAGAATAGCCCTTACTATTGAATAAGGCAAGACTTATTCTAAATTGTCCAGAGTCTAGCTCGGATATTTTTACCTTTCTTTTGGCATGTAATCCTCCCCTTCTTGGAGTTCAGAACATTCATATATCTTTTAAGGATGCTAGATATGATCAGTGTGGGGAAAAAGGCAGACCCAATCCTGTCCTACGGCCTTATGTGTTATTAATGACTTCCAATTTCTTAAACGGAATCAGTCCAGAGTAAATAGTCACATTTTAGGAAAACTTTGATCCAGTAAGGAGAATTGCCAGGATTTTTCAAAGTAGTATATAGTTGTTTTGGTAGCATCTTTTCTTGTTTTCTTATGTTGCAACATTTTTTAAAATTTATTCTGATTTGGTATACATGATGTTAGAATACAAATCATTTCATATTATACATATAGAGCACAATTTTTCAAGACACTGATTGTATACAAAGTATTTCACACCATTCTTGTCTTATACATGTACTTAGGGTAATGATGTCTAACTCATTCCACCATCGTTTCTACCGCCTTCACCCTCCTTTCCCCTCCCTCCCCTTTGCCCTATCTAAAGTTCCTCCATACCTCCCATGCTCCTCTGCCATCACCATTATGCTTCAGCATCCTCATATCAAAGAAAACATTCGACTTTTGATTTTGGGGGATTGTCTTGCTGCATTTAGCATTGTATTCTCCAACTTCATTCATTTACCTGCAAATGCCATGATTTTATTCTCTTTTAATACTGAGTGATGTTCCATTGTGTATATCTACCAAAGTTTCCCTCTCCATTCATCTACGGAAGGGCATCTAGGTTGGTTCCATAATCTAGCTACTGTGAATTGTGCTGTTATAAACATTGATATGGCTGTGTCCCTGTAGTATGCTGCTTATAAGTCCTTTGCATATAAACCGAGGAGTGAGATGACTGGATTAAATGGTGGTTCCATTGTGCTAGTACCAAAAGGACTAAGTTGAACAAGACCCTACCCCGTTAGTCCATTTGCACCAGTGTTTCTTTACAAAATCTCTTTAAAATTCTAATAGTTAAAAGTGACATGTAATAAGCTACATGTATTTGAAGTGCACAATTTAGTAAATTTGATGTATGTATATAACCTTTGTGAAGTCCAAAAAATCAAGACGGTAAATGTATATACATCACACCAAATGTTCACTGTTCCTCTTGGTCATCCTGGCTTTTCCTAAAACTCCTGCCCTCCCCTAGCTGATCAATGGTCAGCTGAGGACTCCACTGGGAGCCTGTGCAGATGTTCCCAAAGTTGACTTTCTGGGCCCAGCAAACTATCTACATTAATTTCCTCATATTCCCAGCATCATCTCAATGAAACTCTGGGCTCCAGCTTGCCTACCCGTCCCTGTACGGAGGCCAGGAAACCTTCTCAGGTGGTGAGCTGGGCCACTGTACCTAGGCCTCATAGCATTTCTTCTTTATCAGTGTGCAGAGCTACCTGCCGCCTACTGTCAAAAACTTGTCTCACATGTTTGGCCAGTTTTGCAGTATTTTTTTCCACAAGGGAACATAAACCAGGCTTCTTTTACTCTATCTTGGCAGGGAATAGAAGATTCACAGTGACCATATTTACTTGATTATGGTGATCAGCATTTGAGAATAACATTGTTAGAGATTATTTTCTATTATTAAGCAATAGTTTTTATTATATTGACTTTTACTTAAGGAGAGGAGGTTTGTTAGTTGTATTTCATTGGATGACTAAAACAAATTAAAGAGATTAAAAAAATTCACACTAACAATAATGTTTTAAAAGATCACCTGTAATTGTAGAATGACTGTTAACATTTTGTAGTGTGTATTTTTTAGAGTTTTTCCTTGGTGGATGTGTTTAAAGATATGTGCAAAACTATATAACTTTAGTAAGAATATATGCCTACTGTTTATTTCTGTAACAATGTTCTAAATTATAAGTATAGTAAATATTTCTTAGTGGAATCAAATGTATAATACAATAAAATGTGAAAATTTGTCTTTTGGTTTTTTGGGATTGGCTTGTTTTGCTTAGCATGATATTCTCCTACTCCATTTACTAGCAAATGCCATGATTTTGTTCTTCTTTAATTCACAATGGGGGCAGGGTCTAGGGAAGAATAGAGTTACTTTACATTAAGTAGAAGGGAGTGAAGTGGGGGAGCGGTCTGGGGGGAGGAAGGACAGTAGAATGAATCAGTCATTATTACCCTATGGACATATATAACTATATGACCAGTGTGATTCTACATCATGTACAACCAGAAGAATGAGAGATTATATTCCATTATAGATGATGTATCGAAGTACATTCTACTGTCATATATAACTAATTAAAACAAATTAAAAATTTTTTAAGAATGTGAAATTACATTCTTACTCTTATCCATAAAGGGAATTTGTGGGAAATGTCATATTGTCCTTTTCTGAGTCCTTTCTATATATCTAAAAATGAACTCAAATATTTTTTCTATGCAAAAAGAATTCTTCTATACATATTTCATTTACTTTATTGCTCTTTTTCTTTCCACCGAATGCATACAGATAAACTTCACCAATTATATGTCCACTAGTGATTTCTTAATATGATGAACCATAAGTATATTCAACCAGCATACTAACAACTAACATTGCTTACAACTTGTTCCCCGTGTTCACTTGTTTGGAGATTTCCTTAGTATTAATTTCTAGACAAGTCACTAGGTCAAAAATAATGTATATTTAATTGTAGTAATTATACAGAAATGTGTTCAACTTTTTGTGGCAATCCATTAGTGTCTGCTTTCCAAAACCCATTCTAACTCTTGGTGTTATAATATTGTTTAAATCTTTGCCAAGAAGATAAATATAAATAAATACATGTTATTTTAATTGTCATTTCTTTGACGATCCGTTACATGTCAGTTTGCTTTCTCAGACATTTTAACTGGCTGGTCACTTTCTGCCTGTGGACTTTGCCTACTTTTACATTGACTTAGTCATCATTCTCTTACTTTTTTGTTTGAACCAGTTTACCTTAAAAGTTGTTTTTTTTTTTTCCCCCTTGGATAATTTTGTCACAGGGCTTGTGTTTCTTATTAAAATAAAATTGAATTTCTAATAAAGCAGGAGAGGATTAGATGCTTTTACAATGTGGAGTCTCCCTTTCGGGAACAGGTGAGGCTCCAGTGGTTAGACAGCTGCCTGTAAAGGGGGAGGGTGGAGGTGGGAATTCTGAAGAACACAAGGAAAGATGAAAGTTTGCGAGTGATGGATGTGTTCATCCTCTTGCTGTTTATGATGGTCTCACGGCTGTGCACATATGTCAACACTTGTCAAGTTGAACGCCTTAAAAATATGCAGTTTATTTTATCTCAATTATGTGTCAATAAAACTGTTATTTTAAAAAATGACACCAAGCATGTAATAAACAGCTTTCAGCTAAAAGTAAAAATTGTGTTTGATCAGAACTTTTATGTGTGCATTGGCTTGGTTAGATTTCTCCTGTCAGTTACAATGACTTTCCAAAATGAATTGGGAAGCTGAAGAAAGTCACTTTAACCTTCCAGATTAAGGAAACTGCACCAGTAAAATAAGAGGCTCCAAATCATACTCAGCCTAAAAGACCTGAAAAAATAAATGTGACTTCTCAGTTGCGTTATATGGGAATGAACAATTGCCTATAAATCTCTGAGAATGGAGAAGCACAGAGATCACGCATAAGGGAAAAAAATAAAGAACTGTATAATTGTTTTAGCTCTGAACCATGTGGTGAGAGAATGATAATGGCCTTACGATAATTTTTAGGAATCAATGTTTTTTTTTTTTTAAAAAAAAAAAAGCACACTGAAAATCTTTTTGGTACAAGAAGTAATAATATAATGATTCCAATAGCAGTATGAGCTTGAGTCGCACATACACTTATCAGGCAGGACTTAAAGGTGACTGGAAGAATGATGTAGAAGGACAAGCTGCCAAAGGGCAAACAGGTGATGTGCTGAGCACATGATCCAGCTGTGGCATGGGGTGTCTCCCCTGTGGGAACCACAGGGGAGGATCATGCTCCTCTGCTCAGGTACGGGAGCACAAAAGGCACATTCCTAATTCTCATGAAGTGACTTGAAACCATATTGCCACAAAGATGAGATAAATTTTAAATTAACAATTAAATCAAAGTATATTGATGAGAAGAGATAGGAGGAGGTAGAGAAAGGAAAGGAAGAGGCAGTAAAGATTGGATGATTGAGCGATTGATTGATACAATGTGGCTGAAGGGTAATGGGAAGAACTTTGGCCTTAAAATCAGAGTGCCAGAGTTTAGAGTCCCAATTTGGACATTTACCAGCTATAAAATAAGAGAAAAGAGGTTTAGTTTTTCCGAACTTAAGCTTGTTTAGATTGGACATACACTGAACAAAATCTTATCTACTTTCTGAGATACAGTAAAAATAACACGTCTTATGAATATATTAAAAAATATAATAGGGCTAGGGATGTAGCTCAGTGGTACTATCCTATCATGCACAAACCCTTGGTTGAATACTTAGCAATGGAAAACAAATAGAAAACAACAGAAGACACTTCAAATATTGGGCATTATAATAATGTCTATTCATCCATGGGAGCATTAATTAATTTTTACTTTCTTTTTTGAGTTTGTATTCATTTTTTTTTTTAGTTGTAGATGGACACAATACTTCTATTTTATTTATTTATTTTTACGTGGTGCTGAGGCTCAAACCCAAGCCTCACATGTGCTAGGCGAACACTCTTCCACTGAGCTACCCTGATTGTTATTTTCTAATAATGATTTTGCTCCATGTGCACACTGGTTTTAAATTTGAAAAATTTGCCAACACACATATCTCAATCAGTATTCTGTATTCAGTATTTTCTTTAAGGTTGTGGCATTAACATTAATCTTAAAAACGAGCTCTTACATCAAATACATTGACTTTAGCCAACACACTAAGAATCATTTTTCTGTAATCTCTATCCCCACACACAGTTTATTTAAAATTTGGTGTGAAACGAAAAGCTAATAGGAGCAGGTGGAGACACATGTAATAGTAAAGAATTATGAAATAAAACTAGATTTTACTGTGTTTGCCTCTCGTGTGTGGCCTTGGCCTGGTCTGTGTCCTGGAACAGAGTTCTCCTCTGCTCTGTCCATGGACCATTTCCACAGGGATGCCTAGAAGCACCTCACACTCAGCATGTTCAATTTGAAATTCATTATCTCCTCCCCAGTTTTCTAAGCCACAAGGCTTAGGTCACCCCTGACTTCTTTTTCTCCTGGAATTTCTCCTTTGCCCCATACAGATCAATCTCCGCATCCTGTGGATTCTACTGTCTAAATAGCTTCTCTGCTGTCCCTTATCTGTACATCTATTATCTTTGCCTGAGTTTAGGTTATGGGCTTCTGAGTCCTCAGTCTCCTTTCACCTCCAACTAATCTGTCCCCTCAATTACCTTTCCAAAACACAAGATTTTTATCTGTCCTTTAGAAATTTCACCGTATAGTATATTCAGATAAATTTTTATGCTAAAAATGCTGTTCATTACAGCATTGTTTATAATGAAAGAGAACCACGTATATTTCAAAAGAAGGGATTAATTATATCCAGAGTCTATAAAATAGTCATTGAAATGTTACTACAGATCTGTATTTTGATACATTGTAAAATCACCATTAATATAAGATTTCTAAAAATCAGACTTCTGAAATAGAAAAATTCATAAATATATTGTACTATAAAAAGAGACTTCTAGGTGATGGTTTTAGCAAGAATTTTTTCTAGTCTTACCTCTCCACCAAAATGAAAGGAAAATAGAACAAAATCTCTGATCCTTTATGTAACTCCTTTTTGAATTCTTTCTAATTTTTAAAAAAATTAGTTTATTTTTTAAATTGTTTTTAACTAGTTATACATGACAATAGATTGCATCTTGACACATGTTATACAAATAGAGCACAACTTCTCAATCCTCTGGTTTACATGGTGCTGAGTCACACCAGTTGTATAATCATACATGTATTTAGGGTAATAATATTTGTCTCATTCCACCATCCTTTCCACTTCCACACCCTCTCCCCTCCCTTACTTGCCTCTGCCTAATTCAAAGTTCCTCCATTCTTTCCTACTCCTCCCATTATGATCAACTTCTGCTTATCAGAGAAAACATTTGGCCTTTGGTTTGTTGGGTTTGGCTTATTTCTCTTAGCATGATATTCTCCAGCTTTATCCATTTACCTCCAAATGCCATAATTTATTCTTCTTAAAGGCTGAGTAATATTCCATTGGGTGTATATACCATATTTTCTTTATCCATCTGCTATGGAATTCTTTATGAAAGATAGGGCTCCTGGGAGGAATCTCAGTCACCAATCAGAATCCTGAAACTCAGTATCTGTGAAATGCCATATAACAAATTCACTGATCTTCCAAAACATAAAAACTGAGGGCCTTGGGACATCTTGTGTCTGCCTAATATTTTCCAAGAACATTTTCTGTAAAATCTCTGATAGAAAACACTGCACACTTCCCTCAATCTACTATGGTTTAATTCCTCTTCACACTTTACCTTCCCTTTATATAGAGGGCAGGAGAACAAGAGGTACTGGGGACTGAATTAGAACAAGATATATTCCATGCTTTTATAATGACTTCAAAATGGATTCTACTGTCATATGTAAATAAAAGAGCCAATAAATAAAATAATAAATAAAACAAAATGATGTATCTTTGAAGGCCTAAGAAAATCACCTCAAAATAAAACAACAAAACTGATCAGACCTAATCCTTTCTAAAAACACTTTCATTCTTGTTTCTTTCACATCCTTCCTACATACTTCTGTCTTTTTCACTATGACATATATGACAATAAAACAAGTGATATCAACCTTCTTATTGATTTATACAATTACTCTGAATAGTAATTTTCCTGTTATAGACAGATATGTGGGTACAATATACAAAGTTGGTATTTTTTAGAATTTTAAATTTAATAAGGAATCCTAAAATCTTTGTCTCCACAAACAAGAACAAAGTAGTTATTTCAATAATAAAATAAAAAAAAACAAGATGCTCTGTTTTGGGATACTTTTTCCCCAAAGAAGCAAGGGTTGGAAGAAGCCTGAAGAACATAGTCTCTGGCAGAGAGATCAGCTGGGGTTCAGATTCACTGTGTGGCAACTCACCTAACCTGTGGGAAACACTAATTTCCCCCTCTGCAAGATGGCAAGAGGAATTGTACATAATTGGTAGTGTCATTGTGAAAGGTAAGGGTATTGTCAATGAGCTTGGTGAAAGTAATCAAAAGCTGCTTCAAGATTATTTTTCATTCCTCTAGGAGCCACTAATTGTAATTAGAAAAAGTCATGCCTTTTGCTAACAACTATACAGTTCACAAAATATATTCATTTTATTTTTACCACAAACATGAGACATAGAAATTATTAAAACCACTTCCTACAGAGGAGACTGAGTTTCAGAAAACTTGGCCAAGGACCTGGAATTTGTATGCAGCAGGACCAGACCAATCAGAGTGTCCTCTACAAAGGTCACACAGGAAGCTAACAGGTCGTCCTCCATTATTTTTCAACTTTAGAATGGAAGTAATTCACCTCAAATAGAAATTGAACTTAGAATTTTGAATTTTGATCATTTTGCAGTCTGTATACAAAGTTGGTATTTTTTAGAATTTTAAATTTAATAAGGAATCTTTTATTAAAATTTTAAGTTTAATAAGGAATCTTTTTTTTAATAATGATCTTTTCTTCCCGGGCAGCAACAGCAGGCCACAGTTCTAAGTTAGTCATTTTGAAACTACTGGCTCTGTAGAAGGGACTGCACCACTATCATCTGCACTACAGGATATTCAGTGGGTTATGTGTATCAGATGCATTTTACTCACAAGATATTTCCAACTTCTGATGAGTTGATTTGAATATAACCCTATCACAAATCAAGGAGCATATATATATGCCTCCTAGAACACAGGTAGTCATGTTTTGTGTGGGTAGAAGTTAGACTTCTGTATGTTCATTTCTGGCATTGGATACTGCTCCTATTATAAAAGTTGTGACCTTGCCACTCATCGAACAGATGGCATTGCTTGATTAAAGTCAGGCCATATTTAGAACATTTCTGTAGAGACATTCTCATTTGGGGAATCATTTTTGCTCGCTGAAATGGTTTCTTTTCACCAGTTGAGTAAACAAAACCACTGGCTATCTTCTCAGGAGGACTTTCTACCACTCTGTCTTCAGGAGAGGAAGGGCGATACTTGCATTTCCAGAAGTCAACTCCCCACACTCTTCAGAGAGCACTGGAGCTCCTTTGACAAGGTGAAATTCTATAAGTGTGTGCACAAATTTGTTAATGAGGAATCATCTGCCCTCATGGAAAAATGACTTTAAGCAAGCAGAGGTCTACGGAAGTGAGTTAATCTGAGTGCTCTCCTGCACCCATGAAAGAGAGGGGAAGCAGTGGAGGAAAGGCTAATAGAGTGACACTGCAGATTTCATATGACATGTGAGTCTGTAATGGAAAATAATCTCAGCATTACCCACAGAGGTATCTGTGTGTGTGTGCACCTCAGTGCTCCAAAGACTAGTATTTACATAGGGATGACAAAAAATATCTAGTTAGTTTTGAACAAAAAGCCAAATAAGATTTCTGCTAGATATTCAATTGTTAACTGAAAAGCTGCAGTATAGCCATCACTCACATAATTTATTTATGTATAAAATTAATTACTTCATTGCCATTGTATCACTTTTAGTTGGACTCAGGAAAAAAAAATAACTCAAAAGCAAAGAGCAGTATTAAGAAGACATTCAGGCTTAGGGGTCAGGCCAACGCAGATGTCTGCCTTGACTCAGCCACATAAGAGGAAATATTTCCTTAGGCAAATTACTTGAGCTTTACAAACCCAACATTATCATCTGGTAATGGAGACACCATTGCCTAACTCACAGAGTAGCTGTCATTTAATCACAGGATTAAATGACACACACAATTCACAGGGCTTCCTCACCCAAGTGACTACTTGTATTTAGTTGGCTAGGGCTGTCTTTAAAAAATACCACACACTGGGTGGCTTAAGCAGCCGAAATGCATCATCCAGCAGTTCTGGAGGCTAGAAGTCTGAGATCAAGGTGTTGGCAGGGCGGTTTCTTTCTGAGAGCCTGGAGCAAGGATCCATTCCCCGGCCCCCTCCTTGGCTCATAGATGCCATTCTCTCTTCATTTTCTCTCTGCTCGTGCCTCTGTGTCCAAATTTCCTTTTTCTATAAGGATACAAGTCACACTGGATTGACTCATCCTTGCTCTGACATGAGCTCATCTTAATTAACTACTTCTGCAAAAATCCTATTTCCAAAGAGGGTCACCTTCTGAGGTACTGGGAGAGTAGGACCTCACCATGGTAATTTTGGTGGACAGACACAATTCAATCCATAGCACCCAAAGGTCACTTTATTCAGAGAGATTTTTCTTGATAGCTTTTTCTAAGAACAGTCCTACTTCTTCTCTCAGTCCTTTGCCCTACATAATATGTACGATTATATAAAAGCAAATCCTAGAATCATCCATTTCTTCCTTTTCTATCTTTTATACCTGATTGAAAGTTCCACAAGGCAAGGTCCTAACTTAACCTGTCTTGGACCTTGCCTGTTTTACATATCATTCTGTTCTTACCATCCAGGGCAGGGCCTGGTATAAAGTAGATCCTCAATAAATAATTTCAGGGGGGAAAAAGAGAAACTTTGGCTCAAGTTCAGTTTTCAAAGAATGATAAGTGCTATGCCTATCTTTAAAAAAGAGTCTCATTCACTTTCCAAATTGGTATCTAGTAGGCACATGTGAATGAAGTTTATTTCAATTTTTATTTAATAAGTGTACATTTTAAATACCTACTATTGTGGCAGGACTGAGTACTAGGGGGTATTTAAAGTTACACTGTAAAACATTTTAGCTGTTGCAGAGAGTTCTAATGGACATTTCTGGGCATGGAGAGAGAACCATAGAAGCTTAGAAGAAGATACTAGCACTCACACAAGCTTGAACCAGTGCTGCCTGACAGGCGCTCTGCCCTCTCATGTACCAAACAGGCACGACATGCTTTTGTCTTGTTTATGGTACAGGAATATTACCAACATTATTTTCTTCAGTTAACAGATTGGAAATATAACTTGAAGTTTTAACAAGCTGTAACAGAGTTGTCTGGAGAATATCATTAACATAATTGCTGTGGATACAGAACAGCAATGTTTTATTTTAATTCTTATTCTCTTTACTATTCAGATAAACTTTAGGTGTAGACGATTAGTCTAAAGACTATTTTATCCAACTTAAGAATGGCTCTGTGAGAAGTAAGAATTGAGCTACTTTTCATTTGAGAATGGAGTATGGATGCAGGAGTAGATAGGGCTAGCAAGAGATATATCCTCCCTCAGCCCCACAAAGTACATGAACTGTTGCCATCTTTGTACAGTACCTATGACAGAGACGAGCAGTGCTGTGGTTAATTTTATGTTCAGAAAGTAGCCAAAGGCTACTGAACACTCCTCACGGTGGCAGTGAGAATCATTGCAATATATAACCATCTATATTTTGTGAAAACTCTGGTGGTTTCAGATAAAAATCTGAAGCTTCAGAGCAATAGCACACAAGAAAAATGACTCATTCCTGACCTACCGCCTTTGGGAGGATTCATTGATAACATCTGCAAAGTAAAAGGCTATGGGGAGCATAATTAACACATAATGCGGCTGGAAAGTGAAAGAAAACATGGTTTACATACAATTCAGGGCTTAGGCAAGAATGACATGTGCAATAGTTATGGCAAGGAAACTGGAATATGCTTCCATTTTGAAAAAGGAAAGGCAAAATAAAACTATCACTGGGGGCATTCTAAAATGACATGTGTAACTATATTTCACTCCTTGTATGAACAACAATATATTTCACTCCTTGTATGAACAACAATATGTCAGTGCCACCTGTGTCATGACTTTTCTGACAGGAGTAGGTGGTCCCAGGGAAGTGACAACTAAAAGATCATTCACGTCTTCAAACTTCTCACCATCCACTTTAATCTGAGAAATCATAATTGGTTACCTCAAAGGAGTAAAGGCCATTTACCCTGGAGAATGCAACATGCTGATTGAACGTCTATCCTCAAAGCTGGTTCATAACTGGGTTCTTACTTCCCTAATGAAGCTGTAGAGTACATCTTTCCATAGGGACTGAAGAGGGGGAGAATGAAAAGCTAAAGGTATTCAAAATATAACACTTCTGATGTGTCTGTCAAGCTGCTTTTCAAAAGAAGCAGAGGTATTACCATTTGAAGTAGCAAAGTCAAAAGCAAGAAAATATATATCAGGAATAATTCTTAAGGTATGTACAAAAGATCATATTTATGTTTGAAGCACAGGAACCAATAGAAGTATATATATTTTCAGGGTCTTGAAATGCCTCTATCAATCTGTTTTGGTATTTTAGCTCACTGCTCATTAAGTTAATTTATTTAATCAAAATATTGACTCTATCCTCATTCTGCAAATAACCGATGACATGATTTGGATCTTAATGTATTTTTTTTACAACTGATAGTGAAACAAAATAACGCTCATCTTTTCACCATTAAATTATTGATGTTTTATATTGTAATTTTATTTTAGCTTATGAGTTTTTAGGAAAAAAATTCTTTTTGCAAACTGCAAGTTTGGAGTTAGTTTAACCAAAATGATTTAATAGAATTTCCAAATTATGAAGTCACTCAGTTGTTTTTAAAGCAATTGCCTTTGAATAATGAAACATATAATTCTGTGTGGTTTTACTACTCATTGTAATTTTTTGAGAATAGAGTATGGATGCAGGAGTTATTGAGGTTATAATTGACAAATAGAAATTGTATGTATTTAAGATATGCAACTTGAAGTTTTAAAATCATCACCATTATTCTATATAATCATTTTGTTTAAACCATCTCTCACTGATTTTGGTTTAAGTGTCTGCATTATAGGAACCTCATTTTATTGAATGCTTCAGAAACCAACTGTCATATTATGAAATCCAACAAACATTCATATATTAATAGACCCTAGTAACAATACCAGCCATTAATTTGAAATGCTTAAGAATCCATGAGTATTATAGTGTTCTACTGATTTTTTAAAAATTTGGGGGAGTTACCAGGGATGGAACATAGGGGCACTCGACATCTAAGCTACATCCCCAGCCCTATTTTGACTTTTATTTAGAGACAGGGTCTCAATGAGTTGCTTAGTGCCTTGCATTTGCTGAGCTTGGCTTTGAACTCACAATCCTCCTGCCTCAGCTACCTGAGCCACGGGGATTACAAGCATGCACCATGGCACCTGGCTTTTACTGATTTTTAAAAGAAACTATTATAAAAATTTTTTAAAGAGGAAACTTATGAAACTTATGCTTTTAAACTAAAACTTGAATAAAACTTTTAGAGGAAAATTGAAAAATTGATGTTTTGGAGTTATATGATGCTCCCTCATTTTTTTCTAAGGAGATGAAGGATGCAGCAATAAATTATCCAGATACTTTTGGCTATATTGGTTTTCTATTCATAAGCAACAAATTGCTTACAAGTTTAGCAATTTAAAGCTCCATCTTTTTTTGTAATATAAATTTTCACCATGGCAGGTCTGGGTTTACTGCCCAGACTCAATCCTAAAACTAATATTAAGGTGTTGGCCAACTGTACTCTGAAAAGGAGCTCAAATTGTCTTTCAAGTTAATTTCTGCCCTTGAAAGAATGTATTTCTTGCAGTTGCAGGATGGATAGTTCTCTTTCTTGCTAGATATTGACCAGGGTCCTCCATGCCTGTCCTCCTAGAGGCTTCTCTCAGGTTCCTATATCATGGGTTATCTCTAACTCCGAGACGGAGAACCTTTTCCCTCACAATTATCATTTCTCTGAATTTCTCCCCTGCCTCCAAAGAAAACCCTCTTCCTGTTCAAGGGTCATGTAATTAGGTTAGACATGCCCCCATCTCCCTATTTTAAGATCAACTGAATAGTAATCTTAATCTATGGAAATCCCTCTTTCTATGTAACATATTATAATCATTTATTAACAACAGGGCTGAAGGTAGTAAGGCCTATCTGAGAATTCTGTACAAGCTAAGATGTATAATTCCAATCAGTAAATTTTAAGCAATGTAAGAGTATTTGGGGAGTTGATCATCTTATACTCCAGTGCTAAGACAAATAAACAATAATAATAGCTATGAATCTTGGTCACACGTTGACTTTTTTAGAAATTTGAATCTATTAATCAGAACTGATAGAAGTAGAAATAAGACTGTGAGGATTTAAAGGGATGCTAAGAGTTTTATCATCTGAAGAGTACCAGGAAAAATGAAGAAATGATTATGCAATGACAGTTATAAAAATATTAAATAACACTAAAACATAGACAAGTGTCCTCATGTTTATAACAAGAAGCAGAGGCCCTATAGCTCCTCTGGGCATCAGTCAACATGGACCTTTCAGTTTGTTACAAGTTAAAGCTGAATACTACCATAATGGTGCCATGGTATGTCTATGGCCTCCTCCCGACTGCAGCCAGCAGTCATGCTTTCCACAGGCCCACACTTCCCCTCCATTCTTTTAGGAACTTTTAAGGTTTGAAAAGAAAAGGAAGAGTCTGGGGGAAAAAAGAAACAGATAAATTTCAGTAAAGTACTTTTGTTTTTCTGTTTTTTTAATGAGCATTTGTAGACAAAGTGTTAAGAACAGTTGTGACCAATGTGGACAGGGACTGACATGCATGAAAGAAGGGAGGAATAGACTATAGATAGCAGCGACAGGAAGCAGAAGGTGCCAAGGGGTGGGAGAACAAATGGGAATAAGAGAAAGTTACAAAGGATAGAAAGGAGATAGAAAGGAGATAGAATCAAGAGCATGCATAGATCCATTTAATTTCAGAAAGAGATCTTAATTCTCTGAAATACAGGGAAAGGAAAGAAAATGATTAGTGTCTTCAAGTGAGAGATGTTGAGCCATTCCATGTAAGGTCTCATTGCTTTGGGACCATTTATATATATATATATATATATATATATATATATATATATATATATATATTATATGTACACACACACACACACACACACACACACTTTTTTTTTTCTCCTTGGTAAAATGACAAAAGACAATAGGGCCAATAAAACACAGACCAAATAATATTCCCAAGAATTAAATGGTCAAAGACATGTGCTTAGAATAATGCATACCACATTATAAGTCCTCAGAAATGTTAGCTTATTTTAGCATTGTTGTTCTTGTTATTTTCTGTTGACACGGGAATGAGATAAAGTTGTAAACTTAAAAATAATGGAAAAAATTAATAATGTGTTGAATAAGAGTATCCCTGAAAGATATTGAGCCCTTTGTAAAAGTCAGTAACATTATTCATGAGTATCCAGTCAATGTGGCTAACCATTTTTAATTTTTTTTTCCTAATAAGGCTTAGCAGCCTGGGATGCACTGAAAAAGCAATGGATATCAAGGTCTATAAAAGTCCAGAGATTGGCACTCTTGGGATCTGGTTGTTCTCAAGAAGGTATATAACCAAATTCAGGATGAGCTAGGAAGTTTAAGTGGTAGGAAGAGAATGGATTTCATCAGAAAGGAGAAGTTGTAATAGACTTTTAAGTTTCAAAGTTGGAGGGGGTTGGCTGCAGAACCTCAGGAATTGCAAGGCAGAGTTAGAGGTAAACAAGTCTATGCCCATTGTTTCTAAAAATCAAGGGTAGGTGAATCTGAATAAATTGTCACCATGAAGAATGTTGTTACTGAGCACAGAAGTGCAAGTTAGGGCAGGAAGAAAAAGTGTGGCCTGGGTATAATATGTGCTTCTGTAGTCCTGGATAGCACAGATTTTTAGAATCTTTCTATCACCACTGAAAATTCAACTGGATATCCTAGTACTGGAGATGCAGGAAAATGAGAGGATTAGGTCTTACCGAAAACAGATCAGGTATTACAGGAGCAACAGAAACTGCCCTACATGAGGATGTGAGCAAGGATGCTCTATGTTTGGACAATTTTGAAGTATTATTATTTTGTTATTTTAACATTTCTGAGATTAGGATGAGTCACACAATTGATGTGCTCATTTAATAAGGTAGTGTTTATTTTTTTTCTACTGAAAACCGTTAACTGGTTGATGATGCATGTCATGATCACTGGCATCTTAATATCGGTGAAATATGGTAAGTGCAGGGTCACAGGGATTTTCATCTTGGGTGGTAACCACAAACACAAAGAATCTAGAACTGGACAAGAAAACTGAAGAGAAGTGATAATGGGAAGTGAGCTAAATTTAGAAAGAACCAGCTCCAAGACACCAGTCCAAACCTGGAACCATCATGCACTGGCCATGGTTTCCAGTACTTTCTTAGGTTCATAGCACCTGCCTCCAGACCTTCTGTGGACTGCAAATTGGGTAATAGTGTCTCAGGCTGATGACTTGAATCATTCCCAAGTCTTCTCCCAGGTGATATTGAGCTGTTACCTGGCATGGGCAACAACAGCCTGGCTCCCTGAAGGTTCAGACACAAGGGTTGAAGGGAGAAATTTCTTCTTTTGGGTATGGGAAATAAGCAGAAAGGGAGAGAAATAGAGATTTGCCTAAAACAAAGGGATGGCCATTTTTATAGTCAATTTTACAATAGCTATACATTAAGGTAGCCAGTGTCTTAGACTTGAGAGCTGAACCCCAAAGGAGATAAGCTATATAATACCAATATTAGGAGAGGTCTTTTTGCCAGACTGGAGCTGAATTCTATTTTTTTGGCATTGCTTGTTTTATTTTTTTGATGTTATAATAACTCTGGTATGAATTTTAGCAGTCGATTAGAATTAAGGCCTTTTAAATTCATCTCAAGTGGTTGAAATGATTGTTTCTCATAAAACATGTATGCATATACATGTATTCAGATACATAAAAACATATGTCTATGTCTATGTATATATTTTATATTTATATATATTTTTATATGTATACATATATAAATATGTAAATCGTAGTAGAAGGAACTCTTGAATCCAACTGTCTGATTTAATCGTGGATTATAGTGAGCCACTTAATTTCAGGTTTAATCTCAGGCAAATTTAATCTTTTGAAGTCACAGGTCACATTCTTTATAATGAGACAATTCTTATCATAATTACTATAAAGATCAGAGGAAATAAAAGAAGTCAAAATATAAATGATAATATACAAAATTCTGAAATCTCAAGAGTTACCATTTTAAATCATTAGTATTTATTGCTGGAGTCCATTTCTCAGATTTCACATAATTTGAGGGCATAGAAATTTTTGAAAATTTGGTTTCTAGATTTAACAACATATCTTTATTCCTTGCTGATTAGGCAAGGGAGAATAAATGAAGGAAAATAATTTGGACACCCCATGAGTAGGAGGGAACTCATTTACAAATTTAAAGCCAAGCATGCTAGAGACAACATTACAACTATTGCTGTTTTTAACCAAGATCTTTTGTGACCCTACACTTCTCAGGAAAAGCCTGTGCTCTGTGATTTCAGGAAAGAGAACAAGGAGAAGATTTAATCAGCAAGAAACTACTAGGAATTAGCTACTGTGCCAAGGAATACCCAATCATTATCTCGCTGCTTTCATAAACTAAAGCATCATTTGTAGGCCTACTCTCATCACACTTAAAGCTTTTTATTCACCTGGACACGTTTCTATGAAAACTTATAATTCCAAGATGCTGAGGTCATCATGGTGACAAGAAGAGCTCAGCTGGCTGCCATTCCCTGAAAGTGCTCACTCCAGGAAGCGTTAAGAATTTCTGTTAATCTTGAGCATTTGCTTGTGAAGCAAGTGCACAGCCTCTGGGAGGGATCTGATGAATCGCTCAGTCTCTGGGATTGAGTGGTGACTGGAAAACTAGCAAAGGTAGTCCTGTCTACAAAGACCAAGTCCAAGATAGCCACCTGATGGGTGATGATGGAATTCACAGATAGTAACCTGCCAGATTGAACTTCACAAAGAAAGAAAGTGGTGGTATCTTGAACTCTGAATCTTAAGGGCAAAATAAGAAAATGTGTGTTCAGGAGGTGTCCTTACATTCTCATGAGAAAGAAATCTAATAATGCTATCCTAGTTTCACTTATCTTTTAATAATAAACCACAAAATATTGAAGAACTTTAAGAACCCTTTGTTATGTCCCTATGCTGGCTATTGTGCTAAACCCTTTACCTCCTTTAATGTTTTCCCAAGTAAAAGAAATAAAACGTTCCCTTTGATTCCTCATCATCTTGAGTGACTTCAAAATCCAGCTAGATAAAAGAGGTAACTGAGTTCTTTGGTTCTCAACCCGTATGCTTTCAAAACACTCATGATTTGGTTCTCTGCACAGAGATACTCAACTCAGACCTGTGTGTTGAGAGATTTTATAGCTCCCAGGAGACCCTAATGTGCAACCAAGAACAAGAACCACAACCTCAGTCTCTCTCTTCCTTATTCCTTAAAACCATTGACCTTGAACTCCAGTTCTACTTTGTCTTCTCACCTCCAAGGCCATCTTCTGGCCTTTGCCTTCAGTCACTGAAAGCTGAACTGCTCCAACCCATGTTGAGATCTTAATCTCAAATGTCCCATGCTCTTAGCATAGTTTCCTTTCCTTCTAGCTACTTTTATCACATTAAAGATGCAGTATTCTAATATTTACACTGCTCTCTTACTAAACCTCCATTGTTATTCTGCTGTATCCAAATAACAACATTACAAATCAGAATTGATCTATGGGTGTGATATCCTCATTTACCCCTACTATTTCCAGAGGAAATTTTAGCCACATACTTTGGTGGCACAGCAAGTTCATGGTCTTTAGTCCCACCTGGAAGCAGTTGCCCTGCTCCAAACCTCCCTTGGTTTCTCTAGTCATCTCCCTGTCCATTTCTCCTGTATTGAAACCCCTTCCCTTTGTTACATGGAAGTTTCCATTCTTTTTCTATTAGAGGCAGAAACCCATACCAGTGCCTTAAATCTCACACCATTTCTGCATTTACTCCCTTACCTGCCACTTCTTTTGGGCCAACCTTCCCAATGCTGGGGCTTTAGCATTGTCACATCCTTAAAACATTTCCCTCAAAAAAAAAAAAAAAAAAAAACCAACCAAACAAACAAAAAACACAAATCTAAGCAAAAAAAGAAACCAAAATAAAAACAAATTTTCACTGGCACTTCTTTCTCCCTTTGCTTTCCACCTTCTTTCCCTTAATAGCCAAAGGATTTTATACTCTGGCTCCCAATTTTGTATTTTCCCCTATGAAAATACCAATATTTTTAGTGCAAAAGCCAGTGGATGTATTTTAGTCTTTGTTTTACGATTTTCAGTATTTCAAGAAAGCTGACCACTCTCTATTTTTAAAACAGTCTCTTTCTCTGTAGGCTCATAGTTACCTGCTTGCAGTTTGTCAGTCTTTGAAGTTCTTGATTCTTTGCCCATCTCTGAAATGCCAGTTCTTCTGGGTTTCATCGTCACCCCTCATTGTTCTCATTCTATCCCAGGGGTGCTTAAGTGTGGCGGTGCCTCAGAATCACCTGCAAAGCCTTAAAAAGCACAGCAATCTTTTAGCTCTGCTAGAGCACCGGGATTTGAATTACTAGAGAGAGCGCCTGGCACTTACCTTTTTCACAAATTCCACCAATGATTCTGATGTGCAGCCAGACTTGGGAATTAGCCTGAGGTCTTATTCATGCCTATACCTTCACAGCAACCATGGTAGCTGTTGACTTTTCATCTGGAGCACCTAGACCCTAGGTTGGTCTTCTAGATGCATCCACAAAGGCTGCCCACATTCTGTAGTTCAAGAATGCCTCCTTGCCTACAGCCCCTTCCCATCACATCCAACTATGCTGCCCCTCCCCATGTTTCTATCTTAATGAGTGAAAGCATACTTCTCCAAATTTTACAACCCAGAAATATGGTCATTGGTTTTGAATTTATTTCTCATTTTTGCCTCCCATGTCCAATCATTTACCAAAGCATATCAGTTCCACTGGTAGTATTCTCTAAGGCTTTATGCTGTTTTCCATACACATAGATACTACTTCAGGATAAGCCATGATTATCATCTGAAATATCACAACCACCTCCTAACTTCACTCTCTGCATTCTGCTGTGCTAATTTCTACTTGTCTACTCCATATACAACACTCAGTATATGTTTCCTAGTAGGTAAATATGGTTATAAATTTGTATACGTATTCCTGCTTAAAACCTTTCAGTAACTGTCACTTTCAGAATAAAGTCTAAGCTCTGTAACAGCATACCTGGCCCATTGGGATTAAACCCCTGTTCTATTTTCTTGCCAGTTCTTCTCTTGCCTTCTGCACACAGTTATGACCATTTATTTTCTCTGGTCCTTGAGCATTTTTTCATCTTTGAGCTTATTATATTCTCTCTCTTTTTTTGGACTCAGGTCTCTCACTTTCCATGCCTGTCTAGGTAACCCCTTATTATATTTCAGCTCATATACCACTTTCTAGAAGAATCTTTTCCTAAACCTGCAGGATGAACCTAGTACAAGATTATGCTCTACTTTGTTCACTTCTGTCTCCCATTTGACTTTATGGTCCTTGAGCTCAGAAACTCTTATTCATGGAAGAATTATCATTTTTTTATTTGCATGACATATAGCAAAGGTTTGTTGAAAGAATAAAATGAGGAGTATTCAACACTGTTAGCAAAAAGTAAAATCAGAAATTAATGATGGCCAAAGGTTTTAAGAGGAGAATGTTCAACACATGAGAAGTACAATGAACCTATTGACATAAAAAGAGGTCATTACTTGGTGAAAAGCACTTCATGGCATGGTGGGAAATGAAGCCAGAATGCAGGGCATTGAGAAATGAGAGCTTTATGAGTTTTCTAGAGTTGCTGTAACAAGTATGACAAACAAAGTGGTTTAAACAACCAGAGTAGGTTGTAGTCTCATGGCTATGGAGGTAAAAAGTTCAAAATCAAGGTGTGGGAAGGGCCCTGCTTTCTCTGAAGGAGTTGGGAGGACTCCTTCCGGTCTCTCCTTGGCTTCTGGGAGTTCTTTCGCTTGTGACTATATAACTCCACTCTTCACATGAGTTTCTTACTGTGTGTGTTTATCTCTTTATGTGATGTATTTTTTTATAAGAACACCAGGCATATTGAGTTAGAATCACATCCTGTTCCAAGAAGGCCTCCTCTTAAACTATACTCTTATTTCCAAATAAGGTCTCATTCCTAGGTGTGAAAGGTTAGGATGTCAACATATTAATCCTCATGAGTGACACAATTCAAGCCATAACAGAGAGAATCCATCAAGTATTGTCAGACTCTTAATTTATTCATGGTACTGTTATTACCAGATATGCATATACCAATATTAATATTACCAGATATGCATATACAAAATTTCACTTTTATTTAAGAGTCCTCATATAGCCTAATATTTACTGTAGAAGTCACAGAAGAGACTTAAGTAAATGACTTTTGTTATGCAGAGCTACCACACTGTTTTCCAAATTGAACTCTCCAAGGTTGGAGGTAGGGGACTGAGATCTCAGCCATAGCAATTCTCTGTACCTAATTTATCCATAAACAATATAAGATTTGAAATTCAACAGTCTAAAAATGAAACTTTTAGGCATGTGAGAGGATATATTTTTAGTCAGAATGTTGGTATCAAATAAGAAGACAGTCTGTGCCCTCAGTAATAGCAAACAAGATGGTATTTTAAATGAAAAAATGACAGAAGTACAAAATCTTATGTAAAAAAAGAAAAGTTATCTAATACTTTAAGATCTTAGATGTACCATTATTAAGTCTGAGTAATACATTGATAAGTTAAACCCCTTCTTATCTTGGAAAAAAATATGTATACATCTATCCTTCCCAACATTATTTTTAGCTCTTGAAATGCATATATTAGGAAAAAATTAAAAGCAGAATTATAATCTCCATGGAAGCAACTTTATGGCACATATACACACAAACAGAAAAAAATAGTGGTTGAGCACATGTTAAAATATTGATTGAGCACATGTTTAGAGATGTTACTGGAAACCTTTTAGTATTCTAAATTTGATGTTAACTTTAGCAGTTTACTTTTATTTTGCATGGATAAAATTTGTAAAGACAAGGGCCAGTGGCTCATTCGGAAGCATTGCTGGGAACATGGCACTATTAAAGAGACAGACATATGAACTTGGAAATAGATTTTTATAGGTCACTTTTATGCTTAAATTCCATATGAGTTGCCAATTTGGAAAATTGCTGCATTATATTTATCACACAGTTATAATTTCTAATGGGTTGAGGAGTCTCAGATCTGACCACATCAATAGTTGGCTCATTTTCAAAATGGAAAGAAAATGCTGAAACACCAAAATACTGTGCTGAATGCTTCAAAACTTTAAAACTCAAAAAAAAAAAAAAAGGTTTGTGTATAAAGTGAAATAAGAATCAAGCTGGTAGGAATGGATGCTTTTTTGAAATTCTGTTGTAAAGTATGGTCTCAAACAGTGTTTAAAAATAACAGCATGTTTGTAAACATATTTAACTTGCATTGCAAGTCAGAAGCCTTTCTAATTTGTTTTCTATTGGGATAGACTGTGGATACTTATAAAAAATATATTTACTTATCTTAGGACTCTGAAAGGCCATTTTTGAAGACTTCCATGAAAACTTACTGTATGTATTGGAAATTACATATACTTCACTACAAGATACTCTTTTTGGTATAGACTCCTTTCTATTTAGCTAAGAGTGTAAGGGAGGCAGAAAAAGAATTTTAAGCTTACTAGGGTTACATTCAAAATAAGCCCATAGTAAAATCAGGTTGTCTCAGCTCATCAAGTCAGAAATGTGAACAGTATTGTTGAAGAGCTTCTCTTGCTCACAGTGCAAGGTGACAGGAAGACTAGTGATGGTCTATAAGCATGGGCACTTTTGGTCACTCATATTGACTTAGACATGTTGACTGATTCTGTCCACTTAGTATCTTGAAAATATTGAGGGGTCAGCAATACACACTTGACTCTTTGCCAAAAGACTTCCTTAAATGCTTCATAGCCATAAGTACTTCATGGGGAATTTAATCTGTGTGCCTATGATTCATTTACACTAGGGTCATCAAAATGTCAGGAAGAGGTGTTGAATATCCAAGAAACCTTAAAATTTATGACGTCATTGAAGGCTTTTACCTCTGAATTAAGAGAGTCACAGTGTACCAAAACTACTCAGAATTCAAACATACTGGGGCCAGTTTCATTTTTGTCTAATACATCCTGGGAAACTTTGGAGTGAATTCTTCAGTTTCAAACTCAAAATGCTAGTCCAGCATGCATGTATTACTAATGACTTCCAGATAGGGAAGGCAGGACTAGTATGAGAACATCCTCCTTGAAGGCATCAAAAAGTCACATTTGTAATGATCTGAGTATCAACCTAGTGGCCTGAGGATGTGTGGATTTAAACATAAACCCCTTGAAAGTATCTGAAAACCAACTGGCACTTTTAATGTTCACCCATCAAAGAGAAGTCATGCTAAATTGACCTTTGATGTTATAGAATATTCTATGGTTTTAAAATAACTTTAAATAATGAATCTCCTATGATTAGATAAACAGGGCCTGTATTATTATCTCCCTTTTAAAGGGGGAAATGGATGGTGTGTGACTTTGCATGTTGTTGCTGTAGTTGTGGGCACACAGACTGTGTTATGGTTCTGAGCTGTGGTTGTGTATAATAATAGAAGCTGTGCTGCACGTATCCCACATAGCTCTATTTTATTTTTAAATTCACTTTTCCCATACTTGTAAGAACTCTTTGATTTAAGCTTTATTTAAAAACCAACACAAAACAGAATCATAATTCCTATCATAACACAAAGCCTGAATATTATAATTGGCATAAAATTCAGTTCTAGTTTTTCTCTAAAAATAAGTTGCTTACTCCAGCATGATTCTCTTTCTTCCTAATTCTACATATTTGCATTTTAAAATGGCCTGTTCCTATGGGGCTAATCTAAGTGCAGAGTGTTCTTTGAACTTAATGTGTGTTTCATGGTCAGGTCAATTTCATCAGAGCAGAAAGTAAGAAATGGGCCAGAACTTATTTAAATTATGGATTTGCCTGGAAATAAGTTTAACTTATATAAGTATGCTGCAAAACATGAATCAAGAATCTCTTTGCTCCTTAGAATATTCTAACTCAAATCATTTATTTTCTAAAAAAAAATCAGCTATAAATTAAGATAGGTTTGATTGCATAGTGTCAATGACACAATTTAATGGCTGTACTAATATGATTTAATTTTAGTTCACAGGTGTAAAATCGATTATCTTGCGGATTTCATCATTTCTGGTATTTTTTCCTCCTATTTAGTTTCTTTCTCATAAGTTACTTGAGTCCAAAATATGCAAAATAAGTTTAATGTCATTCCAGATGAAATTTTATAGGCTTGTGAATCCTGCAGCCAAATGTCTTTATAGAGCCCATGTCTTTATATCTCTGCTCAATACTATCTATGCAAACTTCAAAGCATCTCACTGTCAGGTCTTTTCCTTTTCCCTTTGCCATTACTCATTCTCTTTTTCTGCTTACTCCTCAACTTTGCCAAATCTTAGCATTGACATACCCCAGGCTTAGTCTTTGCACTTCTTTCTACGCATCTCCTGTATCTTATCTAATCACATGACCTTAAAGTTTCCATGTCTTTGTCCATCAAGTTCTTATCATCAGTCTAAACCTTTCCTTGTGGATACATACTTTTATATTTGATTGCTTTCCTGCATTTTCTGGCTAGATATGTATCGTATACAGTAGCCGCCCCACATACCGTCCAATATCCCCAATGGATGCTTGAAACTACATATAGTACCAAACCCTGCATAGGGAATGTTTTTTCCTATACATTTATATGCATATTTAATGCCATTTACATCTAGATGAAGCCTTTGCCATATACTGTGGTGACTATAACTTCTGCAGCTTGAGGGGTAACAACAAAACTGGGATTAATTTCCTTTTCCTTTTTCATCATTTCACAGATAGAGAATTTGTGCTTATTATAGATCTTAAGAACTTTGCCTAGAATATTTTTTCTTTCCTTATTAAGTCAATAACTTTCACATTTTTATTTCTCATTGGTATATCTGAATTGCAAGCATCACTGGTAATCACATTTCTTGTGCTCTGGGGCATTGCTAAATAAAATAAGAGCTATTTGAATACAAACACTGTGATACTACACTAGTCAATCTGATAACAAAGATGGCTGCTGAGTAACTACCTGGTGGATAGCACATATGGTGTGAATTCTCTGGATGACGAGATGCCATTGGACAGGAAAGATGGACACAGAGTGTGTGGTTTTATCATGCTACTCAGAACAACATTCAATTTAAAATTTATGAACTATTTATTTCTGAAAATTTCCCATTTAATGTTTTTAGATAGTTGACCATGGGTAACTGAAACTACAGAAAGCAAAACTGCAAATCTGTGCCTGAAACCTACACATCCAAAGCCAAAAGACTCTTGCTCTTTCCTACCAAACCTGGTGCTCCATTGGACTTTCCCTTCTGAGGCCAAACTTTGCAGTTAGCTTTGACTCCTCTCTGTGTCTCACACCCCACATTCAATCCAGTCAGCAAATTCAGCCATTTGTATTTCAGATCTCAGAATCTGACCATTTTTTTACCTTCATGGCTGCCAGCTGGGTCCTGGCCACCAGTCTTTCCTGACTGGATTGCTGCGGCACATCCCAACTGACCTCCTTGATGCGGTCTATTCTATATCTATCAGCAGAGTGGAGCTACTAGTTCATGACAGGTCACTCCTTTGCTCAGAACACTTCCATAACTTCTGATCTTCCTGAAAATGAAGATGAACATCCTTATAATCACCTCCACCTGTGATTCTGCTACCCCTCTGATTCTGCTCCTGCTCTTATCCATATACACTGTTCTCCTTCTAGTTCCTCACCTCCATGAGTAGTGCCCTGCTTTGGGGACTTCATGCTTTCTGTCACTTCAGCCAGAACCTGCATGTTCCTGATATCACTTGCTTTATTTTTTTCCCCTCTCTTGGTTCATAGTGCACTGCTGAATCCCCAGCCTCTGTGTCAGTTTCTAGAACATGGGGGCAGTTGATAAATATTTGTTGAATGAATGATTATTTCCGATTTTCTTCTCCTTGGGTATAAGCAGGGAATATAAACTATTAATTATTGAATTATCACACTTATCCATATTCATGTGTAAATATAATAATCCAATTTAGTTATTGGGATATATAAAAACATTATAAGACCATACAATTTTGAGAAATTTCTCAGATTGACTTTTTTCCCCAAATCTTAAAAAAAGAACAATGTCAATCAAGGAATCAGAATACATATGGAATTAATTGTTTCTGGGTCATTAATGAATTTGACTGTGCTGTTGCTCTCAAAGCACTAAATATAGCTGGCATTGAACCAAAGGTCCTTCATGATCCTTGAAACTGCCTTGAATTTCTAAAGAAATACTCAGGCTTATAAGAAGTTTTAATGAGACATTGTACTATTCAGAAGAGAAGAAATCATAGTTTCTGACCTCAGGGGCATTGATAAAATAATAGAGCAAAAGCTCTAGGGAAATTAGTTTTTAGGAAGTGGAATCCAGTGGCTCATTGCACATTCTAAATAGCATCAGAGTAAGAATGACAGTCTGGCTGATTGGGTTTAGTGATGTGGATAGATTTGGCTGTTATATTATCCAGACTGGATTTAAAACCTCCCAATATCAATGAGGTTTTGCAAAGATGTAGAACTTCTGGGCCACAATCCATTCTAGTAATTTATTTAAGTTAAAATGGAAAGTGGGCCTTACAGAGGTAAGGTCAATTCACTATTGGAATTTTGATCAGTGAAGTCTAATAATATTAAAGTTTTTCTTGTGTCTGTCTTATTTGTTCCATCCACAAATATTTACGGAATATTTACTGTCTATCAGCCACAGTGCATGGTTGGGAGGGTATTCAACAGTCACCATGGCAATAAAATCTGCTCTTATGAAGCTTCTGTCCCGCTGGGAGACAGACAGACAGACAAATGAATATGTAACTGCAGGTTATAAAATAGAACTAGAAGGGAAAAGATAAAAGTGCTTGTGCAAAGAATAGGGGTCACAAGAATTAAACCACTGCTACAGTCTGAATGTGGCCCTCTTAAATTTGTGTATTGAAATTCTTACTTTCAAGGTGGTATTATTAGAAGGTAGGGCCTTTGGGAGGTATTAGGTTGTTGGTGGGGCTCATGAATGGGATCAGTGCCCTTATGAAAGAGGAATGAGAGATCCTTTCACCATTTGAGGTATCAGTGAGAAGATGGCAACCCACAAAGCAGGAAGAGGGTCCTCATTAGACCCCTGTGAATTGGCCAGTTCTTTGTTCTTGGGATCCTCAGCCTCCAGTACTGTGAGCAATGAATGTCTGTTCTGCTGCTCAGTTTATGGCATTTTGTTATAGCAGCCAGGTGAACTAAGACAACTAGGTTATCATAAAAAGCCATCCTGAAGGTTCCATCAATGTTCATGAAAGAAATGTGGGTTCCATTCATAAAGTATTTGAGTAAGATAAACATGTGAATCCTCTGTCAAGGCATTAGGCTTGTGGTCTACTTCCTATTCCCTTCCCTTTTCTTGTATTCTCCACCCTTGTGAATGTTACAAAGGGAATAAAAGGGACTGGTGCCTGTGTGTGTGTGTGTCTACTGACTCCTTGCCCTCAGACCTTATATGATCTCTCCTGTGTTGAAATAAAAAGTCACATGTGAATTCTTCTCTCCAGCTTTACTAACTTCACTTTATGTTCATTCATCACTTCTTCCCTCTTGATTATATGGTATTTCACTGGTGGCAAGTTTAAGTGGGTTTCTGAAAGTGGAACCCATCTAAAAAGTCAAAGGTGCAAAGATTCAAAGTGTCAATTCAGTAGAACTAATTTCAGGTGCCCGTGTCCTTTTATACTAAATTATAGGCCACTAATTTTTCAAACAATGAATTTGCTTTATTTCTATAGTGTCTAATAGTGAGTGGCAATTTTAAATAGATTAAACCACCCCTGGCTAAAACAAGCCTCTTGCCAAGAGGATGCCTGATTGAGGTAGAACCATGTTATGCCACATAATATGCTGGTGGAGTTGAAATGGGTCATTACAATAAATAAAGCAATAGTAATTATTAGTTAATAGTGAATAAATAAATGAGTGAATAATAAAGTGATAAGTTTTTAAGCATTCATTCTCTCTAAGCCAGTGATTATAAATTAGGTCACATTAAAATTCTCCCATCTCAGTAACTGTATGCCCATTGTCTCAAGAATTATTCCCAGTGACTCACACAACCTTTATGACTTCAGCATCTCTGAGACTTAGAGGCACTTTGAAGCTGCCCTGTGTGAATCTGCTGGGAAGGCCACTTTGTATTGGCCTCTGCTCTACCAGTGACCTCAACTCACATTCACTGGTCTCTCCATTGCCTAGCAGCAGATTCCAGCAAGTTTGTTCCAGCTATTAATATTCTGTGTTCCGTCTAGGGCAGTGCCAGCACATTATTCACCTGCAGAGCAGAAAAGAGAATGCATTTTCCTTTCTTGTTCTCTCAGGGGGAGCCAACAGCTGGGATTCTTCTTAGGCTCACAAGTTTTAGGAATCTAGTGGAAACACTTTTTTCAGTTCTCACACACAACTTTTGTCTTTCCAGGATAGGACTGGGAAAGTTGATTTGCCAGTCACCACCACCTATACAGAAGTACTACACTTTTCAGGAACCTCAGGCTTCATAGTTGAGTTAGGTCACTCATACCAGATTTCTTTTCCCCATAGAGTGAATTCTTAGCCAGAGATTTAGTCTCTGTTTAGTGGGGACGTGCTAATTTATGCTACAATGAACAACTCTACAATATTGGCTGCTTAATAAAGCAATAGAAGTCTATTTCTCACTCTTGCTATATATTCATGATAGATTGCTTGGGGAGGGAAAAGCATTCTGCTCTTTACTTAGGGGAATGGATGATGGGAGGCTTCAGCATCCAGAAAGTTTTCAGTCACTTTGGGAGAGGAGAAGGGAGATATACCAGTTCTTTATGGTTTCCCCCAGAAGTGACATATATTACCTCTTCCTCATTTCCTTCTTTTTCTTTTCTCTCTTCCTTTTTTTTGGGTCTTATTTTATCAAGTCACAGAAATAAATTAATAAAACATACATACATTTATGTGTGTGAATGAATGTACAACTTATGCTGCTCACATTTCATTAGCCAAAGTAAGGTGGCCATGCCCAACTCCTAAGGGACAATGTAGTGCTGTCTTGCCACATGTCTTGAAGAAGAGCTGGGAATGCTGCTGAGCAGCAACAGTGATAATCACACCTCTTTTCCTGGAATTTTACTCCTATCCCTTTCTATTCTCTCTCTACATGTGCCCCTTTTGACATACATCTACACGTATGACCTTCAATCACGTGAAGGCCCAAGATTCTCCCATATTAGTTATTGGTTCTGATTAAGGGTCTCTCACAATTTGCTGTCTTAGGCTGTAGTCATTTTAAGGCTCAGTTGCTGTCACAGTGACTCATGTCATTGTTGGCATGCATCTGTTGCTACAGGACTGCTCCCGATATGATAGCTTATATCCCCCAGAGTAAGAGAAGAGAGATGAAGAGAGTGCAAGATAGAAACCATGTGCAGTTTTTATATCTGATCTTAAAAGTGACATACTGTCACCTCTGCCTGATGAAAAACTCTGAAATAGAGCATGTGGGAACTCTATAAAGATGTGAATACCAAGAGGTAGAGTAATTGGGGGCCATTCTTGTTAGCTGGCTACCACTCCCATTGAGAAAGTCTACTTGCTCTCATATAAATGCATGGCTGCAAGTAAATGCTGTCTGAATTTTAGTTTCTCCCAAGAAGCATACACAACATGGAATAAATGAAATGTAAAACTTCTCTCAAGGGGGTCCCTTCCTTTAGACCAGTGTTAGTCTTTTCCTGTGCCATTAAATGATTCTTACATTCCATCATCTTCTATGTCTAATATCCAAGAAAGTACATATACTTTTCCATGACTCATTTACTTTATTGATAATGTTTTAAATGCTATTTTTAAGTCCCTTGTATTTAGGTAGTTGTCACACTTGAAATGAGAGCAGACTCGATATATAGCAAATAAGAAGAAATAAATACTTGGTAATTTTTGTTGCCCTTTTCTATGGAAGCATGAGCTGTGTGAGCTAAGTGTGACTTTAAATAGGACACAGGGAGGAATTAGAAATAGTGGCACAGTGACACAAACCCCACATTAAAATTCATCCTTGTCAGCACACTGTGATTTCATAAATGAGGGTTCTTTTTATATTAATCAAGAAATCATTAAAAGATATTAGGGGAAAATGCACTTCTATTAGCAGAAGGCAGTTCCTGTGTGAGGGAAGGGAATATGTTTTAACACTACAATAAGAAATAGGGGTGTACATGTGTGAATTTGTGTGCATTCATTATTTTTTTGAGCAAAAATAGATTTAGTTTCCTTTCTTTATTAATTATTCTTACAGAAAAAAGCCTGAACGAGCAAGAAACTCGGTGTGCCTAGAAGGTCCTGCCTGTCTTCTCCTGCTGTAGAGAGAGTTTTATTTACTAAAATTCTTAAATCAGCTTCTTATAATCATCCCAGTGCTGTCTCATGGATTAATTCAGCCAAACTGGCCAGTACAGGCGGTCTGTAAGAAACACATGGATAGCTCACCTCCTCTTCCTTCCTTTTTTCTCTATTATTTCTGCGTTTTATTTTATTTTATCCTACCATCTTGAATCTCTTATACTCCAAATTACAATATGCTCACTTTATGCCAGATTTCTCCTCCCACCCGCCCCCTCCTGCCTCCACCAGCAACATCTCACTTCAGAAAATCATTGCCCTCGCCTCTAAGCTCACTGTGTTTACATTTCTCTGCTTTCCCCCTCTCTCCTTGGCATGGTGGTTTAATCAATTCTACCAAATGAATTTCCTGGCAACTTTAAAAAGAAAACCCAGAGCAAGATAATAGCAATGGAACACTATACTTTTGCTCATTTTTCTAAAATGTACAGAACTGTTTGGTCATTGGATTGATTTTTAATGATCTAAATGATCAAATGTTTCAATGCTGCACTGCTGCAGCTTGATAATAAATAGGAAAGGGGAGGGGCTAGGATGCTGGGCATTCACTTAATGCTAGATGAATAATCCCTGAAATACCAGCCAAGGAGACAAGATAAAATGTTTGTCAAATTGTATATTAGCATTTTTAAACAAAGACACCTAGTTGCTTTATTTTTTGTGATAGAACAACTAAAGAAAGATATTTTTAATGAGGCATTAGAGCCATTAATAGGGTTGGGAATCAAACCATCGCCTTATTCTATAAGTATCTATAGACATAAGCAGAATGCCAGTAGAGTGTCTTCCAATATCCCCAGAAGGCATTTTGACATCCTAAAGGCAGGGGGAAAATATTATTAACAAAATGACACCAGTAACACTCCCCACGTTACATGAAATCAGTAAATTGTAATCCAACTCATTTGACTGTTTGCTCTTTAAGGTAGGTAGGTAGATGGGTAGATAGTAAAGGAATAATGAAATTTTATGCACTCATCATAGAACTTATTAACTACTCTACAACTTTGGGTGAATTTCTTAACTACTCAGTGCTATGACTTCCTCACTGCAAAATGGACAAGCTAGTAATACTTTTGAGGAATAGTAAATGAAGAGAGCCAAGTGTTTAGCACAGTTCCTGGTACTTACTAGTTGCAGAGCTCATGGTCATTATTATAGCATTTTCTACTTCTATAATTGCACCCCTTCCAACCAGTTCTTTCTGGTCACATCTAAATGCGGCGATGCTGGTAACATAGTGTGTTAAGCAAAAGTAGACTTGGAAATCCAATCATAGCTCAGCCTTTACTGTCTGTGTCCACGGGTGAGTAACTTAACACCTCTAGATTCTTCAGATTACTCATCTAGAAAACACAGGATATTAATACTTACTTTGCTGTGAATCTCAAAGGAAATAAGTAATCCTGCGTGCACAAAGCCTCCCCCCTCAAAATGTTAGCATCATTTCATTCTTCTTGTCTTATTTCCAATAGGCTATTGCATATTTCAAAATGATATGTGGAAGAAAGCTAATTAGTTCCTTATGCTACTTATTAATAGAGTGTCTTCAGTTAAGCAATGTATTCTTTTGAACAGATTGATTAAATTTCTGTTACTAGAAATGTACAGATGCCAGGTTTATGCCAACTGATCTGGGACTCATTCCGGTGAAGGGTTTTCTCCAAGGGCATTTCTCTGAAAAAGTAGCAATATATATTACTTCATATACACATATATGAAGTAATTATAGTCTTGTATAGTATAATTTTTCTTGAAAAATAAGGTATTATTTTACTTTTCAATGTTGGATTTTAGTTATTTATAATAAAGTAAACAAGTTGTGCTATCAGTCCAACGAGTCTCCATTTGAAATGTAAGAATTCCATTTCTTCTTCCTCAAAGCCCAGGTCAGACAGTTCACTACAGATATGCTTAACCATGTCACCTTAATCCAGGTAATATGCTACAGAAGTGTAGTCCCACCACCACCAGTAGGAAAATTGACATGGCAATGGCATGAGAAGCATGGTTTCTGTATTTAAAAGATACCATCTACCCTGTCCCCATTTTATATTAAAAGAAAATGAGAATCTTATTGAAGAACAGGCTCCAAGAGTGAGAATAACAGGAGTTTGGACCTTCATTGGAGAATATTTGTACTCCTGGTATAAATGACAGCAGTTTGGGCCTCTAAGGACAATGTTTTCTGTTTTTTAAATGTTAGGAAAAGTACAACAGCAATGCCCTATGTGTGCTATAGTAGAGGTAAAAAATAAAACAAGACAAAATTGTGCCTGGTGAGATGTTTTAAATATGTTAAGTCTTGAAAAATAACAAGTTTCTAATAAAAAATTATGTAAGATTTACAGAGGGTTAGTTAAGAGTTGAGTAAAATCAATTATTTTACAAAATGGTCCAAAAACTTTAAATGGGTACAAAAAAACTTTTTAAGAGTGGGAATTATAAATACTCATATTTTGTTTTTACCTCTGAAACAAGTCAAGTACAAATCTGGTAAATCTGTATCATTGATTACAATAAAAATATTTTGACCATTGGTCACCAATATGCACTTTTAAGCATCCTTGATCCTGTTACATGTTTGGAACTTGGAAATCACTGGCAGGGAGCAGAAAAGACTGGTTCAATCTCAGGAAGTCATCAATGATCAGAGAAACAGAAACAGAATTTTGTAAAATATTATAAACAATACAGAAAAGAATACGTGTGTGTGTGTGTGTGTGTGTGTGTTCATTCTCATTTGCACAGTCATTGTGGGATAGACTGTTACAGATGGGATTTCTTATCAAATGGTATATGTGTTTTACATTTTTTAAAAACCTGCTGCATTATATTATCAAAAGGTCATTCCCAGACCATGTTTCCACCAACTGTGAACAGGCTTACCCACTCACATCTCCTCACTATCATTGGATATTTTTAGTCATTTTAAAAGGTTCTTTCTTTACCACGGTGATAAACTAAATACCTCACTGTAGTTTCTTTGGTGACCAGTGAGATTCATCATATAAATGGCTATTTGCGATTTGTAGTTCTTCTTCTGAGATGCTTATTTGAGTTCATCTCTCATTGTCCTTTGAAGTTGTTGATTTTACTCTAACTAATCTATAGGCTCTCCTTAAGGCAAACCAAACAAACAAACAAACAAAAAACATACCATGGCCTTGTTCACAGCTGACCATGACAACTCACATCAGTAATCATTTGAGAATTGTACTTTATCCCACCTTCTTCTGTTTCTACACTGCTGTTTTCCTTCTTTCTAATTTTAACATTCTCACCATTGTAGTCATCAGCTAGATGGCAAACATTTGAAGAGGTCAAGGAAAACCTGTGTGTATTGAATTCTTTCATGTGCTATGAATCTATAGCTTTTAAGTGAATACCAAACAAATCTAAGAGAGATACATCGTTGTTGTTTTCCAGCTGAAATATTAAAATTCATGAAAGGTAAAAAATGAGCCCAAAGTAAACAAAGTGCCATTGACAAATTTCTTATCTGTCTAATGATACTAAAAACCTGTGTTCCATCCACCAAACACTTTCTTCAGAACAAAAAACTTTTATTAAATAATGTCACAGAAGGTTTACACTTAGGGCTCTGAGGAAATGTAATGTAGAAAGCCATAATTAGGGTTTAGTTATCAATCAAGCTGTTTTGGGACATGAAGAAGTCGGGAGTAAGACTGTTGATAAGAGGGATAAAATCATACCTAGACTGATTTAGGAAAAGGAAAGCAAATCAGAAAAGGTAATATCAAAAGTGCTATGAACAAGGTACCTCTTTCAGTGAGTGAGGGAACACCAACAGAGGAAAAAGAGAGGTATGGCCCTAAAGGGAAATGCACCTCAGCATTTGTGAACTATTGGTGAAACAACACAACCTCACCAGAAGACAACAGTCCAGAAGACAACCTGGACTCCAGGACAGTTAAGACGAATGAGCTCTTATTATGGGATGTCATTCACTCAAGGGTCCCAGGTGCAAGCATTTTCAAACACCAGAGGCTTACCTTTATGGGAAAAGCCTTGGTTATACCTTGGCTTGTTTATCCCAAAGCAAAGATTTGAGTAGCAAGATTACTGGATTGTCTTCTTATAGTATAAAGGACAATTATGATAGCTTAGGCCACCGGCTTTCAGTAAATTCCATCTGGCAATTTACAAATTAGCTCATTATTCTGCTGTTCTTATGAATGTGTTAGTCTGCAAACATATTGTTGTCACAAATTAGTCACCTAGTGTTTCTCAGAAAGTGATTTAATATAAGCACACCCACATCCTGGTATGGAATAGTAAAAGAGGTCCTTACTGAATCCTTACATGGAAGTCAGCATTCAGTACAATTTGACTTCCAAAGTGTTTTTGTCACACACATTTGTCTTCTGATGTTCTAAGATGGCATGTGATCATTGCCTTAGATATTGACAGTATCTTGTAATAGTAGACGCCTCTTTGTTTTCCCTGTGAACTGCAAGAAAATTCCAAGCCTACAGAAAAATGATAGATTCAAAAGTTGAGAATGCAGATTTGTTTGTTTACATTTCCATTTGTTATCATAGGTGTCATCACAGCTGTTGTTTCAATTCAGTAATAGCAATTGCAGTTCTGAAAATTCACCTAAACATCTGGTTTTTAAGTGCTTTTTGTGGCAGATGAGCTCACCAACCAGCCATTTAGGAAGAAAAAAGCAGAAGAAGTGAAAAAACACAAATGTACCTCTCCTGTCTAACTTGATTACCTACAGAGAAGGGTCCTCATTTGGATTATAATAAATATTTCATTGTGGACTTTAACAGTTAAGATGCTTTTTCTATAAGTTCAGAGCTCCTGACTTACCAGGTAAGCCAATAAAGAAGAGCAGCTGTCTTGGAATGTGAAGGGTCAAGGTAGACTGTTCCAGGGTTGGTTATTTAGCACCTCAGCTAGGTTCTGCTTGGTGCTTGCATTGCCCTTTTGCTCAGGCTGACTCTTGATTAGCACAAGACGGGTGGCCATAGCCAGGCACAAGGTCCAAAGGCAGTGAACCCTTTCTTGCCTGTAAAAGAACTTATGTAAATATTTAAGAGAGAGAGAGAGAGAAGTGGGTAATGATGTGATTCTTCCCCTCCTCTCCTCGAAGGGAGCTGCAGTCATCTTCACGTTAATGATGACTTCAGGGTTGAAGAAGAGACGTCAATGGTGGGAGATTCACACCACACACAAGACGGAATCCTAACCTTCAGCCATTTTTTTGTCCTTCCCCAGACAACAATCTAGGAAAGGCAGTTGGGCTCCAACAGCCAGAGTTTGCATGGATTGGACCACTAGAAACTGAGGGCTTAGTGGGGGGCTGATTAACCAGCAGTACTTGGAACACAGGCTCTGCCTGAGTCGCAGGAGTTGCAGCCAGGGGACCCTGCAGGGATGCTGCTGATGAACCCACAAAAGTGCCCAGGAGACAAACAGGCAGCTTTCAACATCTGCCAGTTCCCCAACAGGAGGTGCCATCTTACAGCAGTGCCAATTCAAGAGGAGAAAAGCTGATCTCTTTTCTTTCTTCTTCTCTCCCCAAAGCCCCTAATCCCAGAGCAGTCAGTGGCAACAGCAGGTAAGCCAGGATGTACCTGTCCTCCACGGCATTCTCCTCGATGCAAGCAGTTATCTTGTTCAGCTGAGAGGGAGGGGGAAGTGTGGAGTTTGGGATTGTAATCTAGAGTGGGTATTCTAATTTCTAAACAGATTCTGCCTGAATGTAATAGAATCTGAGTAATTGTAAAACTGTTTCCTAACAGTGCTCTGAAAGTCACAAGATACTCCCCCTAAATAAAATTTAAGGAGGCAGTGGGTAATTGATACATATCACATGCATTTCAACAAACATGGTAAAGTATTGATACTAATCTAGAGTTTTGTTTTTTTTTTTTTTTTTTTAATCCTGGGGATCAGATTTAGGGCCTTGCATGTGCTAGGCAAATGTTTTGCCAAAGAGCTATATTCCTAACCCCTAGTTTACAAATATTTTAAAAAGTTCTTGACAGTACCTTATCACTTTTGTATCTCTACTTGCATATTTCTCCTATCTCTCATATTTGAGAGGAAAATGATTTAAAACTTTCAGCAAATGTTTGTCTCATTTTTAAAATGCCTATGTCCAATCCCAGAATAAATTCACAGTAAAGGTGTAGAAAGTAGTCACTCATAGAGGGAGTGGAAGATAGTATTGAGAGCGGTGTCTTTCTGTCTCAGTCTACTCTTTGACTTTCCTTTGCCTTTCTTCACCCCCTTCTTCCTTAGGACTCCTTTGGGTTAGGAGTGTAGGATTGTCACCTGTTTATGGTACCTGCAGTCTGTGAAGAGAGGCCACTGGAGATTTGGGGCTGCGAAGTTGCTTGATCTCCTTTCAGAACAAAAATTATTCAGTCCTCTCACACACACATGGGTAGCCTCATCTCCAGTGACCTGCACCTCTAGCCAGGGAGTAATTAAGGAGATATGGGAGAAAGGTGATTTTATATTGTCTTCAACTGTGTCCCTCCTTCCTGTATGACTTCCGGTGTTTTAAAAACAAGGTGATGATTTAAAAAATCAATGAAACATGCTAAGGTTTTGATGGAAAAACAAACAAAACAACAAACCTGGTTGCTCACCAGCCTACTTGCTATTTAAAAAAATTCTATTCCAAATCCTGATTGGTTACTATTCTAAAGGGCAAAGGTCAGTGCAAAAAAGAAGAGAAATCCTAAAAGTAATCTTACCCTTTGATGAACTGTGCTGCTTTATTTTATGAGAAAATTTGAAGATCTTGTGTCTTTATTCATTTCTGAGTCTTGGAACCAAAAACAACAGAGGAGCTCATCATATTCGATATTGAATTCTTTCCTTCCTATAGCATGCATGCCAGGGAGAAAAGTATAAGATATATAAAAGACAATTTGATTTCATACTAATATTTTTCTGTCTCATCAGTTTTAGACAAGTATTGTTTGTTTTGCTTTTTTGCATCTCTTAAGTGATTTGCATAATCCATTGTGATGTTTCTAAGGTTGGAATATTCCAATTACAGAGAAAGGCATATTAACGGATAGCTTCAAGTACTCAGCATTATGGATTCACCCTCACATAAGCACAGAATAAACAGCAGAGCAGAAGGTGGAAAATGCTAGGTGAGGGATAAGATATCTGTGTGCAGTGGGAAACTGAGATTTAATAACTAGCCTTGAACTTATTTTGCAATGAAATGCATAGAATGTTTTAATTATATCATATTGATTTTGAAACTATTAGTTATTCCAAAACTTTGGTTGTAATTTTAATACATCTGAACATTTTCTAGCTTTTCACTTATTTTTTTTATGATCATATGATGCTCTATTTTTCTCCCTAGAAAAGAACTTCGCCTTCTGAGTACTGAATTTTCCTAAAGGCTAATAAAAAATTATAGTGTGTATCCTCCTTCTAGTCTTTCTCTCTCTCTCTCTCTCTCTCTCTCTCTCTCTCTCTCTCTCTCTCTCTCATCTCATCTCTCCTTATCTGAAACTAATTGACATGCAGTAAAAAAAAATATGAAAAGCATTTAAGATAAAAAAGAGCTAATATTTTGACTGGGACGTAATAGTTGTCCTAGAAAAAGAACAGTCTCTAGAACATCTGGATATAGATGTAATTTTAGAAAATAACTTGTTTTTACTTAAGCCTCTTGGTCCTATAACTTTTAATCAAATGCCAACTTGATTCATTGTGGCTCTTTCATATTTCTTTGTAGCATTACTTTTAAAATGCTTTATTTTGGAGGAGAGGAAGGAATTTAGGAATAGCAATACAAAGTTTCTTATTTGGTGACTCATCAAGATTTTGATTTCAAAAAGAACAAACTGACTCAGACAAACTCTTGTTTAAAAAAAAAAAAAAAAGAGCCAGGCATGGTGGCACACACCGGTAATCCAGCAGATCAGGAGGCTGAGACAGTAGGATTGCCAGTTCAAAGCCAGCCTCAGCGACAGGGAGGCACAAAGCAACTCAGTGAGACTCTGTCTCTAAATAAAATACAAAGTAGTGCTGGGGATATGGCAAAGTGATTGAGTGTCCTTGAGTTCAATCCCCAATACCAAAAAAAAAAAAAAAAAAGAACTATAGTTATGGTAAAGTTATGGAGATTTATAGAAACACGTGTAGCTGGGGCTTGTTGGATTTAAAAACTCCAGATTTAAGGCAGCAACTGACTCCTTTGGGGGCCATCTAGTCATCCCTTTCTCTTTCCATGTCTGTCTGCTTTTTCTATCTTTCCTTTGAAATTGCCACCCTCTTCTTGGTGATCAGTTCTTGCTTGACCCACAATGGCAGATACAGTCCTCAGTCATGGCGTTTGGTTCAACCCCACCTTGGACTGAATAGTCTCACTTTTACTTGGGACTTTTCACATTCCAAAGATAGAATATTAGTATTTGCTGCCCAGTGAATGAATCAGGTGGAAGTAAGTCAAGTTTTCACACCCACTCCAATCAGGTTTTATCAGAATGGGATATGGGTAAAGGGAAGGCAAGTTCTTTAGGAGCTGTAGGCAAACATAAAGAATCATGTGGCCATAATGACTGATTTATTCATAAAAAATTGATTCAATACATATTTCATTGAGCAACTATTATGCACCAGATATTATTCTAAGCTGTGGAGGATATTCAGGGACAAAACAGACGAAAAACCCCACCACTCAAGTAGGTATATTCTAATGATAATCTTTATCTATTGCAAAGATAACTGAAAGAAATGGAGTAGCAATGCCTCTACACAGAAAATACAAGAGGAAGAAATAGTAATACATACTTGTGGGTATGCGTGTGTATATTTGTAACATGTTACAAATATATATACAAATATATATTTTAAATAATACTCTTATTTGCTTTTAATTAACTCATCAATTGTCAATGGTGTGTGTGTGTGTGTGTGTGTATACTGACTTACTGTTTGGGACCTTTGAGTTTTTTAAATGGTAAAGGACTTGACGTAATTGCTTTCAACTTTTCACTAAAATTACTATGAAAACACATTCCCCCCCCAAAAATTTATAATTAAAAACACCAAAAGCCAAGACTGTGTTGCTATGTCTGTATATTAAAGAAGAAATAAGTTCGATTGAAAATATAAATGACAGATTATCCATCCTATTCCATTTAACAATGAATAAAAATGATTTCTTAGTTTTACCTGGAATAGAAAATATATCTACTATATACTATTACTTATTGATATATAACTAAAGTTTTTTTTAAAAAGAAATATAATGGCAGACTCCAAGATGGATCAAAATTAAGGAGCTAGAAGCAGGAGAGTGTGAAGGAATATTCTCAAGAGACCATCCACAGTGAAATTGCATCAGGAGGGTTTCAAGAGAATAAAAACCTTTGGGAACCATCTTTGACTGAACTGTTTACCCTAATAAGCCTAGGAGACTGAGAGGTTTGATTAACTCCACCACCTTGTGCCATCTGGTAAATGTGAGAGTTCTTTCTCAGGCAGTTATCTTCACCCAACCCAGCGGCCTAGTTAAATATTTTGCAGTAATGAAAAGTCAGTGATGTGAGAAAGAAGTGGGGGAGACAGAGAGATACAGAAGAGAAGAAACTACAGCGACTGTTCTTTGTGGGAAGAAATTATGAATGACTTGATTATTCTTTGTATTCGTCTTTTTCCTTTGTGTTTCCCCTGATGAACTCGCATTATTTCCTGAATAAATTTCATTTTTAAAAATAAACATTAAATTCTGTTGCATTTATTAATAAAGAAGCTATGAGATAGTGTGTATATTTTATCAATTCTCAAAATATGTCTCAAACATTTTTGATAAAAGTATGGGTTTACTATTGTTTCAAGCAATAGTTAACTAAAGTAAATGGAATCTGTACCCATTAATGATATAGATTTTAATATCTACTGTTTTGAAAATGTGTAAATATTGGACATCTAAGTATGACAGATTAATACTTCTGATGTTACATTTTAAAACACATTTTTAGTTTTGGAGCGATTTTAGATTTACAGAAACATTGTAAAAACAGTATAGATGGCCCATGTATCCTAAGCCCCTGCAAATGCATAGCCTGCCTATTATCATTATCTTTCAAAAAGCAATACATTGGTTTAATTAATGATCCTCCAATAACATCGTGATCACCCAAAGTCCATAGTTCACATGAGGATTCTCACCCATAGTGTTGTACATTTATTTTATGTATTTGGACAAAATTCATCATGAAATGTACCTACCATTATTGTATCAAACAGGAAATTCCAACATCTCTGCATGTCCAGTTCTGAAGCTTGCTCTGTCTCTTTAAATACTTTTTGCCTTTTAGTATTCCTCATAATTTTTTTTCCTTTAGCTAGATATATACTGGGGGAAAAGGACTAGAATAAATAAGCCTCATGTAGTGGTAAAATGGAGGGGAGGGGAAATGTTCTATAATAAAATAATTAGGTCTCAGTCTTTTGGTGAGCCTGTGCCTCCAGACTGTGCCTCACAAGTATTTCTCAGATTTTTTTTCCTCCCTTTTTTATGTGGAGTTCAGTATGTCCCTTCTCCCACATGGAAGACCATGGCTCCGTGGAGTTGGATATTTTCCTTCCCCCAGGTTAGTTAGGCTCTGATTAAAAAAAAAAAAATCTCAGCAGGTTAGGTTCTAGTTAATTAGTTTCTCCTGAGGGGGAAGAACTTGTTAAGAAGTGCAATGTATTCTGCAGTATTTTAAAATGTTGACTTTTCCCCTCTTCTTGCCAGAAATTGGATGGAATTTTCCTCCATATTTCCGTAAGACCCTGATTGAAATCCTGGACATAAAACTCATAAAAATTATGGTATCCTCCTTATTACTGGAGTCCCCCAGAGTTTTAACTTCAGATTGTCAGCCATAGCCTCCAGTAATTCATCAATTATGATTTAGGTTTTTCTACCCCAATACTGGATCCCATGGAGGTTTCTGCTCCAATGTGTTGTGATTTTCTGCATGCTCCTGTCCTCCCCTCCAATTCTGAGAGGAGACGTTTGTCCTATGACCTCACATCTCCTGTGGATCTAAGAAGAGTTATTGACTTTTCAGCTTGTTCAGCTGTTTAACTTGTTAGGACTAAGGGGCAACTTCCAAGCTCCTTACCTGTGGAACCGGGACCTGGATGATGTTACTTTTTAACTGAGAGAATGAGTGTTGCAAGAACTGTCATCAAGGATGTCAATAAATACCAATGAAATTTATCAGTGAGGGAACATCTATTTGTATGCATCTAATCAGTTGGGCCCAGGAAAGAATGCACAGATATGCCAGCCAGATACAGTTCTCTTCCTGCTACTTAAAACAATCTTTTTCTTGGCCTGACCAATTCTGGATATAATTGAGTAAAGGCTGTATGGACTACAGGGTGCTGGAGGGCAGGCTGGAATCTACTTGCTTGCAGACACCCACATACTTGAACTGGAGAAAAATATTATCATAGTAACAATATTAACACATTAGTAACAATATTGACAATATTAACACAATACAATAGCATACTACTAATATATTAATACACAAGATCAGGACATTTGATCAGATATTTAATTTCTTTTGGAGACAGTAGCTTTCCTTTTAATATCAACTCTAATTACTGCTTCTAGCCTCAGCTACAGTGCTGACATAGACACAGAAAAAAGAGTAAATCAGCTATTTATGTTTATCCTTAAGATTCTATACTGACTTCACCAATAATATCAGTGGAATGTTTGTATTATTAAATCCATATTTTGTATTCAACTATTCAACTTTGAGTTTTAAGCTTTGCTGTTTCATATGTATCATCAATAAGTCTTTCTTGCAAGAATAAGAAAGTTGGGTTTGATATTCTGATATGTAGATAGATGTCAGTTACAAATGTCTGTTCTTCCTTAGTAAATGCTAAATATATTTTCCTCTTAATTGCTGTTTCAATCACACAAATAATACATGGCCATATTCTTATTTTTAAAATATTGATTTAGAAATAAGTAAAAGGTGAAAAATCTCTTTTTTAATGCTGTCCGCTTCTGTTTCCTTATCTTAGAGGTAGTTTGGTGTGTATCTTTCTGGTTCTTTTCCTCTGATTGGCATAAATTTACATATTAACACACAAGTAAATCGATGAATTCACACTTAAAATAATATTCTGTAAACCTGAGGGTTTCTTTTAATCCAGTGTCATCTCAGATATTTTTTCCAATTTATTTTTTAGGAATCCGTACTACTTTATAACATGGGTATATTTTGAAGCTAATATTTATTTTATTATATGAGAAAGATTTTTATTCCTTTGAATTTCTGACATGATATAAAAATAGTTCTGAAATCAGATTTCTGAAACACAATAAAAAATCTTTAGAAAACTTTTGAGTAGAATGAAATATAATTTCATTCCAGAAGAAACATCTAGCATTTTTCATTTTTTTCTTTTTTTCATTTTGATTTGAGTAAATTGTTGACTAAATGAACAATCTGTATTTTTAATATTTTAACAAGCAAATTTTAAAGACATGTGAATAACATTTGAAGACTTCTTCATATTACAAGGTAGTTTTTTGTAATTTAACTCTATAAATTAAAAATTATAATAATCCATAACTTTGCTAAAATGTGTATACTACAGGTAAGAAAATTGTGTCTCAAAGAGATTTAGGGAATTGGTCAAAATTACACTAAAAGTTAAAGGAAGAATTTGAGACTAAAGATTCATATCTTAGGGCTGTAAAATCAAACACAAATTGACTTTCTTCTTCAAACTTGGTGTGGATTTTTTTTGTACATTTGATTTTTGAGTATAAGTTTTAAGTGTGTTCTTTGTATTCTAGCATTGGGTTTTCTAATTCTTTGACTTCCAAAAATATTAAACATAGAATTTTGCAAGTATTCCACATATTTCTATTGTGAAATGTATTGTGATTGATGATCACCATTTTTTTCTATAATGTGTTTATTCATCATTAAAGGATTTAAGCTGTGTATGATCCAAAATGACTAGTTTTTATTAGCTAAATCATGAAAATTTTTAGTAAAGTATCCAAATAGGTGTTCAACAGATTCCTTTTCATTTGTCAATTGGAAACTGTTTCCTTGGCTAAAGAATATGTTGAAATTGAATATACCGGCAACTTGCTGAAGCATGATGCACTTCTCCAACACCTAGCAATTGGAACCATGGCTTCATGAAGGTCTTCTCTTATTTCAGTTATGAATGTGCTGAACAGCATGACTTCAGAGTCTGCTAGACCTTGCCAGAAGTGAAAGTCATTACTATCAACATGGTTATTAGTTAACATTTACTGAGTGCCAACAATGTTTTTGGTGTTATAAATGTACATAGGAAGATGCTGTTCTTTCCCAGAGGATAAGGGTGGCAAGAGGTTCTACATATCCCCTTCCTGCAAGAGTGGGGTGGGGAGTGTGCAGTTATCTTGAGTCTCACTCTACACATGGAATCCAACTCTTATCTGTTTATTGGGGGAAAGAACATATGTGTAAACCTGTGTGTGTGTTTACACATACGTCCACACAAGTGTGTAAAGTACACATACATTTTTAACAGAAAAGGTAAAAATATTTTGCCTTTTATCTTTAGGTAAGAAGTCATATCCCTCAAGACATCCAAATGATTGTAGTGTCTAGTTCCTATATACACTAATATATAGGCAGAATGTGTCAGGGAAATATACAGAGATGTTTGTAAATGTAAACATACTTATACCACCAAAATATGTAAAATGAGGGACCAAATTTTTTTGTTTTGTTTTGCTTTGTTTTAAAAAGTAAACAAACCTCTTGAAAGAATGGGAGTTTTCTTAAAATATCATATAATAATATTCATTTAGAAATTAACAAAATATCAACACTTAAGTCCTTGCCAAATCATGTCTAAATCATGTCTAAATACGGAAGAGTTTTATTTCTTGTACGTTAAGAGGCAAACATTGATATGAGCTTATTGATCACACCAGAATGAGTGGGTGATGGAAAGATACATCTTAATATTTAAAACTGAAGTTCTGTGCTGAAAGTGAAACTCAAGGAAGGACAGGGAAACATCAGTGAAGTAGGTCATCACACCCTCCCTATCTGTAAGTACAAATAACTAAAGTGTTTAGGAAACACCCAAGTTCAGAGACTTGGGTGTGTCTTTATACACTATGACAACATCAGCACTAGTGTCTAAGTTAGTCACTTAGTTATTAATGAAGGAGTTTGAAGAAGAAATGGTCTTAAACAGTTAATACTGCAATAAAAATGTGCCTGAAGAGTGCTAATTTTGTCTTCCTATTGTTATGCTTTTGTGAACATTGTTTGTTGAAGACCAGATCCTTTTCAAATCAGTCTTTGAGACAAAACTGCAAAAGGAAGCCTGGTGCAGTGGCACACTTGTGACACACTCCTGTAATCCCAGTGGATCAGGAGGCTGAGGCAGGAGGATCAAAAGTTTGAGGCCAGCCTCAGCAAAACCAAGACGCTAAACAAGTCAGTGAGACCCTGTCTCTAAATAAAATAGAAAATAGGGCTGGGGATATGGTTCAGTGGTTGAGTGCCCCTGAGTTCAATCCCTGGTACCGGAGGGGAAAAGAAAACTGCAAAAGGAGAAGAGCCTTGGTGGAAACAACATGAGGTGGCTGGTCTCCCCTTTGCCTCTCAGTTGTTCTAAGACAACTTTGTAAACTCACAACATTCCCAGGAAATTAGTTTGAAAACTATCACTCTTAGGAGCATAACCCCCTTGCCATAAAAGGACTTTATTGGAAAAGAACATAGGGATGCGGGGTCGTTTTAAGATTTCTTCTCCTGATTGTGAGAGCACCAGGCAATTTTTTTTTTTTTTTTTTTTTTGGTAAAAATCTTGGTGATTTTGGTTTCCCCTGAGTTTGCAATTTTCACTTTATTGCCAAGTTGATATTCTACTTTTTTCTTACATCATTCTCATACAAGGATAGCTAATATGACTATCCTTGAAAGACCAATAACTCTGTTTGCCATGTGAATAAAAAATTAAACACCTCCAAATCAACCACACACAAACAGCCCCTGTGCTGCTAGAGCTGAGGCTGTACCATAGCTACAGCAACCTCACCAAACAAGTACCAATATAATGACGCCCTACGAATAATTAGCACTTCTTTATTGACCGAAATAATGGGCCTGTGATCGTCCCTGCATCTAATCTTTCCTGGCTACTACTACTACTACTACTACTACTACTACTACTACTACTACTACTTCTTCTTCTTCTTCTTCTTCTTCTTCTTCTTCTTCTTCTTCTTCTTCTTCTTCTTCTTCTTTTTCCTTAATGTCTACTTTTCTAATTTTAAAAATTTGTCCTTTTTAGATGTACACGCCAGTGGAGTGTTGTTGGCATATTATACATGCATGGAGTATAACTTATTCTAATTAGGATCATGTGGTTGTACCTAATGCAGAGTTATCTTGGTCATGTATTCAAATACAAGGATAGGGGAGTTATGTCTGATGAATTCTACTGTCTTTCTTATTTCCCTCCCCACTCCCTTCCTTTCATCCCTTTGCCTAATCCAACAGACTTCTCTTCTTACCTTTCCCATCCTCCCTTGTTGCAGGTCAGCCTCCACATATCAGAAGGTCAGCATCCACATATCAGAGACAACATTTGGCTTTTTTTTTTTTTTTTTTTTTTTTTTTTTTTTTTTTGCGGGGGACTGGTTTATTTCACCTAGCATGATATTTTCAGTTCCATCCATTACTCCATTACCAACCAATGTTATAATTTCATTCTGCTTTAAGACTGAATAATGCTCCATCATGTATATATATATATACCACATTTTCTTTATCCATTCATTTGTCGAAGGGCACCTAGATTGGTTTTATAGCTCAAGTATTGTGAATCGAGCTGCTATAAACATTGATGTGGCTGCATCACTGTAGTATGCTGATTTTATGTCCTTGGGATATAGACCAAGGAGAGGGATAACTGGATCAAATGGTGGTTCCATTCCAAGTTTTCTAATACTGCTTTCCATAATAGTTGCACCAGTTTGCAGTTCCACCAACAATGTGTGAGGTGTATCTTTTTCCCAAATCCTCATTTCATGGCTTATTCTAATATTTCTTAGATAGTCTATGAAAAGACAAGTATCTTTAGTAGAACAAAAAGGTTAAGTAGTACCCTAGTCCCATCAACATTATTCATTTTTGAGAACTTGTTTTTAAGTTACAAACCTATTAGATCTGCCTAATGGTTGTTTCTTGAAGGTTACATATTTATGAAAATTTTTGTTCTTAAGAAGTTTCAGTCTGTAATTTTGTGAGTCATATCCCTTAAGGCCCTGTTTCTAATCTATATAAGATAAAAATACTAGAAGTGAGCTATTTCTAAACAAATCTTTTCTTTTTATTTATTTATTTTTAGTTGTTGGTGGACATTTATTTTTATGTGGTGCTGAGGCTCAAACCCAGTGCCTCACACATGCTAGGCAAGCGCTCTACCACTGTGCCACAACCCCACCCCAAACCTATATAAATAAATAAATTTGTCTATCTATTTATTTATTTATTTATTTATTTTGTCTGAAGTCTTTAAAAATATTAAATTTAGGGGTGATTATTAATTGGTAGTATTGGTTCTTTGAACTGTGAACTAAATAACATTTTTTATTTATTATCCTTCAAGCGGAAATTTCACCTTTCTGTTACTTATCATTGCTTCGTAAATAAATTTTTTAAAAAAGTAAGAAAAGCTTGTTTAAATATTCATTTGAAATCTCATTTTAGTTTAAATATATTTTAATTTCAAATCTTTTTTAATCTAATGACTAAATTATTTGTGTCTTTTATTTAAAGGTGATTTGCATATATCATTGCTCACATATGGAAACATATCTCACAATTATTGTGTGTTGAGATGCCTGGTATTTGAGAAAGATTCAGAGGTATTTTTGCTATTATATGGTAATATGATAGGTAACCTTTGGCATACAAGCAAAAGGGAATATAAAGGACTGAAAAAAAAAGAAAGGGCAAATAAATACTGCTAATTAAATGGAAAATATATTTCTACATCATTTTACTAATTTTTATAGAGATCTACTCTCTCACATAATGCAAGAAGTATATGTAGGTTTTGAAATAGATGGGTGTCCATAATCATTATCATCAAAGAAAACTAAGCAGATTCAAGTAATTTAAATTCTCTACTAGGTCTTCTGCTGACATGGTGTGTGGCAATGAACTAATAATATCTTTTTATATATCATCTCCAAAATGTCATGATAAAAATTTTACTCTCCTCAGCATGCATCTGTGTGGTTAAATTAATACTCGTAAAAGGAATTTAGTTAGGAAGCATAGGACCAATGCAGGGTGGTATGATTACTGTCACCGAGGTACTAGAATGTAGTGTCAATGCACGCAGGCTACGCTTTCTTATTTCAAATGGTGACTCTTCTAGGTGCTGACTTTTAGCGAGCTACCTAACATTTGAGCACTTCAACTTTCTCATTTAATAGCAGTCCTTACCTAATAGTATTGTGATGAGGAGTGAAACAGCCATGTGATGCTCTTAGAACAGGGCTTGGGACATTTTCAGTGCTTTTACCTCTTAAATAATAATATTTAAATATCTGTGTGATATCAAAATTTGAGTTACTATCTGATGTTTTATTCCAAACATTATAGCTTTAAAAACACAACAGATTGAGGGGCTGGGGTTGTGGCTCAGTAGTAGAACACCTGTCTCACATGTGTGAGGCACTGGATTCAATCCTCAGCAACACATAAAAATAAATAAACAAAATGAAGGTATTGTGTCCATCTACAACTAAAAAAGTGTATTATAAAACAACAACAACAACAAAAACAAAAATTAAGGCTAAAATGTTTTGGATCAGATCACAAATGATCTTATGGAAGAGATTGAGCTTCTTTACAGAAATCAGGTGGGAGGATATGGTTTGATCTACAGGAAATCCCAGTGAAATATTAGGATTTTGCAATAATATTCCCAGTAATATTCTCATGTTCCTTTGTGCTGTGGTGCCATCTTTGCGAACCTAAAGTTCAAACTGCTTTTAAAGGAATCAACCAATTCTTCCTCCTCCCAGGAATGATGAAACTACTAGGATCATAGTTTGATCAAACTATAGCAGTTTTCAAAACTAAATATTATTCTTTCTTTGAATTTATGGGAAATTCCCCTCCCCCCAACCCTGAGTAATATTTTCTGAAATGACAGGATCTCACTGGGGAAATCCTAACTGAAGATAATGGTATGATATATTAAGTGTTGCCAGTATTCCATTTAATATTAAGCAATTGCATAGCATCATTTTTAAATACTCAAGTTAAAAGTGATACATTAATATTGAATACACTGCTACTGTAAAGCCCATTCTCTTACAGATTTCAAACAAACACCATTTAAGTGCCAACCTACTATTAGAAGAGTTTACTCTTTTATTCTTCTCCAAAATGGCATCAACAGTGATGGGGTGCTTCCAGGGGATTATTGAACAGAATTTTTGCAACAAAGGGGCAAGCTTGAGGAAATACAAAATACCACCTATAAGCCTTACAATGTTTTATCTCAGCACTCCACCAATCTACACACCCCCTAGTCAAACAAGCAGCTTTATGGCATGCGCAATTGCAGCTTAAGTCTAACTGACTTCTGCAGAACTGGCTTCCACAGGATTTGCTGTCCAAAATCAGAATGTGAACCTCTGTAGCTAAACGGTTACCAATGGAATAAGCAAGTCTTCCCCACCTCCCATATTTTTGTTCTTTTCCTTCTTCTTCTTCTTTTTTTTAAAAGAGCTGAGTTGAACAGATCTCGTCATTTGTCAATTATTTTATTCCCTTTATATTCTTTGGATGAGATGGAAAACAAATCCAAAAAAACCTACCTCCACAATAATATCTATCTGTTTAAGGTGTCATTTCCCTGTGAGGTTATTTACAGGTTTCTTGCTGTTTAGCTTTTCTTGCTTGGTAATTACTTACTGAAAGAAATCTGCTCCTCCAGGGCGGGTGAGCTCTTCCTTTAACCCCTTTTACTCACTCTCCTTTGGAGGCTGGCAGGGAGCGCTCCACTCTGCAGTGTCTGGGAACCCACCTAGAGGGCCCCCTTGACGCCAGCACATCCCCTGTCAGGCAGCAGTCTGCAGCCGAGCAGGGCTGCTGCAGAGTTAATGTACAGTAGCAGGGAGCCTGCAAGTGTCCTGAGCTCCTCAGAGCTGGGGCGGCACAGCGCAGGGCAGACAAGGCGGCTGCGAGGATTCCAAAGGTTCTGCTGGAAATTCGGCGCTGGGGGACTCCAGCAGGAGCCTGTTGCCATTGTGTTTTAAAAGCATGCAAGGTCTGTATAGCTTGGGCATGAGAATCTTTCAGAAGCTATCAGAGCATCAGAGTGAATGACATTTATTGGGAAACTGAATTTGGGGTAAAGAAAAAACCGAAAGAGAGAGCAAAGAGAAGAGAAAGACAGTGGGGGAAGAAATTCTTAGACCAAGTCTGACTTGCAGCTGTGAAATTCATTTTCTTTACAAGGCAAAAATATTAAAAGCCCACACATGGTTTTAATAACAGATTAAAGGGAATTTCTGCAGTGAAAGGATCAATAGCTTAGTCATTTTACTTAAAGAGAGCAGACAGCCTTATTATGGGGTTAGGCAGCAGAAATGAATTTCATCACGACAGCACCTTCTGAAGTCATGATGGTAGCTAGTGGTAATCCTGTCCTACAAAGCAGAAATTACTCTTTGCCTTCCTACTTTTGCAGTGGAGACCAGCAATTCTGAGATTTGAGGAAGAAGTTGGCTTTAATTATACATGTTTTTTAGCCCCTCTGCCCAGGTCTTTGTCCGACACGTCTTAGACAGTAGCACTGCGTTAAAGTGACCACACATGAATATGTGCCTAAGAAAGAAGAAAAAGCAATATTCATTTCTAAAGGACAGCATGGCAAAGCAGCCTGAAGTTTTCCATTTTCCTTCTAACACTTCTTTAACAAGGATAACAAGAAACTGTCTTTTGACTCCTTTCTTCCCACATTCCATAGTCCTTCCTCAAAGGATGCATTAATTTATACTCAAGGCAGCTGGATTTTACCAGGACAATATTTGCCATCATTTAGGATTAGCAGTTGGACTGGTTATTTTAAATGTATTGACTTACTAGTGGAACCTAAATGGATGGACCCATACCTGCAGTGCTCTGTGATGTTTCTTTCTTCAAATTCTGGAAGGGCTTTTGTTGTTGCTCTTTCTTTTTTGGGGGGGCTATATATATATATATATTTTTTTTTTGGAAATCAATACTTGTTGCAATAATTGCCCATGATAGCTGCTCAAACAAGAGAGTTGGAATTCATCTGTGAAAATCACTACATATAACAAAGGAGACAAGGAAAATATTAATGACAGAAGATCTGCGAACATGATGCACGTGAATAATTTTCCCTTTAGAAGGCATTCCTGGATATGGTAAGTAATCAATATCCCCTTTAGTTTGTAAAACTCAGAATTCTAAAATTCCATGACAGCTACCAGATGAGAATTTGTCTGGAACAAGAATGCTGGTATCAAGTGAGAATGAGAAGTCAAACATATAAAATACCAAATGTGTCTGAGAAAGTAATGGTTATGCAATAAAAAAACTTACTTGTTAATATAAAGTATTTCAAATAAGAAATCAAGTATGATGACATTTACAATTATTAACACTTCATGGTAAAGAAAAGAAAAAAGCTGTGAGAATGGCAACCTATTAACAGAAAAGGAGAGGATTGGGATATGTTTTTATCTGTTTTTCTTTGAAAATTCCCTGGGGAAGGGCACTCCTAAATTTCTGACATCTCATATCAGTTGTTCTGGATTTCTAAAAGAAGGTTAAGGGAAATTTAACTTGAGTTGATTTTAAAATAATTCTTAGATGTGTTCGTCCCTTTCATTTAAGATGATTTTAGCTATTCAAGAAATATTCCTACTATCATGAACCAATAGAATACCAGTAGAACTCTAGTACATGAATCATGAAGTGCTCAGACTCTTACAGAACTTGCTTAGTTTTGGATATTTGGTTATGTATTAAGGTTCAAGGCAATGCATTAAAGTCCTTGGACATGTGCTATTTTAAACAATTTCTTGTTGGAATTTTTGTCTATATGTGTATAGGAACTAGTTTCTGAGAATATTACAAGAGCAAAGTCCATTATTTTAAGAATTGCTTGTTTTTATTATACCTCTAGAGTGGTCTAGATTCAATCTTTTACAGCAGAAACTTTGTAAATGCATAATAAAGGCACATTGTAAATATTTGTGTCTAAGAACATGGGTTGTTTGGGATACTGTGTCTGATTTTCAAAGTGTTTCCCAGGTAAATATTTTAGCTGGACTCCAGATAAGTAGTAGATATGTGAATACAGTTTTTTGAGGGGTGTCCAGCTGCTTTATGACAGTGTCTTAAATGAAAATCCCCTAATAGCTTAGGCACCACCAAGATCACCTGCTGTTTTGTTTTAGAGATTTTGGCTTTCAGCTAAAAGTCCATTGCAGACAAGGGTTGGAGACATCCTATCAGTCTAGGTAGGTGCTCATCTTCTATCAACACCAGAGACATCCAGAATCAACCTTGTGGCGTATCTTCCTTCTCAACTGACCACGTCCACTGTCCCTGGTCTCTAATGTGCTTGGGAGGGAATCTGGGTGGCATGCCTGCAAACCTCAGTGGCCCACTGCCAACTGCATCACCAGAGCTCCCCACTCAGTGGCAGCTTGGTGTCATCGCCTTGCTTATCCTGTTAGTGAGGGGCAGACATCAGCAATAGGTCCTTGACATTCCTACAGAAAATTTCACACTAGAAGCCTTTAATCCTGAGATTAAACCGTCCTGCTGGCAGTCCATGGCACATAGTAGGCTTTTTCAGATGTTTTTCCTTCTGTTCTTTATGCCTTTCTTTAAGATTAATGTCACACCTCTTAAGAATTCTTAGACCCAAAAATTGCCTTACTCATTTCTATAAAGTGTACCTTGCTATAAAGCAACAGTTTTTCCCTGCCCAAGTCCTATTGTTTTTTCGAGTCCATTTGTTTATGTTGCAATAGGTACGATGCATGTACTCTCTGAATGCCTAACATTGTAAACACCTTCTATTCTGTTGCATTAACCTTACCTTTGCTTTGGACTGGGAAAAATGACTTATTCAACTCTTTAGTGTTGGAAAGAATGCAAATTTGCTTATTCATGATCTCTGGATCTGTAATACAATATGTTTCAAAACTATAGAGAAGTTGAGTGTCCTGGTTGTTTATTTTGTGCCTGGAGCTAGTGAGCCTTCATCCATTTTACTGCATGATGTACCAGTTTGTTATTGTTGTAGCCAAGCTGAGCCAGTGTGGAGTGTGAATGTTATGTATGTGTGTTCTTCTCTGGACCCCTCAGAAGCATTCATCAATGAGAGTTGGACTCAAAGGAAAAAGGTAGTGGTGTTTTTCCAGGTGACCCAGTTAGTGTTGTGCTTGGTTCTCAACTTCCCTAGTTGTTGTTATTTTTCTCTTATTTATAACCTCACCTTTCACTTTTCTACTGCAGAAAGAGATTCTAGATGTTTGTTGACCGGAAACCTTCCTTCCCTTTGTAAGCATCCCTGTTGTATCAGATTCCATTCTTAAATGTTCCTGCTAAGAAAGGTTTTGCCAGGTTGTTTCCTTTTCACATCCAAAGACTCCCCCTTTCTTTATTCTTTCGTGCAGGTCTTTCTTCATGGAGGTGCAGATCAGAAGGTGGAAATAAAATAACGGCAGGGCATAATAAGGATGTTAAAGAGGTGTACTTTGGTGTCAAGAGCCCTAGTTTACCTCTGAAAAGGGTTAGAGATGTGTTTTCTGGCTCTGTTCTCCTCTGCTTTTCTAGAAGCAAAGTGGAGAAAAAATTGAGACCTACCAAGTCTGGAGTTGTCTTCAAAAGTTCATCAGAGGTAGTGATTCAAATAGTTCTCATTCCTCCTGCCCCCAGGCTGGTGTGTTGGTAATTGCACAATCATATTACAAATTCATTGTGTATTGGTTACACGTTAAAGTTAATAAGTGGTCCCATTACTCAGCTTAATAGAACACTGCCCCTTAAGTGCTAAGAGAGTGGTATGAAGAATGCGTCTTTTTTGTTCGAAGCTACATTAGAAGTATTTGCTGGAGGATTTTACTGCAAAGGCTTCTTTCCATTACACATTTCAGTCTTTTTTTTATTGCCAAACTAAACAAAGATAAGGGTTTGCCTCACTGGGTAAACAAGTACTATATAGTGCCTATGTTTTATTCTGGCTAGTTGTGAGAATAGAATGGTAGCCTGGCAATTCAGAAATGGGCCTTGCATGGTCAAAAGATGGAAAATGCAAGTCAGCTTTCTAGGAATTTAAATTCCCTTTAGCAACAATTAAGAGGACCTTTTAGAAGCCTCATAACATTGAATCACATGTAAGAGTCTATCAGGAATGACACAATATAGTGTAACATGTTTGCAGCTTTTGCCCTTTGCACAATCTGATTTGTAAAAATGTAATTTAATGCCCAAAACATCAGGGTCCTTTCGAATGATGTTGAAGTTGTAAAATTTAGGAGGACATTTTATTTGAATACGTTTGTATCCCTTTTTATGATGGATTCAAACAATTCAGAGAGAAGACAATGGAAAATTGAAGCCAAAGGGCACTACTAGGGGAGGTTGTTTAGTGCTGCACTCAGTGCCCTCTGAGGACACCAGAAGAAGAAGGTTTTGGGAAAGTGATTTTGGATGGTGATTAATTATTTACTTAGTTGGTACTTAGGGTTTAATTTTCTAAGGGCCAGATATCTAAATGATTTTATCACACTTTTTGTGATGCTGACCGCTGATTCCCATCAAGAGGCAAAAATGGGAAGATTGTGGTATTTAGCTCAATATTGAATCATTTTTTTTTCTCTTTCTAGGCCCTGACTTTACTTTGTTGAACTGTCCCTTCCAAAGATCCAGTTCCCATAAAGCTTAGTCTAACAGGTCACAGTTCAGATGTCACTCTGAAGACCCAGGTTTCAACTCCTAAACTAGCTTGTTTTGTTTGATATAAATATTTTATAGATTGAAACAAGATAAAAATCAATCTCTCAATATAACATTTATATATCTGTTTATATATTTCAAATAACTTAACCAATGAGTAAATATTCAGAGAAAGGCAAGTTGGCCTGCTTTTTAGTGAGGACACAAATGTTCCTATCTGAACACTATCAATCTCATTTTTAAGAGTTATAATCTCTCCACACATTAACTCTATAGAAATTCAACACAGAAGTACAATTTCCAGAATTTATGTTTTGTCTAATGTAATAATCAGGTTTTATTTGAATTTTAGTGTGATGAAAATGTTAGGTTTGATCACAGTGTATGCATTGAAGGACAGAGTATACTATTTCTCATGCAAAATAATGGACTTCTGCTCATTTTAGTCAACCTGAAATCCATTGGGAGTCTGCTTATCTTCTCATGAGATTGCAGGCCAGCTGAACTTACTTCTCTTCCTCTGAGTGACAGAACTACCCAGGAATTCTAAAGTCCTGATGTCTTCAGGCTCAGAGAATGTCAGAGTTCTAGATGGATTTAATCCTATTAGACAAAGTCATTTAATTGTCAACACTTTTGGCCAATAAAGTTTAGATTCATAATTATTTACCAGTCCTTAGGGCTCATTAGGAAAGTCAGCGCATTGTGTAAAGCAGAAATTTAAGTTTGGATAAAATACAACACAGATTTTTCCATTGTATAATATTTGACCCTACTAAACTTTAATATTTGGCTTTCTATTTTGTTGTTAGAATTTAAATATCAAAATATTTAAATTCATATTTTTATGTTTAAGGTTTTAAGATAAATTTAATTAGGAATGGTATGATAGAGGAGAAAAGTTGCCACTAATAATACTAGTGTGCCCACCATTTATAGAAATTAAGTATAATTTTTAGTCCCAGCAGTATTTATAGACTAGTAAATTAGTCTATGTACTTTAATCTGTTGACAGGTTACATCCTTAGTGGGCTAAGTGGGTGACCCAATCTGGGGAGATCATAAAAAAAAATCCCCACAAAAGGAAGAAAGGAAAGGAAAAAAATTTTTTTTCATCATACGGAAATTGTCAGCTAAGAAATTGGGATGTTTAACTTCTATTTAATTCCTCACTTTTTATCCCTTTTTCCTTCATGTCTTTTCATGGACTATTATTATGTTATTTCCATTAATGCTGAGGTCTTCAGGCTCAGAGAAAATCATTGCAAAGGGAAGATCTTTCAGAATTCCAAACTGTAAGAAGAACCTAAGGGACCTGAACAACCAGTTTCTCTCTTGTCATGGGTTGAAAATTCCTTTTCATCCAACCCTTCCCTCCTCCTCCGCCTTTAGCCAAGTCCCACAAAAGTTAATGCTCATTAATATTTTGTATTGCAATAGCCCCCTCCTGCCTTTTAAATAATAATTCAAAAACACCTCCCAGCTACACATTAGTGACTACAACTCATAACCATTTGGAACATTGGATGGTATTTCCAGTTGTTTGAGAAGTAGCAGCCCATAAATACATTCCAAGACAATATATTTCAACCAGGGGCTATATGTCTTGTAAAATTTTATAAATTATATGTACTTTTTTAAAATAACATATATATATATATATATATATATATATATTTGCATTTTACATGTGTATTTTAAAACTATATATGGATCCATATATATACATTTGATATATATTATATATCTAGAGAGAGAGGTATAGTATATACATGTATTTTATATATATATAATTGGTGTCAAATATTGATGGATAATCTGGATTCTATATAATCAGGTTATTGGCACAATTCTTGGTTTTTAATTCTAATCTAATTCTGGTGTTAATGTTTTGTGTGACCTTGTGAATGTGCTCTGAACTTTCATTTTTCTGTTGAAAACCATGGAAGCAGATATTTACTCTTTTTATGTTAAAGAGTGGCTTATTAAAGAAAAACTCATAGAACATTGGAAATAATAATCTATTATGATGTTAACAATGGCATACTAATAGCACTTGAATGAATTCTTTAAAAATATAAGTAACAAATCCAACTAATTTATATATCACTGAAGGGGTCAAGGATGATTGAACCCTAGATGCATCCCAGTGTTTTCATGAGAATTACATCATTTGATAACAGCAATACTTTCTAAGGAAAGGAGGGACTTTCCTTAGAAGTATTGCTGTTATCACAGAGTTTAAGAGCTCAAGGTGACATTTCTATTAGTTAGAGAAGCTGACTCAGTCAAAACCAAGTCAATCCTGATTTGAAAGCCCAATATCTTTTTAATCTACTATATTGTTTCTGTGGCAGATGCCTCAGTACTCTTTCCAGAGGCCTCCTGGAAAATAGACTAGCAATAAACTGAGAAAATAATCAGATCCACTCTGCCATTTAGCACATTGGGTAGGTATGTAGGATACCTACTAAATGTGAGTGGCCTTCCCTTGAGAAGCTCTTCCTATTGATGTTAGAACTCTGACCTGTACTTAGTCTATGTCAGCAGCTTTTTCTGTTTTCTCAGAATGAGAAATTTTACAAGCAATTTGCAGTGAACTGTGTTCTCAGGGCCATTCTGGCAGGTAGGGTCCTTTCTGTGAATTAGTAAAAGGTGCTTCTCAGCCCAGATACATTAGAAAAGCTGACACATTTTGAGCTGATGAATAAGAAATGCAAACTGTGGTGCTTGGTGAATGGGCAGAGCCTCTGTACAAAGCAAAAGGCACTCCTTCCTCTGGGCAGGTATTTGGGGTCAGCTCAATTCACTATCTCTGTGGGGCGCTGTTGGGCCTTGTCCAAACCAGCCCTGGCACTGCTTTGATGCTCCAATTTTCTTTCCAATGGTCAGGTGAAATGTTTTTGAGAATACTTCCCTGACCAAAAAAAAAAAAAAAAACAAAACAAAACAAAAACAAAAACATACAATTTTGGGATATGCTGCCATCATTATTACTTTCTTCAAAATGCTCAACTGAGTATAGGTTTTTCCAATTTATTTTTTGTATACTTAAAAAATATTAACATTATCTGAAATCAGAGATAAGGGTCCAAGAAATATATTAATTATAAAATAGCTTGATATCTCAGTTGCTGAAAAATATCATTCTTAATGACTCATATTAGAACAGGTAGGACATACTGATTCTTTTAAGCATAAGGAATGTCCAGATAAATAAAAGAGGCCTGTCTTGGAGATACTTGTAGCTTGATGAGAAAAACAGCTGTAGAAACAAATAATTACAATATAATTGGGAGCAGGTTAATACAGATATATTCCAAGTGGTATGAAATCTCAGAGAAGATGCAACTTAACTGACTTGATTCAAATACCTTAAAGAAGTCTAGAAATGATAGAGCAAAAATATATTCAATGGAATTGAGAATTAGTTGTTATCATTAATACCTTGGGGAGTGGTTGGAGGGAATGTCTGGGCATTCCTGAAGAAAGTGCCCTGACACAGAGCATGAAGGCTAGTGGAGGACATGACTACCCCAAGATAGAAGGGGGGAAGCAAAGGATGGATGCAGACTACATAGAGATTAGGATTAAGTAGATGGAAGGAGAACCAGCGGAAGTTTCCATCTCCTGGCTTCTATTTTCTCTAGGAAGTAGAATTCAAGGTCATGTGGAAGGACCATAGAAGAGTAGGTGGGGGACTTAGGAGAGTAATGGAACCACTGTGGGCAGTTAAAGAGGCCACTAAAGGGGAAAGTATTAGGGGTATCAGAGTTGAGAATGTTCAGTGATACCCAACCAACATGCCAAGTCAATAAAGAATGTTTACCTTGCTTTAATATTGTTTACAGAAAGTATTATGTCAGGGAAAAGTGATAGAGAGGAGATGGAAATATTATAGTTCTTAATTTCTAAATGAGGAATTATTTGGTGATTAGAATTTCTTCTATTGCTTGTGCCTTTGGGGATTCTGAAGAACCCCAAGCTGATTTCATTGTTGATGTTGTTTTCTGTTTGGTAGTGATAGAGACTGTTTTTATGAACATATTAATTAGATTGCATGACCTGATTTTGGAAATGTAAGGTTTCCCATGCTGCCTGGAAATAATTCTTGGGTGACAAACAGAAGTTCTAAGATGTTTGCTTTGAATTTTATCTTCAAATGAATAAAAATCACAGTGGGGAAAAGAGAAGGCAAAATGATTCAGCTTTGCTCACTTTTTTAGCAGGAACTTTTCTGTGGTTTATGTTAGAATGTCACAAGTCCATATATATGTAACCTGCTTTCACAAAGATTTCTTCAAAACCCTTGTGAAGTTTACTTGAAAGTGTCACCATTCCCTGGGAAACTTACTGAAAATAACAAAGCCTAATATGACTTTAACCAGAACTGGCTAACCTAGTTTAATTAAAAATTTTAAACCTCTTTTATTTTGCCTTGATACCTCAGAGGGAACGATGACAAATATAAGATATTAATTAAAGGGTATTATTAAATAACCTTATAATTTATAGGCCACAATAATAAACCCTGGAGGGAGGAACTGAAAGTTTAGCAGATATTATAAATGGATTTCATCTCTTTTAATCATTAGCTCTTTCTCTGGGGTCAACAGAGCTGCTTCTTTAATACTCCCAGTGTAGGGGCTCACCACTGCTTTATACAGGGCTTTCTTTGTGGGATTTCTGCAGTGGCTCCAAAACTAAATAGTACCAAGCAGTCCTGGTCACTCATAAAGGGACTTCATTCTTCCCCTTCCATGAGCGTCCATGTTTTCCTTTTCCAAATTTGAAGGTGAGGAGATTGACAAAATAATTGCTATAGTGCTAAAAAAAAATGACACTATATTTTACCTAATGGATTTACTCATTTTTTTCTTGTTTGGATTCAGTTGCATTTCAAATTGAGGTAGTTCAGAGAAACAGTACATTGATCTACAAACTATGCCAAGACAGAGCTCTAATGCTTTTCTGAAGCATTTGCTCCTCTTTTAGAAAACCCTTATCCTCTTAGCTGTGGATATTTTGCTTAACTCTTTCTTCACAAAATTCTAATTTTAAATAGCAGCTGTTTTCCTAGTTAAGACAGCAGTGCTGTGGCCATCAATGTTGACACCCCTGGTAATTCAGAAAACATATCCAGCCTATAGTGTTTGCATCCCTCCTGTCTTCCCCACCACTCTCTGGGGGAAGGTCTCAAGCCCTTGCTTCATCTAGCTCCATCTAATCTAAAGAAATGATGTGGTGTGAAGTTCTTATTATCAATGACCATGTTTTAGTTTGCTTGGTAAATTTCAAACCAATAACTAGCATACTGATGAGAGCCCTTGATATTATAAAGAAGAAATGAAAACCTTTAAGCTGTTCACAGACAAATTGAGGCAACCATGTTGTTATTGAGAGCAGGGGCAGAAGCTTGTACAAATCACTGCAAAGCATCGGGATCTTAATCTTTGTGGTGTTTGAATTCTAAAAGAAGGAAGTATTTATTGAAAATTCTCATTTTTTAGAAAGTCATCCATGCAAGAGTTGCTTTATGAGGGAGGTTAAGTATTAAGGTGGATCAAGATGTCACCATTCAAAAGGCTTATCACATGCTACAAGGCCATCACTGCATGTCTTTCTGCTTCAAGGAACTATCTGTGTCCAGGTGAGGCTTGGTGATTTCCTAGTAACAAATAATTCTATGCTATTCATGAGAGCACCACCTAAGGGACTTTGTTCTACTCTTTACCCCACATCCAGCACAGTGTTGCACTTAATAGGGACTTTCTGTGCTTTTCCTGAATGAGTGTATGCAAAGAAAAGGTTAAATAATGTTGGGTGTGGTGGCACATGCCCATAATCCCAGCAATTTGGGAGGCTGAGGAAGGAGGATTGCAAGTTTGAGGCCAGACTTAGCAACTTAGTAAGACCTTGTCTGAACAGAAACAACAACAACAGCAACAACAAAAAACCCTGGGAATATGGCTGAGTGGTTAATTGTCCCTGGGTTCAATCCTCCATATCAGAAAAAAAAAAAAAAAAAAAAAAAAGGTTGAGCAGGGAGGAAAAAGGGATATGTAGCAAAAAGAATTCTGGTTGTGGGATAATTTAATTAGATATTCTTTCACATTTTTCAAATAATGTTATAATTATGCCATGGGAACTTATGCTGTAAAAAATTAAAGATAATAATAATAGCAACAACACTGGAGAGCTAATTAATGACACATGTAGACTAAACTTTTCACAGACATTATCTTTTAAAATCCTCCCCCAAATCATCTAACATCTCTGTGACTCAGGTTCCCCACTGGTAAAATGGAGACAATAAATAATTCTCATTTCATAGGGTGGCCATAAAGATTAAATGAGTAAAGCAGTCAGTGTTTAAAAGAGCACCTGTCACTCAGTAAGGAACCAGTAAGTAGAAACTCGTCTGTGAATGGTTAACCAGGTTGCCTAGAGCAATCTAACTGCCCCATGGCAGATCATTAGCTATAGGTGGGTTGGAAGACCAAACTGCCTTTTCTATATCACATTTTGGAGATTTTCAGAACATACCAGAAAAATACCTTGGGATAAGTTTGAATTGTAGACTAGTGCATGCCCCTCGGCTCCCAAGCCTCAAGGAGAACCATCTGCCCTTGTGAGCTGCTGCCTCTCATCATGTTGACTTAGTGTCGACCTCCTGCCAGATGGATTTCATCTTAACAGGTTGTCTTACCTTTACCCAAGTCCTGCATTATTATAGTTGCAGTTCCTAGCATGGTGTTCAACACACAGTAGGTACTTAATAAATGCTTTAGGGGAAAAAAATTACTTTTCCAGAACTGTGTCCCTGAAATTTAGTGCTTTAAAGATTAATTTTAATTTTTCAGGATACAGTTCAAGTTTTGGACAGGTAAAATTTCTATAAAAATTGTCACCTTCAGCATAAATAATTACCACACATCTTGATTTCTGACACTTAGGAGACTTTAGCTGAATTTGTGCAATCTCACTGAATTGTGTCTAACATGAAAATTCAAATGCTGTTTCTCCAAGTTACCTTATCTTAGATGCTATTTCTTAAAAACCAATAATTCACTTTTATATAGGAATCTTTCTTTCTTTGAATATATGTATGTTTTATTTATTTAGCAAGACAAAAGTCTATAAATTAGCACTGTAGCTAGGTTCTGATGCTTAGTTATGTCGATGTCTGCCATTTATAACACTTATAAATGTTGCTTTTCATCACATGATATGGTCCTTGGACACAGACCAGCTTCCCCATGTGGTTGTTCTGTCTTCTCATATAGCCTAGACTGTCAAACTAAGCTCTAAAAATCATCTCCATAATATCTGTTCATTTGCCAAGAAAAATGTATTGTCTCTGTATTTTATATAATAGAGCATAAGTCCCTGTCTCATCTGGTCTCTGCCTTTCTAATATTTTAGTGTAAGTGCCAACTGTCGTTAGTGTCAGTGTTACTTCCCTTGGTATTCTAGCATATGTATCATACAATTGACATTTTTAAATTTTTTTTTAGTCGTAGATGTATACAATACCTTTATGTTATTTATTTATTTTAAGATGGTAGGAAGGATCAAACCCAGTGCCTTAGGCATGCTAGGCAAGCACTGTACTTCGGAGCTACAACAACAGCTCCATATATTTGAGTTTTTAAAATATATGTTCTGTAATATAGTGGTTACAATCACACATACACAGATGCATATGTGCATGTATACACTCTGATTTTAGAGCAAAATTGGGCAAAGGTACAGAGATTTCCCATGTACCCCCTGCTCTCACAGATGCATGGCCACCCATTGCAGACATCCCCACAGGAGTGGTATATTGGTTACAACTAAATCTGTATAGACACATCATAATCACCCAGTCGGGATTTGGCATTATGGTTCACTCTTGGTGGTATACATTGTATGATTTAGGACGAATGTATGATGATATGCATCAGTCATTAGAGTGTCATACAGAATAGTTTCATTACCCTAAAAATCCCCGATGCTCCACCTAGCCATCCCTCCCTGTGCTGTTCCCCTGCAGCATTTTTAACATCACCAGAGTTTTTCCTTTTCTATAATGCATATAATTGAAATCATCCATTATATAACCTTTCCATATTGGCTTTTTTTTCACTTAATAATATACACTTAAGTTTCTATTATTTCTTTTCACAGCTTATACTTTGGCAGTGGCATAATAAATAAAATGATATGATTACTGTTGATGAGAGCTTTACATAAATGTTGTGCTTTTGAAGAAAGGGCTGGGGAAACTGGATCTCAATTGGCCAATAACCCTGTACCAAGACTCCTCTACCCCTTGCTCCAAGTCCTTTTATAGACTCAATAGTATCTAAAGACACTACCCTACTACCCAGTGGACCTTGCATTGGAATATACTTCCACCTGATTACCTTTTGCCATGGAAAACCCCTGGTAACCCATCAGGTCTTGATTTGTTTGGCCTTTTCTGAACTCTGAGTAGGGTTAAACCTTTCTTCTATTCTATTGGGTATCCTTATACTTCCAATAGCACCATTTTCATTTCTACAATAGTTTTTTTCCCATGTGCAGAGAGGCAGTCTACATACCAACTAAGAGACAGAACCTGGATCCAGATTGTTTGAATCAAATCTGGTTTTGACACTGGGCAAGTTATTTAACCTCTCAAATTCCTCATTTTCAAAATGGGGGTTACAGTAGTTTTAACTTCGTAGGCCAGTATGAGGATGAAATGTAATATAAATAAAGTGCTTAAAATAGCTCCAAGCCTGCAGGTGCTCTGTCATGGTTAGTTGTTCTTAAAGGTATCCTGTGGATCATGTAGGGTTGGATTCCTTCAAAACAGAGGATATGAATCCAAATGGATTTGAAAATACATGTTTAGGAGGTGATTCCAGGAAATACCAGTAGGGAAGTAGGGAAGTAAGATCAGAAAGAGAAAAAAAAATCTAATATAGGGAGCATTCATAGTCAGATAACAGGCAGTCCTGCTGAGGGCCTCTTGAAAATAATAAAGAACTTGCTTCAGAGTTGTCCTACCTCAAGGGATGAGAACACCAGCAGGAGTTGATCCTGCATCTCCTGTTCTTCACTTATTTCTACCTTTCCAGCCTGATTTGCATACAAACCAAGCCTTAAGAAGAATAATGTGTGCATTTAGACTGGGAAACCATAGGCACAGCATTGCTGAGGGGGTATGGGCAGGGCCCTGACAATAATTGCTTCAAGAATTGTGACCTGAATTCCTAAGGACTGTTGCATTTTGGGTTTTCTTTTTTAAAAATTTCCCTGGCCCATGTAGTATGCATTCAGAGATTTTGTGGCATGTGTGAATGATCTAACATATTGGTTCTCCTACTTAACTTTCAAAGTTCTTTCTAAAAGCATCTGAACTTATCTTTAATTCCCAATACATAGTTCTTATGATTTCCCAATAAGGTGACTGTTTCCCACTGTACCCAAATGAGATGTTTCTGCCCTCAGCTCTTCCTATCCAAAGCTTTGCCTGTTCTTCAAGTCCCCGCAACAACCCCCATGAAAAGTTCTTTGACCTGGATAGCTTACTTCTCTGAAGTCCCATTAATACAAAAGACTGCACAATATGGTGATTGATTTATTGTTGCCTGGTGAGTTTCTCTAACTGACACATATAATCAGCTGAACAAACATCTTTTTCACATATTTTGCTATATCATACCCAGTAAAGAAATAAAAATACGAAATCCTGAGAGGACTTTATGGACTTTGGAGGTAGATAACTAGGATTGCATTTCTATTCTTCCATGATAAGTTATAAGCACTTGGGCAGCTGTAAAACTTTCTTTCATCTATTTTTTCCTCACTTCAAAAGTAAGGCTGAACTGAGCACAGTGGCACAAGCTTATAATTCCATTGACAAGTGCCCCTTAGTTCAATCCCCACAACAATCACTGCCCCCCGCATGGCTGAAATCCCTACCCTAACCCCATCATATTGCTGTAAGGATTAAATGAGGTATTTTATATAAAATGCTTAGCACAGTTCTTCTCAAGAAGTAGGAGTTCAGTCAATGGAACCTACTACTTGATTCTTTCGATTTTTTCTTCATGGTACTGGTGATTAAACCTATTGCCTCACACATGCTGGGCAAGAACATTGTTACATCCCCACATCCCCAACCCTGATTCCTTTGCTTCTGAAGTAACCAATGTCTTCTTAGAAGTTTGACTTTATCACTATTCCTTAGGTTCTCATTTTGCTATTGGTTTGAATTTAGTTGTTTTCAAAAGGAGGCATTAAATGAATCTCAAAAACTATTAATTTTGCAATACTGGAAATATTGATGTTTTATGAAAAAAAGACTTTCTTTATGGAGCTTGAAATTGAGTAGAAGGTGATATATTTTTTCTTATTTCATTTAAAATATCAACTTTTAGCTAATATGATCATTGAAAACTTAGGTCTCCTTATACATTAGAATATAGTTTTATTGTCAAAGAGTATCAATAACTATTTTATATATTTATATATTTCTTGGTCAGAGTGTACGTGGAAAATTAACTTCATCTTCATTAGTGTAATAATCTAGAATTTTGATTCTTATTATAGTAGAAATGATGAGATTTGAAGAAACTGTCATTAGGGAAGGCAGTTGTATCATATATTAGAAATATTTGCACATGTCAAGTGCAAAAGAGTCAGTTCTTACCTTCCTATCCCAGTAATGAGGAGAATATGGATTTGGAGGGGTGGGTGGGACTATGAGGTGTCCTACGTATTCTGACAAAGCATTTGTGGCATCATAGATGGTACTAGGCAAGGGAACATCCCAGGCTTTGGAGCCCTATAAGACTAAATTCATATTCAACTCTGATGTTAAATGGCTGATTCTGAGCAAATTACCTGATTTTATGAGCATCACTATCCTCATTCATAAACAAAGTACAATAGTACACCTGATTTGTACTATTGTACTTTTCTTTTATGAATGAGGATAGTGATGCTCATAAAATCAGATAATTTTGATATTTGATACCAGGTTTGTTGTAAGGATTCTATGAGATAACAAATTTATTTATTTGGTTAAACCCTACTATGTCCCAGGCAGCCAACAGAGATATATGTGCAAAACTTACAGAAGATAAGGGAAGGGCACAGTAAAAAAGCATATGATATTCTTAGTCACATATATACATGTCCAGGTGAAGAAAATTATATTGCCTTAGCAAATGGCATGAAGATCTTCTTGAGGAAGAGAAAGGGCCTGTGCTGAAAGGGATTTTGAAGATACCCTTGGGGTAGAACGAGAGTCCATTGAGGATTGACCACATGCAGGTGCTCAAGGGCACTGAAAATGAAAGCTACTCTGTTTACAGGGATAATTGGGGGTTATGAAACCAGCTAGAATGATGGAGAACAGGAAGAGAGATTAGAACAGTTGAGGGGAAGAGGAGAAAACACCCTTGAGAACAATATATGTACTTTGTAAATAAATCCCACTCCAGGGACAGAAAGAAAAAAAAATCCTCTAAGTTATATATGTCTTACTTCAAGCCTCAGGAAGGTTTGGAGTATATGATTTTAGGGGTATTAGTGGTTTGAGCATCAGGAGTAAACATCTGCTAAAGAAGAACAATGCAGAACTGTCCTATGGAATTCCAAGGATTCTAGATGGTGAGAGAGGTCAATGAGCTCTGCCCCCAGAAATTATTAGAAATCAGGAGGTGAGTTTGGAGACTTCTACTGGTCATGAAGTTGAGAAGTCAAATCAATTTTGTCTAGATCTCAAGGGAGGCAGAGAGCCCTCAGCTTCTAAGTGCGAAAAAGACCATGAAATCCATGAATATGCTAGATGCAATATGAAGGTCTTCATAAGCTTCCTAGAATCCAGCATAAATCAGGAAGCTTAAGTATCAATCCCAGAGTCCATTAGATGTAAACAACTCAATAGCTCAAGGAAGCACAGCTATTTCTGGTAATAAGATCAGAAGGAAATTTGTCCAAAGGTTGTACACAAGAGGAATAAGATCACAAATCCCCTAATATATATGTCTTTCTGTGTGCTTATATATGACTACATGTGTATTAAAAAAGAGAAATAAGATATATATATATATTATATATATATAATATATATATATGTAGATATATATACTTGAGTATATATGTAATATATTATATACTATATACTATATATTATATATAGCATATAGATATGTAGATATATACTTGAGTAAATCAAGTACCATATATGTATATGTATGTGTGTGTGTGTGTATATATATATATATAGATAGAGAGAGAGAGAGAGAGAGAGAGAGAAAGCACTTGATATACTCAAGATATTTTACACATTTTGTTTTCCTTCTTGTCCCTTTCCTTCCCCATAAGTTTGCATGAAGATTGAAGTATATTGGAAAGCTCTTTGAAAACTACAAACACAATTGTTAGTTCATAATAAAAAAGTCCATGTACCAGATTTTATTAAAATCTTATTAAATACTGCATGTGTAATGCGGCAGTCTGGCTGGGCACAATTCAGGAGCCACTTGTCAAAAGAAACTAACTTTATTTTTAGAACTACAAACGCCAAACAAAACAGCTCCTCAGGAAAAAAACCCTCAGAGCCCAACTGCCACCACCGGCTTCCACAAGCCTCTCCCCACACACACCAAACCACCTCCCACAATCCTCCTGCTCTTGAGGCCGATTGGCTGGGTCGCGTGGGCGGAGCCAAAGAAGTCCCCCAATGAGCAGTTCCGTAGTCTGAAGGGCAGGGAAACAGCCCAATGAACATCACCGCAGAGGAGCCAATCAGCTAGATGTTGCTGGGGCCGCTGTGAGCCAATCATCAGCTGGCAGTCTGAAGGGCAGGGAAACAGCCCAATGAACATCACCGCAGAGGAGCCAATCAGCTAGATGTTGCTGGGGCCGCTGTGAGCCAATCATCAGCCAGCAGCTGGAAGTTTGCTGGCAGCTGGAAGTTTGCTAGGGCCCCTTTGGCTGTGGCTCTCAACATCTCCCCCTCTCTGTTTAAACAACAAGCATGTGGCTTAGGGACCGTGCCTGCCTTAGATTGTCCAATACTACATATGGTCCTTACCCTTCTTCGGATGAGCTGACCTCAGGGCGTCAGCCTCCTGTCTTAGGTTGGTACCATTGTAATTGGATCTTACCCGTCATTGACTACCGGTCCGGTATACAGCCACACCTGTGTTTGTAAAAAGATAATCTAAATTAAAAATATGTTCTTTATGAACAAAGGTTCTATATTGCTGAGTTATGGTTTTGAAGTTAAAAGGAAGCCTTCTCCCATATTTTGAGCCTTCTTCTCCACTGTTAATTGTGGCACTGTGTCTTAGAGTCCTGATTCCTACAACCTTTGTAATGATGACAGCAGTGAAGGGTGATCCAATTTCCTGTGATGTTTACAGAGACCTGAATCTTAGAGCCAAATGCTCTTGAGTGTTTCAAGCACAAATTCCATTGATAAGGAAAATGAGATCCACAAAAATGATTATGAAATGGCCAACAGTCTGGAAAACAGATGTTGACAAGTGCCTCAGCTTCTGGGATTTAGGAAATCCTTTCCCTTTATGAGGCCAGGTCAAATAAGATTTTTTCTGTCATGTGTAATATGGTTGTTATCTATTTTTCCCCTAAAACAATTCCTTTGAGAATAAAACTAAGCAAACAAAAGGAGACCAAAAACAAAACCTCAAGTAAATAACAATAAAATAGGGATAGAAGTGAAGCTCAGTGGCCATGTGCATGCTTAGTATTCACAAAGCCCTGAATTCAGTCTCCACCATCACACACACACACACACACACACACACACACACACACGCACACATTCATTTTATATGCAAAGCAATGCATTTCTGGACTATAAGACATAAAGGCTCAGGGTATTTTTCTATTTTGCTATCATTTGTTTTGTTAGGTAGGTGAATCGGTTGTTTCATATTGGCACTAAGAATTTTATTCCAGTCCTGAAATAGTTAAGTGTTTGACTTGGCTCTGTGTAAAAGATGCTTGATTGACAGATGAGTCCATCTGCATCAAACAGCTTTACCTCAAGAAAATCCATGGCTTTGAAAGCAATAACACATCAAAAGAATTTTGAGGATTATGGCTACTTTCCCCCTCCTCTCCCCAGAATCTATTTTTATCCAACCTCATCATGAATATCTCCTTTGGGTAATCTGAGTTGCATATGCTTTCTCCAGTCCTCCTGTATCCTTGGTGTCTGCAGAACTTCAATCAAGGCAGGCAAAAGATAAAATAATAAAAAGAAAAGTTTCATTTCCAAGGAAATGGCTTTTCAGTACCTAATTTCTTGTGCCAATTCATCACCGTTAAGTGCTCTCAAACTGCTGAGTATGGAATTCAGGAAGCAAACAGTACATCAGCCTTGCATCTTGTTCTTAAACTGAGGTCCCTAGTGCCTTTTGCAAATGCGCTTTACATCAACGAAATGACATGTTTAGAACTTTTATGTCTATCATAGGAAATAATCTCCTTCATTCCTGTGTCACTCTTAAAAAATGTCTCAAACTAAAATATTTCAGAGAGGTGGCTTATTTATTCAAATGTAATATCATCTAATCTATTATTTTGTTAACATGTCTACTGGATTAATATGTTTTTATTCCCTCTAATTCTGATCTATAATTTCTATAGCTGTTAATTGTACTATTTAATCTAAGTCCACCAAAGATAAACTTCCTAAGATTAACATTATTCACCTTTCTTGATACCAATGACATCATTGTTAGCTTAGAAATTTGCCTACCATCCATTTCTTCATTTTCTTTTCTTGGAGATTTGTGACTTCTTTTGCATATTTATTAGTGTTGTATATTTCTGAAAGCATTAATGACTCAAATATCTACATCTTGGTCTGTAGAATTGATAGCATTGACATAGATGAATCAATAATAAGATTTTAAGAGCATTTCAAGGGAATCTCTCAACTGCATTAAGTCATTTTGTTCCAGCACTGTTTTTACAATTTACAAATGAAATTTTGTAATTCTTCACATATTTTCTATGAAAATTAGAAAATATATTCTTTGGTACCTGAATTTTAAAGTGTTCTTCAAGTATTAATTGCTTAATTTTGAATGTCATCCCTATTAATTCTATAGACAGTAATCTTTCTCATGAAAATACACATACTTTAAGATATCCAGGAAATATCAGCAGATTAAATATTGAGACTTAATCTCAGTGAGAGTTAATCTTAGTATCCATTATGTTCAGCTCTGGTTTTAGAGCTATATAAACTGGAACAGAGCATGTGGCTTTTTTTTTCTTTTTTTTAGATTAAGGGAAAGCTAGAGGGTTTGCCAGTCTTAGGGCACCTCTGACTGTGTCATCACAGGGGTTCTGTGATACATGAATACTCAATGTCTCCCGGAGGCCAACTGTGATAGTCACAACCAAATAACAATGCGCTAACCTCATTCACAGTAATCACAGATAATGTAGTATTGGTATCTGCCATCTGGTTTTGAAGGTAAAATATGGAATCTATTTTGGAGTTTTCACAGAACATCTTGGGCTGCCTCAATAGAACTCAAATGACCCAACATAAAGAGGTAATGAATGGACTTTACCCCACATCATTCAGACCTTAGCTAGAGTTTTGTGCCCACTGATGGGCTTCAGACAAACTGAAGAGGATCAGAGGAGAATGACAAGGGAAGAAGCAAATTTACACTTTGTTCCATATAAAATGATTGAAGGGCCATGATTATTAAAGAGAGAAAATTACACAGTAATTGAAGGATTGGTACTTGGAAGAAGCTGGTTCTTTGTAGCTGCTAATCTGAAATACAACTAGTTGGTGTACCTTCAGTAAGAGAGATTAAGCCTCAGGATGGTTTTAGTGTTCTAATTGTCAGAACAAACATTTTATGTGACATGGTCTGCAAGGGTCCACAGTGGAAAGTAGAGATGACAGATACACATTGTTGGTAAGGATCAAAAACTATGAACAATTAACATCTTATCAATTTGCCATAATTTATCTTTGTTTTGGGGGGGGTTGGCTTAAAACTTCATGTTTTTGTTTTTTTCGTTGTTAACAATACTGGTAATGGAACCCAGGGCCTCGTGCCTGCTAGGCGAGCATCCTCCCACTGAGTTACATCCTCAGTCCTGCTCATGTTGAATCTTAGAGCACCAAGTTTTTCTTGATTCTTTGAATTCTTAAAAGATACATCACATCTTGCGTAGATTGTTTCCTAAGATTTAGGAAACCTTCCTTTAAGTGAGTCATCTGTTTAGTATTCCCCAACATTCTAACCCAGCTTTGACTGACAATATGTATCCTGACCTACAATTTTCTAAAGAAATGTAGAAAAAGCCATTGGTTATAGAGCATAATATGTGAAGAATATTGTCTTTTTTAGAGCATTAAATATTGGCTTGTATCAATAAGATCAGACCTTACTATGTAATTTTACCAGTTTAAGTTAAATTTATAGACATTTGGGATTTTTTAAAAATAAACATTTTATTTTAAAACCACTTTTGATTTACAGCAAACATGAAGATAGTACAAGGAGTTTCCATTTATTCATGCGCATTTTCCTCAATAAGAGTTGCTACTTTTGTTACAATTAATACACCAATATGAATGAATTATTAAGTAAGATTCACACTTACTGAGAGGTGCTTACTTTCACCTAATGATCCTTTTCTGTTCCAGGTGCACAGGATAACAAATTACATTTAGCATTATGTCCCTTGAGGCACCTCCTGGCTATAGTAGTGTCTCATATTTTCGTTGTTTTGATGATCTTGACAGTTTGAGGGAGGACTAACTAGTCAGGTATTTTGTGGAATGTTCTTCAACTGCTCTTTTCTGATGTTTTCTCATGTCTAGACTGGGATTATGTGTTTGGGAGAGGTAGTGGACAGCAGTAAAGTGTCAATTTTCATCACGCTGTGAATATGAATTATTGCTGAAGATGTTAAACTGAGACTGAGGTGGTTTATGATCAAATTTTCCCAGTATAGACACTATTTTTCCTAATTTTCATAGTTTAATCTTTAAAAGGAATTCTTCTCCATAGAAGATTTTCTGTGGAGAAGAATATGTTTATTTTCTATTAAATTCATTTAAATAAATTACTTATTTAGTCATTTATGTACAGGATGGAATCATGGATATTTATTTCATACCATACACTAAGACATAATCCAATATTGTGGAGGGTAGGGGAGGCGGTTGTGCATGAAAGTGCATCCCTATAATCCCAGAGGCTCTGGAGGCTGAGGCAGAAAGATTCCAAGTTCAAAGCCAGCTTTGGCATCTGAGTGAGGATCTAAGCAATTTAGAGAGAACCTGTCAGAAAACAAAATATAAAAAGGACTGGGGATGTGACTCAGTGGTTAAGAGCCCTTGGGTACAATCCCTAATACCCCCCCCCCCAAAAAAAAAAGATATGATCCAATAGTACTTTGTTTATAGTGTTGCTGAAATTTGTCCAGCTTTGGCCTTAGGAGTTTTTCCTTTTAGTTGCTCCTTGTGTTACTTTGATATACCTCCATAATTATGGGGGTTTTCTTATACATTGTCTGAAGTTCCTGTTTATGGAGCCCTTTCTAATTATTAGGTATTATAAGATGTTTGAGGCTTATCAACAATTTAGTTCCTTCCTCATCCTAGATTCAGCCATTTCTCCTGTGAATTCTGGTTCCTTTCACCAAAGAATGCTATAAAAAAAAACAATGTTTAGTAAGTAGCTGTGCCACTGTGTTGTTGGGTATCATTTCTTCTAGTCCTTCTTGGCTGACAGAGTGAGGATATATGTAGGGATGCTAACCCCTGTTCTTACACTTACCTGCAATATTTACATATTTCAGCATATGCATGTTACTGTGTATAATTTGCATCAATATGTGAGTCTATCCTAACATTTAAAACTAAAATTCATTACCATATGGTTCATTCCTGCTTCTTCTTCTTCTTCTTCATACTCATCTATAACTTTTTACTTCACCAGTGAGAAACCTGGCTCTCACCATCATCTATTTGCTTATGAAACTGCTCAGTTCCAGTGGAGTTGTTCCATCTATGCTGACTGAAGTTGAAATACATAGAGAAGTTCAGTTTTTCTCAAAGCCTTAGAAAATTTTAGTATTTTCCCCACAAAACCATTCTGTAGACTGCAAACTCTTATGACTTTCAAATGTATTTTCTATCCCATATATTTTTCTGTACATAAAGGTTGATATAGGTTGATATATTGTTCATAGTAATTTGGAATATAGATGATGGAAATTTTCATACTACCCACAATTTAAGTTTGTCTATTGCCTTTACCTTCTTTTCTAACCAGTGTATTTCCCATGTGACAACTATATCTATAATAAGAAAATTGACTAGTTTGACTTTTACTTTCTTTACCTATAAATATCTGCACTTTTTGGAAAGATTCCAAAGAACTGTATGCCCATATCCTGCTGCTAGTTCAAGGAGAGGAATAACTTGTAGGATGCACCTTTAGCAGCTGGATATTGGCCATGCTGTGATTTAGCAAGAGTCCTTGTAATCACAAAGGAAAGCAGGGATTTGGCTTTAGGCATTATAGCAACTATTTTCAAGGTGGCTAGATGTTTAGAAACACACGGAAGAATAGATTTTCACTAACAAGCCATACTTTCAGTGAATGTTCTAAGGAAAATAATGTTAAAATCTTGTATGAAATAGTTAATATGCCTCCAATTTGTATTTAATTTTTGTACTTATTGAAAGCTAATATTTTTTTTAAAAAACCTGTAATATGAAAATTATAGACTCAAGAATACACTTATTTTTCCCTGGGTTCTCACAAAAAGTGTACTTCCAAGCAGTGCCTTTGTTTGTGGTCCAAGATTTTAAAAAATGAACAAAAATTTCCACTCAGCACAGAAAGAGGAAATATAATGTGAGTGTAATAATTAGGGCAGGCAAAATGGCCAGTAGATTAAGTTGATCTTTGATACACTTTCCAGCTGCAGCTCCATCAACCTTTTACCACACCCTGACTCTATCCAACTATGACCACACAAACTTATTTCTATTCACCATTCATTTGTAGACATTGAGGGTAAACTAGCAGGCAGAATCAGACAGGGTTCTTGCCCACATGGAATTTACAATCAAATGGGACAGACAAGCACTAATCAAATTGTCTCTCTCTCTCTCTCTCTCTCTCTCTCTCTCTCTCTCTCTCACACACACACACACACACACACACACACACACGCACACACAGACAACATATGACTGGCACCTTGGGACAGATGCTATGGAAGAGAGACCAGCTGGGTTAGAAGACTCTATGAGGGGATATTTGTATTTGACATGGTCAGGGATCTCAGGAATGGCAACCTTGAGGAAGAGTTGTTTAAACTAATTTGAATGATTTGTAAGAACTAACCAGTTGAAGAAAGATAAGAGACAGAAACTTATACAGTAAATGAGAAAGTAGTTAATACAAAACAAATTGAAGGATCCAGGGTGGAGGCAGGCGCAGAGGTGGAGATGAGGCTAAGTAAATGTGTAAGACTAGAGCATCCAGGACTTGGCAGCTCTGCTGAACATCCTCACATCATCCCAAAGGTGAAGGACAGGCACCCTGCTCCCAAGATCAAGAGGTCCCTTCCCATCTATGTTCTTCTGAAAGTCAAAATATGACCATTTATCAAAGGGGAAAACAAATATTACCCACCCACATTTCTAAATCTTCCTTTTCACAGTGTGCTTATAAAAGATTACTCTGGTTAACAGGGGTTAAATTTTGTTTATTCCACCCATACATATGATGTGTTCGTGTGTGTGTGTGTGTGTGTGTGTGTGTGTGTATCTTCCTTTCACATTTTGTTTTCGAGTAGTATTAGCAAACACATTGCCCATTTCATTTTGATGATCACCTCCTTCTCTTTCTTCATTGTGCTCTGCTGCTGTGAACATATCCCTACATCTCCCATACACTGCACTTCCTTTTCTCAGTTCTGAGATGGGGGAAGTATCCAGAGGGTGGAGAAGGACATCTTGAGAGAGGACAGGAGAGAAAGCAATAGGCAGGGGCCGTGCATTCTGAAGCTGTAATCATCCTGAGCACCTGTCCAGGGCGTTCCCCCACCCCTTCCCTCTGTTGTCATTACGTGAAGCTAAGAACACACAGAGGCTTTGCCTCTTCCTTTAGCTTATGCTACAGCCCTTTCCTTCTCAGAGTCCCTGTAACTATTCCTTACCTGCAACCCCACCTAGTAACTTTAAAAATAATGTCCCACCCTTCAGTTTTACCACAGTCCCCATTCTCTTTCTCGTTTCTTCCACAGGGGCCTCTGTAAGGAACAAAGCCAAGCCCATCTTTCTCCTACATGTTCCTGCAGCATCTTTAGTCCATTTTTTCACAACCTCATGGGCCAAACCCTAGTCACACCCTATTCTTGGAAAGCAGTTTGCAATTTTTTTAAAATATATCATCCTACTTCATGTTCCTGCCTATGTCCCTGCTGTTTCTTCTGGCCAGAATTTCTCTCCCAAGCCCATCTACCTGGTGAGACCTGCTGTCCCCTCAAGGCCTATGTGAAGGCTGGTCTCTTCTTAAAGCCTTCTTCCCTGGACCCCTGTGCTGTGTTCCAGCTCCCTGCAGCCTCTGAAGCCTGCATCATGGTTTTTGTTTTGCTTTCAAATATTGCTTCTCCCATGGGATCCTGAATGTAGTTTTCCTGTTTTCTTCACAAGAACGAGTTTCCTGCAATCCCCTTGTCATTCCTACCTCATTCATTGTGTGCCTGAACACTCTGCACAGAGCCTGCCACCTGCTTGGTGACTGACACACATTTCTTTGATTGCTGAGTTAATCCCTATTTTCTGCTCTTCTGGTCTCCTGTTCCAAGTCCACTGTGCTCATTTGGCTAAGCACGTCTCCATGCTGGACCATCTCACCAAATGCAAAGGGTTTCCTCATTCACGGATCTCTCACTTTCTTCCTACACTTATGGATTTAAACAAAATGGACAATATGTTTTTTTGCTCAAAAGACCACTTGGAAACTCTTCACAGCTTTGAGACCCTCTAGTGACCATCCAAGGGAGCTTTTCTCTCCCTTCCAAACTTATGTCAGACACTTCATCTATCTGGCCAGCTGGAAATGAGTGAACAGAAATTATAGTTCTGGGATTTGTAGGTTCAGTTCACAGGCTGTTCCCCTCATCTGAAACTCTCTTCCCTTCTCCCCCAGCTGGATAGTAGAAGTATTAGGTATTTACCTGTCCCAGATATCATGCTGAGACTTGTGTGTAACTGATCTTGCTTATTCTTTGTGAATACTGTGGAAATTTAAGCTTTGCTATCCTTGCCAAGGGAAGACTAAAGCACCAAGAACTAAGTAACTTATCCAAGATCATATAAATTGAAAGAGGCAGAGCTGGAATCTGAACCCTGGCCCCTCTGAGGCTGTGTGTTCTTGTCTTCCATGCTGATGCCCCGTGCTTGTTTACACCCAATCTCTGTTGTGAAACCATTTTCCACTCAAATTTCTTGGAGGCTGAAATTCCACTGGGACCACTGCTCAGTGCTTTGCATGGTAACCCTTCCCTTCCTCCTTGGGCTTGCTGAGGACATCCATTCAGTAGTATGTCCCACACCTGTTGCCACTCCACCTAGCCATTGCCTTCAGGGCTTGGTGATGCCCAGAAGGACTGTGCCAGCTTGGAGCCCTCTGGAACACAGTTTGTAGTCAGCAAACCAATGGCTCCTTTTTCTATATTTGGAAGCTGAATCATTGCATGTTAATATTTATCAATTGCTAACTGTCACTGAAAAGGAAATAAGAAGGAGCTTTTGGGTGAGTTATACTCTCTGATTGTGCAAAAAGTTAAGCCTTGTGTAAAATAGCTCACAGCAGCATGCCCTGTTGTCCTGAGAATTTAAATCTACTTAGATGTTGTTACCATGCAAAAAAAGTGAGAAATAGATTTTCTTTTTCATGTTCATGGAAGATAGAACATAAGATGCTTTCCTTGGCCACAAACACCAGTTTTAGGCTAAGATTGTGATTTGTTTAAAGTAGTGTTTTTTTCTAGAGTAAAAAAAAATACTGTAGGAAATTTTTCTTAAAGAGAATTCAAATTTAACTACATAAATATACTTTAAGATGTGTGGTTTTGAAAACGTTGTGAGTGATAGAGAGAGAAAAAAAGCATAGTCTTTAAAAGCTAGCTAAGATTCTAATGATTTCCATTCCAGTGTTTATTTGGAAATGAATTTCCATTCACAAATCTTCATTTGTCTTCTAATTTTCATGCAATTTGAAAGGGTTAGGTTCTTCACCCAAGCGAATATCCTGGCCAAATCTCAAAGGATTGGATAAGACATTCTGATTTTACAGGCAAATTTTATCTTATTTCAAGAAGCATTTCCTTCACTACTATTGTTTTTAAAATATCTTATTTCCATAATATATAGACATAGAATATCCCTCCTTTGAGACCTAATCTATGTAAAATTTTAGGTCAGATAAATGATCTGATATTATAAACCTAAGAATAAGCAATTTCTCCTTTGTGATACTAACCTGAAATCTTTGCTTGTAGAGAAGACTTGAAATCCTGTCCCAATAAGAACTGATCAATGAATTCTTACATTTTGTAATATGTTCAGATGAATCTCTAAGAAAGAAGGTTTCTAGATTCCTCTAGATTCCCTAACATTTTAAACATTTATTGGCATATGAGTTAAAGACAAATTGGTGCTAGGAAACCTGAAGTAAGCAGGCATCAGTCAGAAAGAGCAAAGAATAAAATGCATACAAACATGCATACAAATCTCTATATAAGAATTGTAGTGTTATCTTACACTGTCATATTTTTCAAAATCTTTGGCTTGAAACCTTTAGATGGCTTCTCAGAGCCCCAAAGATAAAAACAAACCTTTTTTCTGTCAGGAACCCTTGCTGGCCTCTTTTGCTAGTATTCTCTCTCTGTTTTCCATGTCTCTTAAGACTCTCCAGGAACAGTGTACCCATTGTTCCCCATCTCCTGTGGCTTTTCCCTATCTTTGCATATTCTACACTAGCTTCTCCCACTCTTTCCTTTGGCAGTTCTTCCACAATCCATCCCACCTCCCAGACAGAGGGTTCAGTTGCTCTGGCTCCTCCTCTGAGTTCATTAACATCTCTTGAAAACTTTAATGCCATTCTTTTCTTTTTAAAAAAAAAAATTAGTTGTAGATGGACACGATATCTTTATTTTTATTTGTTTATTTTTATGTGGTGCTAGGGATCAAACCCAGATGTGCAAGGCAAGTGCTCTACCACTGAGCTACAACCCCAGCCCTTTAATGCCATTCTTACTAGGCTATAGTAAGCGGTTTACCTGTACCTCTTCCCTACTAAAAATGAAAGGTACTAGAGAACAAGAACCATATCTCATCTCACTTATATTGATTTAACCAGAAGAGTATCTAACCCAGAAAAGAGGATCAATATATACTTATTAAATGAATTTACGAGTGAGTGAGTGAGTGAATATGGTTTGTCTGTTTTACTCTTCCTGATTGTTCATATTCTTTGGAGAGGTATATTTTTTCTTACATCATTATATGTCCTATAGGACCTAATACACATATTTCATGGAGTAGGTACTCAATTAAGTTTAAATGAATTGAATTTACTTAGTTTTAACCCTAAAAATAGATTTCAATCCCTATTACATTTAGATTTTTTTTTAACTCCAGACTATGTATAAAAAAAAAATGGAGCTGCTCATAAACCACATCTGGGACTGATTTTCATGGTTTTATTAAACCTTACATTTCTTCAAAGTATCCACTGCCAAGGCCTCCAGTGTCATATCCTAAACCAAATGTTGTAAGATGCATTGTCTGCAAAACAAGGCTGCCTTTGTGCTTTAGAAACCCTTTCAAATAAAGTGCCATTCCTTTTACCTTGAATCTATGAGACTTGAAATTGCAACCATTCATTGGACTATGTGTCAAGCTACTCATATTTTTAAAGGGTGGCATGTTTCTTCATTTATATGTAGATTATTCCCATGTGTTTGCATAGAGAAATGGAAATTTTGTGAAGGTTCTTAGCACTTAAAGAACTCAATTGATCTATAATGGCATCATTCTAGGAAACAACAAATAAATAAAAACTCTTCTTGAGTGCTGTAAGAAACTTCTCAAAACTTCCAACATAATCATAGGAAAACTTTTAAAATATTTTGTACTTCCTTGTCAGAGAGTCATTAAAGTCTCTTTTGCCAAAACATTCAGTATTGTGGGAACATACTCGTGGCGAATAGATGTAGTTGACCTTTGACATTATGTGTGAAATGTTTTCACATCACATAGTTTCATGCAGAACAACCAATGTCATTCATATTCTTATCTCCAGCTCTTATTCAAGAGGGCAACTGTAGGCTCAGGTGCTTTGAAGTTAATAGCATGCAGCCTCTCCAAAACAAACATTTCATTTTTTTTTCCTACTTATTTCCTTAAAAAAAAAGTTTATATAGTAATTATTTGCGTAATTATATTAGGACATTGTAATGAATTATACGTATACAAGGCTCCCAAATTACTGAGAATCCTAACATGATTTACATGAATTAAAAATTAAATTATTTTTTGAGCTTTTTTTCTAATAAAAAAATTGTAAATAGCATAATGGGCCCAAATAGTCAAACTTCTTTTTTTTTTCCTTAATGAATATTCTTTCCTCTAAAAATGTTAAGTCTAGCTAATTAGAAGCTAAAAACAGGAATCTTGAAACTTTAAGGCCAGCCTGGACAGCTTCAGGAGACCTGTCTTAAAAGAACAAAATAAAAAATAAAAAGAACTGAAGTGTAGCTCAGTTGCAAAGTGCCCCTGGGTTCAATCCCCAGTACTGGGGGGCGGGGGGAAGAAACAACCCTTAAGCCACTACTAGTCTCTTAAGATAAAGGGTGAACTTAATGAGAAGTTTTACATGTATTATTAATATTATTCATTAATGAAGTAACTCATGATCACAGAGTACCAAGCCATGGTTTTATTTAAATATGGGTATTTTATGCTATTTCTGTTTGTTCCTACTGCCATTAGTCAAGGTTGAACTTACTTTTAACTATTTTGTAATTCTAATATTCAAATCCACCACCACCATTAATTTTCCTCACCTCATATGTGGCTTTGATCTATGTAAAATCCATGCATTTCACCATGTGTGGTGGTGCACTCCTGTAATCCCAGTGGCTCTGGGAGGCTAGGACAGGAGGATCGCGAGTTCAAAGCCAGACTTTCCAAAAGTGAGGTGATACGCTACTCAGTGAGACCCTAAAAATAAATAAAAAACAAAATAGGGCTAAATAAAATACAAAATAGGCTGGGGATGTGGCTCAGGAGTCAAGTGCCCCTGAGTTAAATCCCCAGTACCCCCAACCAAAATAAAAATCATTGTGTTTCATTTATTGCTTCTGAGCTTGGATGCTTAGATTATGTCCATGATGCTTTGCATATAGTATGTATGCAATGAACATAGATATCCTTTAATTCTCCTAAACTCAGTAATCACCCACATGTGACTGGCCCAGCCAAAAAAAAAAAAAAAAAAAAAAGATTCTTTTGACTCTTCTACGGAAACTTCATGCTAGAAAAAATTTAACACAGATGCTTGTATCTGAGAGAGTAGTCTGGAATTATTGTGTTACATGCATTTTTTTGATACTTCAGGTTATATAATTAAAATCTCTCTTCTGATCCCTTATTTTTCTATATTTATTTTACTCCAAATTGTTGACCTTGACTCTTCTTTCACAATCCTCTGTCATCTGTATTTTGAGAGTTGAGACACAGTCTAGTGTATAAAAAGTACTTTTCCCCCCAGTGCATTTATATCCATATGAGAGAATGGAATGTCCCTACCCCATCCCAGATACCTATGTGTCTTCACTCAAAACTACCTTGTTTTATCATAAAATGTGGAACAGTAATCTCTATCCCAAACCTCCACTCCCTTGTTCAATCATTCCATCTTGTGAATTGTCACTTTCTAATATAATTTATACTATTTTTGTTTAATATTCATATTCCTTAAACTAGAATATGAGCTGCATAATAAAAGGTGGTTGGTATGTTTTATTTTCTATGGTACCACTAAAGCCTAGAATAGCACTTAGTATATAGTAGGTGTTCAATAAAGCTTTGTAGGGAGTAAAATGGAAACTTGGTCTGCAGTAAATCTGAAAGTGTATGTTTTCATAGTAGTATACCTAAAGTTTATGTTCCTGTAACCAGATGTATGCTTTTTAGAGCTACCACTAATATTCCAAATTACAGTGGCATCATTTTATAAGGAGGTGGGATTATGATGACCTATTACCCTGTCAGTAGACCTTTCCAACTGGAAGAATTGAAGGCAGGCATGACTGGGCTCTTCCCTTCTGAAGGTTCTCATTTTGCCCACTGCATTTATGGCCTTGTTGGTTTATACTTTCCTCCCTTTAGCTGATTCCCTTTGCAAATATAGCAATGCTGATCTATGTTTAGCATGGTGTGGCTTCAGTGTTTATTTTATATGTTTCTACATTTCTATTTTAATTCATTCTTTAATTAAATAAAGTGCCTGTTCTCTCAGTATATCAACGAGGAAAGATGGAATGTGACCACCTATGATAGTGTAAAATGCTTATATAACCAGACAGGATACGCACAAGTAGACATGAAGATACTGATGAAATTATTTCTAAAGTATATTCTACAACCATCATTGTATTTTAAACATCTACAAAATTCAAAGGTTAGCCATAATATTTAGCCTTGCACAAAGTCTTTTGACTGATGTTTAGACACCCAGCCAGTCATCAAAGATTCAGAGCTACAAAGAAAGATACTAAATCTCAAAAGACTGACATGACCTGAAAATAAAATTCACCATGTGATATCATTGGAACAAATGTCTACCAATGTAGGAGGTGAGGAGGTATAATATAAATTGCAAAGTTATGTAAAATAAGAGCATGTGGTATTTTCAATAGTTATTACATTGCTTGGAGTGGTATAAATGGCCTTATGGGTGAAAGTATAAATCATGGTCATACCAAGTTTAATTTTAGAACAGTCTACATTTTAAGACAAGATTTAGCAAAAATCCTTGTGGTATGTGTTCACTTTTGGGGAACCTTGGAGATATAGTGAATAAGGAACATCAGACTTTGCCTATAAAAAAATTTACTTATTTCAGTGTACTCCTTTTATTACTTCACAAAAAGGAGATGAAATTGCATTAAAGTTTTGTTTATTGAAAACTAAATTCCAAATAATATAAATAGAAAGTTATTTTATATTTGCCTGTTACCTCACTCCCTTCTGACAGAGAGAGAGAGAGAGAGAGAGAGAGAGAGAGAGAGAGAGAAGAGAGAGAGAGAAAGAGAGGAGAGAGATTGATTTGCAGTACCTTAAAAAAGAGTACAAAAGAAATAAAGCTTTTTATTTCTTTTTCTTTAAAGAAAATTTGATGAAAAAATAGATGTTTCCATAATAAGGGCCCTTGTGCTTCTTCTAAAGATACAGTATTCTCTGTGGGATGCAGGATGCTGTCTGGGTAAAGAACAGTGAGCACTATAAGATGCAGTATTAGGACCTCTGTTTTAGGGCAAACCTAGATTCCCAAGACAAGGATGAGGCCATGTGTGGTCACTTAATCTCTCCAACCCTTCTTTCTCTCTAATTGGATAAAAGGATACTGTGCTGGTTCAACAAGAGTCCCTTGGCACAGTAGACAGCTAGTAAGTGCTGAAGAAATACAGGAAGAATTTGAACAAAGAGTCAAAATCAGAGCATTATACACAGGTTAGGAATTAAATGACAAGTCTTCCAGGTATGTCAGGTGTGCAAATCAGGTATAGTGTAATCTGACACTCGCTGCTCCTGAGAATAACAGCACAGTCAGAGAAGTGAAGAAGTGGCTGATTTTGTACATGATATTCTATATAAAGGGTATATTTTAATATTGATCAAGGACAAGGCCATAAACTCTGGAAACCAGCCAGAAAGTTCATAAAGCATTACAGTAAGTTTAGAAAGGTTTAGGAATTTGGGCTGTATATTGACCTGAAGGAGGAACAACACTTCATCTGCTCTAGCCAACAAATTAGGGTGACTGAGGTCCCACTGAGCAGATTGTCACATTCCAGTAAAGTTCTGGCTGAAAATCCACAAGCTGGAAACAAGGTCCAGATGATGGAAATGATGTTCCTCTATAGGAGGAGTCGGGGTTAGGGGTTAGGATAAAAGTGGAGAAAGAGAGAGAGATTCATTCTCATAACTCATATGCAACAATGTCATTGTGCCAGAGTCCCACAGAATTGATCAGCAAGAGATGACTAGACACAGTTTGCAGTGTCTCAAGAATGTTAGTTTTCTGACCGTTTGAAGATTCTGGTTGACTAGGAGGACAGCCTGCAAGAAGAGTTCCACTTGTCACTAAGAGGACAGTACCACCTTTTGCTTTTTCCTGATAGAATTCACCTTTGTGTCCTGTGTTTCATCATTTCCCACTCCTATCTCCTTGGAAGTTTAGAATAGAAACACAAGCGCTCAGATGGTTATTCACTCTTTGTTTTTCTTGCTTTTACTGCGTCATTCATTCTAAATTACTGTGTTGAACTTAGAAACAGGATCCTAAAGCCTGTGGTCAAGCATGATTGACCCCTCTTGGTAAAATGAGACCTGCTTCTGGCTTAGAAGCCTCGTTGTTTCATGGATAACTTCCCTGCAACAGTTTCGGTTGAGTTCCATTGTGTTGTTTGCCCAGTGGAGATTTAGAATAGATGGCAACCAGGGAAAACTGTCCGTCACATAATTAGAAGTCATAGACTTTTCTGGGTGCTTTTATTCATATTGCTTTAGATTTGCCTTATAGATGATATCCTCTAAATTCTACCATCTTTCTTGATGGTCATTTCTGAAAGTATCATGATTAAGAGCTTAAAATTTGGAGTTAGAATGGTTTTATACTCTGGCTCTGTCACTTGCCATCTGTGTGACCTTGGACAGGCCAACTCTCTTAAACCTCAATTTCCTCTTCTATAAAATTGAGTGGTATAGGGCCAATTATGGTATCTATTTTATAAAGTTGTGCACTTCAAGAAGATGACACAGGTAAAGCACTTAGCACAATGTCTGACAAGTTATCAGCAACTAACAAAAGTTAGCTGTTTGCACACCTGTAATCCCAGTGACTCAGAAGGCTGAGGCAGGATGATTGCAAGTTCAAAGCCACCTCAGCAACTTAGCAAGACCCTGTCTTAAAGTAAAAAAAAAATAAAAAGGGTTGGAAATGTATCTCAGAGGTTAAGTGCCCCTAGGTTAAATCTCAGGTATTAAGAGAGAGAGAGAGAGAGAGAGAGAGAGAGAGAGAGAGAGAGAGAGAGAGAATGAGAATGAATGAAATAAGTTAGTTGTTATTCATAGAAACAAGGTTTGGTAAATTTAAATTAGTGACACAATGTAAAATACTAGGACTTCATCTTATTTATAGCCACTTATTAGCTCTGTGGCCTTAAGCTTCCAGACTCAGTTTCCTCATCTCCAAATTGGGGACAGTGATAGCTGTTCTACAAGACATTTAGGTAGGATAAGCAGTGTTGATTTTCTTTGGAGCTGATGTGGGTCACATTTAACATTATGCCAGATAAGGAAGTGGTCAAGAAACTATAGCTAATATTATATTTAATACTTTCCTCTATTTGTTACAAACTCCGTAAATGACAAAGAGCTCCATGAGGGTTTGCCGGAGGCAGGGTTTAATTATGTTAGAAGCATTAGTTCCTCCAGGTTTTACTTTGTAATGCTTGCCTTGACATTTGTTTATTAAACAATAGTTTATTTCCCTGGTTCCTAAAATATTAACTATAGCTCATTATGCTCTGCTAATTTTTCTCAGTTAGGGGCATAAAATAATTTTAATATCTATTTGAAAAATCTCAGGAAGTCTTCATTAAACTGTTGTTCAGAAGATTACATAATTTTTAAAATGACATGTTCTTTCACAAATGAGTCCCAAAGAACTCCTTGTATCGAGAGCCAGGCTGTAAGAATGAAGACCAGCAGTGGAGAAGTGTTTCTGTTATAAATCTCACCGATGTTTTTGAATTTCATGGAACACCTATTAAATTACTTAGCAGCTAGATTATGAGGAAGGGATCCATGCTCGCCCTTTGAAGGCTAGAAGTAGAAAGTTACTCCCTGGGGATTCAGAAAGTGGTCACAAAGGAGTATGTTGTTGGCCTGGAGACCCTGAATGCTTCTTTTGGGAGATGGTGAGAATGTGAGAGGTGGCTTTATTTCTTACCTCCTAAAATATCTTTCCCAGGTTTCTGTGTTAAGAGAGCAGGAGACAGCCATCATGCCTAACAGTTGGCAAAACAGTTATAGGCAGTGGGGGAAATATTCCACAGACACATCAGAAAGATAGATGTGAAGGTGAACAAAATCCAGATTAAATCATGACTTTCCACAAAAATATGTGTTTCCAAATTTGACACAGATTAAAGTACATAACCTCAACGAAGCAACATCTATAGAAAAAAATTAGAAAAATTGCTTTAAACATCAGTTTTTGAAAAGACATTCAACCTGGAGAAATTCTGAGAAGGTGTTTCTTTCTGAACTTCTGATGAACAAATAGTTAATTATTTAGAATCATGAAAAGAATCTCAGCTTTACAATTCATTGTATGAAAACTGAAGGCAATCAGTTCTTAAGAAACACAATTTGTCAACAAGATGACTAAAATCTCAACCTTAAGGAAATGCAAATTAAGCAGTGGTCCAATATTTTTCTCTAATCAAAGTATTAAGGATTAAAAGTCAAAGCCATGGTTAGCTAGATAATAATAAATACTGATTCCAGTAAGGGCTTGTTCCATAGGAGTGAAATGTTGACCAGATTTTCCAGAAGATAACTCAACAATAATACCAAAAACCTTAAAAAATATATACTCTATAAACCAACAATTTACCGTTTAAGACTTTATTCTAGGGAGGGCTGGGATGTAGCTTAATGGAACAGTGCTTACCTAGTATGTTGTAGGCTCTAGGTTAGATCCCCAGGATCTGAAAAGAAAAAAAAAAAAAACTAAAAATAAAGGAATTTAGCCTAGAAAAACAATGGAGACTATGTTAGCTACATTGTTACCTAATATAGTAAAAAAACTGAAAATGCACACCATCCGCCCCCTCCCCCAATGAAAAAATATAATGAACCAAATTTCCAGAATTGGGTATTAGTTTAATATATCAGGATAAATGCATATGAAATACTACTAATTCACAAGGATAATTTTAACATGATAGATATTCATAGGATGCTAAGTGAAAGAATGTTACAAATACATAAAGTGAAAGCTAATTTTTAAAAATAAGAAATATATAGTGATTCACAAAACATCTGGGAGAATATCCCAAAATGTTAACAATAGTCATGAGTCAAGGCTATTATAGTTATTTTCAATATTCCTAGTGAAGTAACTTATCAGATACTTGGTTTCTTCATTGGTGAAATAAAGGAATCATACTAGATTATTTCTAAAGGCTGTCAACAAAAGAGCTTCATAATTCCATGAGCAATGATGGTTAATAATCTTGAGAAATGGTTACTTTTTTATATTGAACTTCGCAGTTAGTAGAGTAAAACCAGATTTATACTGGGCTTTGTTTTACTTAAAATGCAAATCCTGTTTTTTTGGTTTAAATTGTCTATGTATGTTGTGCTTCCTCTCACCAATGTTTCTTTTGTTGTAGAATGGTGTGGAGTAGGTAATTAGATATCTTTTCCTGCAAAATTCAGAGAAATGAAAGAATCTTGTTAATAAGTTAGAGACATTTTTGTGTTTAGTCTACTGTTTAGAATCCTATCAACCATTCTTGTTTTTTCTAAATTTCTTTAATCAACATTCACATGGAGAAACTGTAAGAGATTTGATGCTTGGGGGTGGGGGGGGACTCCTTTTGCTAAATAGAGATGTGTGTGTGTGCTCTAAAAATTGGTGGAAAATGGCTCTACTTTTATTATCTAATAAATGTCACTCTACGCTTGTTTCTGACTAATAATAAAACTGCCTGGAGAATGATAAAGTGTGCAATATCTCAAGTGGTTATTCAGTACCTTGTTGTGACAGTGAAATAAAAAACATACTCAGCCTTAATTTGCTGTTAAATACTCAGCATTTCACAATGGTTGTTTGGAGGCCGTATACAGTGGGAGCAGAAGTGGTTTTGTAAATCTTCTTTGCCTTGTTCTTGCTTAACCTGGAAGACGTCATGAGCTTCCAAGAGGGAACATATTTTATTTGCCTCACACCACCAGATGACTTGGCCAATTATTGCTATTTGTTTAATGTTGGTGTTGACATAGTGCTTTCACCCTGAGGAGCTCCAGGTGCTTTTTATAAAATTAGTCAGCAATTCACATCACAGTCTTTATGCCTGAGAGTGCACACTGAAAATAATAATGATTCCTGGAACCTACTGCCATCCCTAACTCATATTTCTGTTTATACGGTAAAATAAAACAAACGTGCCCATTTCCATCAGAGAGCTAGCAACAAAAAGTTCCAGTGGGACATCAATGAAAGTTTCTCTCTTCTGTGACTAGGTAAATCCCATGAGGAAAATTTGTCAGACACCCTGCTGAGCTCAGTTACCATCTGCTCCTTCTTGAGGAAGGTACTCATTTTCTTTGGGTATTTGCTAGACTTTTTTTTTTTAAATCAAGACAAAACCCATCATCAAAGCCAAACAGTCTGTGTCCTCTTCCATGGATTACTGTTCTCCGTTGCACATGTAACTATTCAAAATACTTAACTTATATGGTGTATCTATTTATTAATCAATGGTCAACTCCCTTATTCCAGATGACACATTTTACAAAGGTAGATCTGTTGTGTTCAGTTATGAGTCCTTAGTATTTAGTGGGGGTGCCTGGCACATAATTGGTGTACAGTAATCATTTGTTGAGTGCATGAATGAGTAAATGAATAGATGAGTAAATTTGTCCCATTGGTGCAACAAGAAACAGTTGGATTCCCTTATTTCCAATCAAATACAAAGGCCTCAAAGAATAAGTAAGCAAGAATGGTCTTGAATTGTATCATTTCTATTGTATTTCTTAACACTGAAGAGATCTACGGGTTTAAATAGAGTCATTAGTGTTTTCTCCCCCATTTGTTGGAAAAGAATAGAAACCAAATTTAAACTGACTTAAACAAAAAGGCAGTTTACGGGCTCTTGCAGCTTGTTTTTAATGGTTGCAAGGCTTATTTCTGGCCCTGTCAGGATGAGATTAGGGCATTAGTCTCTGTCTTTCTTCTCTCCCTCCCTCTTTCTGCCTCCCTTTCTCAAAGGTTTTTTTAATGTGGTGGCAAAGAAAGCTCAGGCAGCACCAGGCATAATTCCTCCTGTAGTAATTCCAGTGTCATGAGAGCATCTGTCTGTCAGTGGTTCAAAAGAACACTCAGGCTGGGTTATTCAGTAGCCTGGGTTAGATCAGCCCAGAATCAACTGTGCTAGACTAGGCCTCTGTGAATCCCAGACCTGGATATTAGTTCATTTGGTTGAAGGTAATTCTCCAAAGGGAAATAGGGGTTCTTTTTATCAGAATAAGAAGGGAAGATATGAGTAAGAAGGGAAGATCTGTACAGATGCATTGTAATCTGAAAAGTAAATCATATTTAAATAGCATCTCATTACAATGAAGCAGAATACAGTTCTAAATCTTTCAAATTTCTACTTTCTTATAAAAAGCAATTGAGTAGTCTAGTTGTGTAAATTATATCTTCAAAAGGAAAAAAATGAACTTGATTTTATTTTTAGTGGCAGAGCCTCTCCATTGGTTTACTTGTATGATAGATAAGTGGGATATTTCCCTAACAGGGAAAAGGAGATAAAAATGTATGAAAGTATAAATTTTAGCTGTATAAAAGGGAATATTCACTTGAGGTTGTTATTTTTAATTTTCTTCTCATATAATTTATATAATTCTATCTTATGCCTTATTAGCCTACATAAGGTGTAGATTTATAATTTTCTTACTTTCAATAAAGAGAATAATTAAAATGGGCTAGAAACTCTAAAAATTTTCTCTTCCAAATACTAGAATTTGAATCATGTAGATACTACAACTTGTCTTTCCTAAAAAAAAGGTTGATAGTTTTAGATAAATGGAATTCACAGATGATGCTAAAACTTTAACCATTTTAATCTCTTTTCATGCTTAGAGATATTTAACAAAACTCCCAAATTATAGGTACTTTAATTTTTTTTTATCATTTCCTTTCTACTCTCTTCCACAGAATAGTTAGCATTAGAGAAAGAATGAGATACTATATTTACATTAACATTCTATTTATGGATAAATGTAGGACTAACTCACAGACAGAGCAATCAGAAAGTCAAGGTGTGGCTTTGTTGGCCTGAAAACACATGCCTATGTGAACTAAAGTCTTAGCTATGCTACACTGTAGAAGAGAGGCATGCCTGAACTTACACAAGCCTTTTTACTCACTGAATACTTAGTTTAGGTTACTAATTCAATACTGACTCAATAATTTGATATGATTACATACCAAAGTATGCCCTTAGATTCAGGAATTACTCAATAGAATCAGCTAATTCTGTGTTAAGAATAAAAAAAAGAGAGAGAGAAAGAAGAAGCTTAGTAGGCGAGCCCTTCTACATTAGTGTTTTTATTAATATTATTTCTAAATTATCAGTATTATTTCTAAATTGTTCCAGATAAGAGATGTGGGATATGTTATTTCCTTAGGAAATTCTTTTATTTCATTGCCCAGTTAAATTGGATTTGGTACTATACCATTGAAATTCCATTCATATCCAATCCAATTGATAAAAATTTTCAGTCTTTTTCAAGGGATTGATTTTAGTAGTGAGAGAGAATAGAGAAAAGGCATATAACATTAATGTCCTCCTAGCATTTCAACAAATCATCATGCTATGCAGATTTGTAAAGATTAAATATAGCTCAAGACCATACTACAATCTATGGAGCTTATATACTTTTGACTTTATGAATCCCTACCTCCATTAAAAATAATTAAAATTATATTTATAACTGCATTTATATAAATATAATTTGTTTCATTTTTCCTCTGATTAAAAATATTTCAAACATTTTCTTAGGCTCCTAAGAGAAACATGGGCCCTGGTGACAGTGCCTACTGCACTATTACATAAGCTAAACTGGCCCTTTCATAGCTGTAGTGTTTGCATATGAAGCTATGAACTTGGGGAAATTTGTTAAGTCCAACAACTTTTTTTTTTTTGCCTATTGTTCATCTTTCTAGTTTAAATGTATTTTTGCTTTTGATATTATTCATTGCACATGAAATGATTAAAAAAGGAGCTTCCCTTCCATCAGCAAAGCCACACCTGAAAATCCTTATGTGTTATGTCTGCAGTCTTTCAACAAGATATGAAACTATTTTATGTAGTTAGCCAGAATTTTTTGTGCTTCATAGATTTTTTATTTTTAAATGACTAGTGCTGTGAAAGGAAATGCCACAATGATTGTATTTACATTGTGAATAAATAAAGAAAAAGTAGAATTTTTCATGCAGAGAACACTTAAAATTTTACTCAGTACAGTTCTTCAATGTAAAATTGATGTTGGAGTATTTTTCCTGTAATCCGGGTGAAAAGCCAAGCTATCATTTAACAAAGTAAATGCTCATTCATGTTTAATAAAAACTCTTATGCCTTGCATTGAGGCTATTATCTGAATTTTTAGTTATCTATGATTTTAGGAAACAGAGCTAAATTGGATGCATGAATTCTGCCAACAAGTATTTCTTGAGAAATGCCTGGTTGTGAGCTGTTTAGAATAAAACTGAGTGAACTAATTTTAACACCTGTTTTTCTGCCAAACATGATAAACTGCAGCATTTTTTTACCTGTGAGGTCTAAGGGTCAGAATTTTTCAGATTGAAAACTCAGCCCTGTTGCTTGCTGCCTGCCTGGTTTATGTTTTCTCTCTCCATTTCTTTCTTACAGATGCCAAGCACTGTTATAGGCACTAAGGATGACAAGATGAATACAACACAGTTCCTAGCTTTCAGGAAATTACATGCAAAAGGCAGATGGGCAAAGGAAAAGCTACAAAAATAAAATAAAAATGCAGGGCACAACTAGGGAAAAGTGGTGTTTTGGCTTGTCTATTTACCTATAAGCTTCTTTTGCTTTATGTGTAATTGGTATTAGCCTCAGGAAAACATTAGGTTTAATGTTTACTTACCTAGCATATGGCCAAGGACATGCTGATTGCACAAAGATTCCAATACCATCACACCATTCGGTTTTTATAAAGAGCAAGTAAAAAGGAAAAGATTGAAGAAAAATAAGGCATCAACTACAAAATTTGTCCCTGAATGAAAGAGATAAGACTGTATATAGATATATGAGTATTTTAATAATAGAGTCTGTTAATTCACCCATATGTATTGTTTAGTCAGTATGGAAATAGAGGCTCTGTTTACCCCACAGGATTTTTAAAAATACAGCAAAGCAGTAGGCTTTTAAACAATATTTTCGTAAATGATCAGAATTTTCTGTTTTCATTCACACATTTGTGTATAATATAAGGAGTGCTAGAAAATAAAGTGTTTTATGTTAAGAGCCAGTTCATTGAAAACCAACTCTCACTTGGGAAATACTGTGCAATCTCATATTGAAAGATTGTGCCCATCCACATTCTGGGTATGAATTGCCAACTTTGGAGGAAGTTTCATTAGGGTGTACATGAATGCTCTGTTTGACATTTGAAAAAATACTTGCTTTGTCCGCTTCAACCAGCTCACTTTCCCCCAGTACTCAATGTGGAGATAGCTCCCAGTTCACAGCTTACAATCTCCCAGTCTGACCAACCACCGATGTAGTGGGGTGTCACATGGTTGTAGGACTCTTTTCTGCTGCTCTGAAAATTGCCAACAGTGACAGATTTCTTGTTTTGCCCTTTCCACTCATTGTTACCAGTAGCAAAGACTATTTTTCTCATCAGGCTGGTGATGACAGATTTTAAGGGTCATTGGCTGGAAACATGATCCCCTTAGTCCTTCTCTAAAATCCAGGTCAGAAAGGGAGTGCTCATTACCAGTCTTAGTGAGAAACCTTGTTACCAGGACTTTCTTAGGTCACAACTAGAGAACAAGCAGCTCTACCTAAATTCAAAGCAACTGTGGCCTTTGGCAGTCATTTAAATTCTGCCCTCTGGCATGGTAGAACTAGCATCAATTGGGTAATTCAATCCTCGAGATCCTTCTTAAGGATGAACTAGCAAACCCAGAATTGCTGCCAATTGCCTTTTCCTTGTGCCTAGTTTTCTTTGGTGCAGGGTGCTGAAGGATGGAGGTCCATTTCCACACCTCCCCTCCTGTCACTAAAGGATTTATGGACTGCATGCCCCAGTTGTACAGCCTATGTGTCGCATTTTGTTGCCACAGACCTGGGAATGTTTCAAATTGTGGGTTTATATTTCCAGGGCTACAGTTTGAAAATTAAGGGAGTAAACCGATAGCCAAGAATTCACAAGCCAAGCTGCTACTGCGTCCTTTTTTTGGAGAGCACCTTTCATACCTGTATATTCTCTACTTAGATGTTCACAGAGCTTCTGTTTTTCTGACCTTCGTTGCTTTTGGTTAGATGCTTTCAATGGGATTTTTCTTTTAAGATATCCCCATAGAAGAGGTATTTACAAAAAGCAATGGGTGAGCGAAGTTTGCCTGACGTGGAACCTCAGAAGTTTTCCCATAATGAAAAGGTCTGGCTTGTGGGTGGGCGCTCATCCACCCAGACAGACAGGAATGTGGCTAGGCAGCCAGAAGACACATGGACTTCTGACCACCAGGACAGGCACCTACCTAGAAAATCCCAGCAGCTGGGCCTGTTAATCTTTTCTGAATGAACTAGTAGGGACTTGACCTCTCAAAACCTATTCTGGATTCCTTTTATGTGATTGCAGTTTTTTCTCTTCTCCCTTCAAAAAATTCAATAAACTCCTTTGTCTACTCCCCTTTTGACCATGAGAATTGAATATGCATGTGGATTTCACTGAGCAGTGGAAGAAGTAGCATGACCTTCAAGAGGCCATTTCTACTATTTGCTTCCTCCCTTCTAAGAATGTGCTCAAACAAGTATTTGAGCCTAAACAGACTCCCTGGGACATTTAAACAATGATTATAAACTCAATATCCTTAATATGATTACTGAACTATACTGCTAAAACAGCATAATTGACTGCCCTTCCCTCTCTCCCAGTTTTGGAGCAGATTAATTCACTTTACCATGCCAGCACCTGAATACAGAATAATTTATTTATTTCTGTGTCTCTTCATGACGAAAGCAAGGCTGGCATTGACTCAAATTATGCAGCTGGCTATTAATTGAAGAAAACGCCTCTGTCACTCCTCAGTCAGACACCATCTGATTCAGCAGATCCTTTATGCTCTCATCCCTTCTATTATACCAGAAGAACAAATGTAAATGTTCTTGCTTGGCTCTGACCGTCCTGGGTTATGAATGAGCTGGCACCACACAGACTGACTGCATTAATGCTTTCTGGACTGCTCTTCTCTATTGATTTTTATTTCTACAAGAGGTTTATACATTTCATTTCTGAGGATTTTATGTTATCCAGTAGAAGGAAATATAGCCTGTTTTTGTCCTTAGGTACTACATAGTTAATTTCTAACTAATTTCAACCAAATTTCTAATTCTAGTACCTATAGGACAGATGCTAGAATTCTGTGAGTTGTTTATCTATTCACTTTTTTATCATATTTGACTCTGCTCATGACTATTTTTTAAACAGAAGCTCAAGAAAGGCTTGTCAAGAACTTTAAAAATATATAAACTTGTAATACATAGTACATGTTGTGCCAGAAATTTTTGATGGGTGCATTTTATAATTCTTAAAATAAGCATCTACTTGGCATGAAATAATAGAGTACACTAAACAGTGTGGAAATTTTCCATAAAATGAAATTCTCTGCAGAAATGAGGTAGGAGAATTCTTTTGGGAGTGCTAAAATAGTACATCAATTTGGTCCTCACTGGATATGAGAATTTACCAATTACATTATTCTGTGGAAATATGTTGCAGTAACTAAAGGCTCTCCTTTGCCCTCCCCCATTCCAACTTCTGTATTCTCCATGCAGTGTTCTCATTGGGTGCTGAATGACTAGTCATTATTGAACACTGAACCCTGAAAATGAACTTAAGATATCCACATCATACTTTGCCAGGATTTAGGGTATTTGTGAAGGATTCAATGGGATTTCAGAAACAAGGACTGGGAAAGAAATAAAATTTGGGCAGGGAAAAAAAATGTGCTAGAATACTAGAAGAGATCTGAGAGAATTGGAATTTCCCTGGAGGCTGGCCTTGTGAGTCATTAGAGCCTTAAAAAGGTCTGACTTGGATTAGGCTGTCTTGGGTTACAAGAGATCCAGAGCTAAAAGGGGCAACAAAGCATTGTGATATAGGCTATCCTAATTTGTAAGCCTAACCCAGGATCTGGGGTCCATAGAGGGAATAGGTCAACTGGAAAGAAGATCAGGTGTAAGCTAGTGGTCACCCATGTTGATCCAAGAGCTATCCCTGAGTGGCATGGCCTAGCTCTATCTGAAGTTCTTTTAATGGGTCCCTCCTTGGGGAAGATTCTTTCACATAGGCCGAGCCTGAAGTGAGTAAATTCAGCTGAAGGGGCTGTAAAGAATTTCAGGTGCATCTGTAAAATATAGAAGTGGTTGGGTTTTTTTGTTTGTTTTTTTTTTTTTTTTTTTTACAAAACCATTGATGTTAAAGTGAAATAACAATCACAACCCAGAGCAATGGCGCATGCCTCTAATCCTAGCTACTGGGTAGCTGAGGCAGAGGATTGCAAGTTTGAGGCCACCCTTGACAAGTTATGTTACCTCTTATTAAAATATAAAAATAGAAAGGTCTGGGGATGTAGCTCAGTGGTAAAGTGCTCTAGTTCAATCCCCAGAACCACCAAAAAAAAAGTAATCACATTTGTTAACTTAATAATTTCATGCCCTTTCTACACAATTCTGAAGTGTTTGGCCCAAACTCTTTCCTATGCATAGAAAAAATGGGTGATGTTCCATGAAGAATTCCTTCTCATGTATAAACTGGAAGACAATTTAAGTGAAAAATGTTTTTCTCATATGGGCATTGTACAAGTATAAAACTAGAGACTTAAGTCCTGAAATGTAAAAACAAATGTTCTATAAAATTCCATGGACTTTGGAATTCGGTGTTGTGTTTCACTCTTAATTTCTTTTGGTACCAGGGATTGAACCCAGGATTGCTTAACCACTGAGGCATATCTCCAGCCCTGTTTATATTTTGTTTTGAGACAGGGTTTCACTGAGTTGCTCAGGACTTCACTAAAACCCTGAGGCTGGCTTTGAATTGGAAATCCTTCTGCCTCAGCATCCTGAGCTTCTGGGATTACAGGCACATGCCATGATGGCTTGCTACACTCTAGTTTTTTTTGTATTTCCTACAATGCTTATATTGACAAACTATCAGGCAATAAGTATTACATATTGTGTGCCTTCTATTTTCTTAGCACTATTCTAAATTCTAGGGATAAAGAGCAGTGAACAAGATAGACAGAATCCACCTGTAAAAGAACCTACTAGAAGAATGGGAGTATATTCAGTGACCTATGAGTGTCACAGCATGCTGTGCCTGATTTCTTCATGAGCAGTTACTAAGGCCATCACTATCTTTACATTATGATACCCCTTCCTTGACTCAGCTGATGCCAGATCCGATGAGAACTAGAACTTCCTAAGACCTACCTTCTTCCTAAGAAGATTGAAATAAGTCTATACAACAAAATGCACCCTCCTACCAAGCTCAACTCAAGATTGGATTTTCACCTTATACTTCTCAGAGCAGTGGCAAATCAGGGGAACCCAGAAGTTTATGCAAAGCCTTTGTTGAAAAAAAAAAAAACAAACTTCCCTAGTTTGTCATTGGAATTGATGATCAGTTATACAAAGTGTTTAAAGGATATTAATTAAGATTGCACCTATAAGTTAAAGCTATAAATGGCTTAAATGGAAAAGGGTGTGAGATGATTGAAAATCTTCCCCCTTCTTTTGTGGCTATGAGAATACAGAACGAGCAATGAGAGGACAGAAGGAACAAGAACTTCAGATGAGCTTATGTGTGCTCCCTCATTGTTCTAGCATGTACAGTAGCTACTCTATCACTTTAAACAAATGGCTTCTACTCCTTGTGCCAGCTTCATGGCCAGGTTGGCTCCTGAACAAGGACATCACATTTGATAGGATGTGGGGAGTAGAATTCTACATTAGGAAATATGGGTTAGGTTTTCTTTCACCTGATTTTTTTCTTTGTTCTTTTGTTTTTAAAATAAGAAGTAGGCAGCAAGGTACAGTGAGCTACTTATGTAATTTTGTGGGAATAATGGAGTTTGTTCTAGCAAAAAAAAGGATATTTCAGGGAAAAACTTCACTAATATTCTGTCTAGACATATATTCTTTTGGGGGGCAGGAACACAAAAGAAAATTGGCTTCTTCATCAAATTCAAGGAAATGATGTTTTAATTCGGTAGAGAAGTAATTTTATTTTCTTGGCAAAATGGGCAGACCAATATTAGTAATTTAATTCTCCTCTTAAATATAATGATGGTTGCTACAGTTCTTACCAAGGCTGGACTAAGCAGACTCAAAAAGATTTACATCTAACAACTAGCAAGTGGATTTTTTTTTTTTTTGGAGGGGTATATGAAACTCTTTAGCAGGGAGGTACTTTGTAATAAGCTGACATCTCATTATCATCTTCTCTTGCCTTCAGTACTTCGGATGGTTAACAGCATAAACAGAAATCTGAACTCTGTCGCCTTTGAATATAATGCAAAGGATTCATTTGGGTTCATTCATTTAGCAAATATTTGTAGAGCACCTACCATAGACTTCTCACTATGATGGGCCAAGGTTTTACAAGTGAGTCAGTATGTCACGCCATGGTTCTTGTGAAGCCAGAGGTCCAGGGGCAAGCTAGAGGAGTAAACAAGAAAGTACAATAGAGTCTGATAGCTTTCAAGATGAGTCAGAATATAGAATGCCAAGCAAGCTCCTCTCCTAGACTAAGCAGAAGAAGATGAGGGGTCAAGGAACTGTTAAGGAAGAGGTACTATAGCCTGCAGGATGAGTAGAAATTAGCCAGATGAAGGACAGGGCAGGCAGGAACACAAAGTTAAAAGTGGAAGGTTCCTGATGCCACCATGTAATTGAACACAGCATTATCTGGTGGATGTTGGGGTCTGGTGGCAATTGTAGAGTCTGGAGAATGATAGGAGATGAAGCTGAGAATGCCAGGACTTTGTCCCAACAGAAAGGAAACTTTGTGGTCATAGGATTTGACTGTACTATAGAGATTGGGCTGGAGAAGTGCAAAGCTGGAGAAAGACCAACAGGGTCCCTGCTGCCAGAATCCAAAGAAGTTCTCATAGTCTGAACCAGCAGCAAGATAGAAATGAAGACAAGGGAAATAATTTAGGGGCAGAAATTCATTTGGACCTGGTGATTGATTAGGTGTGGAAGTGAGCGGCGAGAGGGAGATGCTTTGAGCACCTAGACAAATAGCGGGCCATTCACTGAGCTAGGATTCTTAAGAGGAAAAGCAGGGTTGGGGTAAAACTGTGTACTTTATTTGGACAGGCAGGATCTGAAAAGCCAGTGGTAATCCAAGGAGAGATGCCAAAAAAAATTGTCGGAAAACCAAAGCAGGCCTGGCGCTCATAGGAAGCCTCCTCATAAATCCTTCTGGTGCTTTCTGAGATAGAGGCTAAAGCCAAAGATCTTTCTTTTACAGTCCTTGACGATGCCTATAGTGACTAGGTACTACCTTTTTTTTTTCCCCAACGTTTAGTTGTGAATGGATACAATACCTTTATTTTATTTATTTATATGTGGTTGAGGATCCAACACAGTGCCCCTTGCATGTGAGGCAAGCGCTATACCACTGAGCCACAACCCCAGCCCTAGATACTACTCTTGATGCTAATTTTAAGTACAAAGTAAATTTTAGAGCTGCAGAATTTTTTTTCTGAAAAAAAAATCCTAGAGAGCAATTTATACGATCTATCTACCAATTGACAAGAGTAGTTTAGTTGGAATTTTATTTTAACACTGAAAAATACAAAAGAACTGGAATGTCTAACCCAAATTTAAGTACTCTATCCTCATTTTCATAAGGTCTAATTTCCCTGTAACAGTAACATGTACATATATTTATTATAGATGTCTTGTTTGGTGAGTTTCATTAAAAAAATAAGCTCTTCACCAAAAGCTCAAGGGTAAAGTAAGTGTTCCCATTTTGAGAAGGAAGAAGTGTTTTTATCACCCAAGTCTCATTACCTTTATAATGATGTTATTTTCAGATAGAATATTGCAATTAAAATTTTGAGAGCTTTCTTCAAAGAAAAAGTTGAGAGGCCACTCATTTACTGAATAATTACATGTAAAAGGAAAAGTTGTCAAACCCTAAAGAAAATTCTCACATAAATCACAAACAATTCTCTGAAGTTTTACCTAAAATTTTCTTCAGGATTATGAAACTTCTAAACTTATTTTACTCTTCAGAATACCACACATGATCAGAAAAATTAACATACAGGAATACAAATTTCAATTAGCTGTGAGCAATATAGACACCAAGAATTGTCATTAACAAAATTTAGGATGGTTGGGTATCTCATTAATGATTTCACATTACTAAATTAGAGAAGTCAGAGAGCATGAATAATTTATTTCTGATGGCATTTTATTTTTAATACCTGTATTACTTTGATCTATTCAATGGACAATTAAACCTACTCTATACTATATATGACTTTTTTTTCTAATTAATAATGGGAGGCTTCCATTTGAAATGCAAACTTTTTGCTCATACATAATGTGGCTTATAGTTGGATAGGTTGAGAATTGGTCAAAATGGTCAAGCTTGTGTTGTGGAAATCTCATTTTTTCCAGAGCTCTTTGCCGTAATGCAGATCCACAGACCCTTTATTTTCACTAATTCGTGTTTTGTTCCAGTCAGCACAGTGCTTGTCCTCATGTCCTATCATAGCTCTTGCTTGACTACTCAGTAACAAGGAAACAATAAAGTCACTATACACACATGCCATCCAGTAAATTGTAGTAAACCTTCTGTAAACTTCAGATAAGCTTGCTTAAGTTTAGGGTGGGTCTGATTGTACCTAACCAAATGGTTCATATGCTAAGCATATATTTGTCATAATATATGGATAGTATGATATTTAAAACTGAGGTCTTACTTCATGTTGGAGGTACCAAATTTATGAGGTTAAGTCATTAGATTTATCTCACTCAAGAATAATATAGAAATGTAGATTTTTTCCCATAAAGTCATTCAGAACAGGAGATAGACTGTAAATATTATATTAAAGAGAAAAGAAAAATAATATTCTTAATAATATTCTTAAAGAGGCTGAGTTGAATAAAGGTCTTATAAATTTGTAAGAAATTTGTAAGAAATCTAAAACTTGGAAAAAGTGAAAGGAGTTAAATCCTGTAAAAGCACAAAGCTCTGAAATGTTCATTGGAGCTAACCCTGAATAGTGTCAACATTCATTATTAGATCTTACAAGTAGCTAAAAGCTACCCTTTACTACATGTGGATTTAATACAGACCATATCTGTGTCTCCAAAATAACTATATCAGTGATCACTTTTTTTTTCTTGCATCTGAATTATTTCAAATTATAATTCACATAAGCCCTTCTGTGATATTTTCTTTCTTTTTCTCTATGGCTTCTTACATTTATTTTCCCTTTTATAAAATCTTTAAAATTTTGATTTCCATAATTTTAAGACTATAATTATACCAGTGCCCTAGAAAAATATTTTTATTCTTTGTTTTAGGCTTTTTAATTATTTCATAGCACTTTAGTTACATGTCTGCCCAGATGTTTCTGCTGCTTATAGTCACTATTCTTCAAGGCCTGGATGAGATTAATGCTTTGAGCACAATCCACAAAAGATTGATTTCATTAACATCACCACAGATTATTAGGAAAATTGACAGAATGAAATTCAAGGATACACAGCAAATTAAAGAAAAAAAAATCCCACATTCTTAAAGCAATAATTCTTACCTTCTTTAAATCACCTGAATATCTTGAAAATCTGATGCCTAAGCCAGACACCCAAATCAAAGACACTGTAATTTTTCTGGGCAAGACTCAGGTGACCATGTATTCTTAACATCTCACATAATTTCACTGCCTTGGAGGCTTACCAATCTTGTTTAGGTGGCTACTGGTCGAGAGAGGTGTCCACACTTCCACTCTTGCTCTGCCTCCAGAATACCATTTTCCTCCAACCCACATCATTTCAAACAATGATCATTTGAACCAGCTGCACACATGATGGAGCCATCTCTGCTCCTTCCCCAACCTAAAAATAAAATCCTCATTTAGCTTTCAATAGTCTGCCTGAATATCTGATGCAAAATAAATATCAGACTCCAAATTTAAAAATATTTACTAAGAATCCCAAGATTCTACCTTCTTTCCTCTTTTTCTCCCTTCCCAGCATATTTAAACCTGGCCCAGAGATCTCTCAATTTCTGGTTTCCATTACCACCACCATTACTTGGGCCCAGCTTTTTATCAAGCTAGAATTTTCCAGAATTTCCTGACAAAAGTCTCTGAAATATTCAGATTAGACCTTAATCTCTTGTCAGAGCCCATTTTCTAAATAAAGTATGATATATAAATCCACAGATGAAACTAATTGACTCACCATTGCCTGTAGATAACCCAAACTCCTTAATTCAGGAAGTCCTGCATGCTGTAACTGTATTGCTGGGGGTTCCCTGGGAAGCCCTTTGGTGACCTGTTGCTTTTGTGCACATAACTATTCTGACCTTGTAGAAAGAGTCCTCAACCTCCCTCTAGAAACACCATTCACCTGGAGGAAGCAATAGACCACACATTCCCCCAATATTTCTAATTCCAGAGGCCTGTGGTGGAACCCTCAATTTTGTATTTCTAATAGGTTCCCAGGTGATGTGAATGCTAGTGTGTGGCCTAAGCATCAGATTTTCAAGATCCTCAGCTAATAGCTAATGCTATTCTTTAAGAATCACTGCATTGTATTATTGAGTTTATTAGTTGAGCTTTCTCTACAATGAATAGGTCTGTTGAGAAGAACCTAATGTTTTCCAACCAATCCTTGTATAGTCATAGACCCAGAGAAGCAAACCACATCTATATTAAGACTGTCATGTTGTTTGGCCTACTTTTAGTACATTTGATTACATCAGTTCTGGAGAAAATGATTTTCTAATCTGGGTATCACAGCTTTTCTAAGACAATAGAAGATTCTGTTTTAAACCTTAAGATTTTTGACTCTTCTAGTAAATATAGGCATATGATTTCCAGGCAACATTTTAGTTTTTTTTTAAATTAATAAAATTGATGAGTGTTACCAAAATTCATCCAGGTGCTCATTCTTGTACAAATATTCTAAAATGGTAAAAGTCCCAACTTCTTTTTGGGAAAAATTAGCAAAGTAATTCTACAATTATTCATTGGCATGTTGTAATTTTTACTATGATATTGGCTTCTAAGTTGTTTTATATGAAGGCAGGGTACTAGGCCAAATGTGTCCTAATCCTAAAGAGATTAAAATGATAAAGCTGTTTGTCCTTTACCTTTGTACCATTGTACAATGATAACATCTTTTAATAACATGGTTGAGAGCAACAGTCCTTAGGTAACAGGATGACCTGGCGAAATTAAGGGATATAGCCAGACTAATCAAAAAGCCTGAACTACACTGAGTGATGTACATTTCCAATAATTTTCCATTGTTTTGTCATCTGCTTAGGTAATCTAAGCAGGCTACACTCAGTGTGGGTACATGGTTCTAAATATTGGTGTGTCTAGCAGAAGATTAACCAAGGAAGACTATGCCCTCACTCTGGATCTTCAGTATTTCAGGTATGGTTTTTAAAAATCTGAGGAGTGAATTTATGACCAGAATTGTAGATATTTTGAGCCTTAAGAACCATGAATATTTAGGTAAGGTTATTACCTAAGGCAGGTGTATGGCACATGTCTGTAAACTCAGCTACTTGGAAGGCAATGGTAGGAAGATTGAAAGTTCAAAGGTAGACTGGGCAATTTAGGGAGACCCTGTCTCAAAATTAAAAAGGGACAAGTATATAGCTCAGTGATACAGTGCTTGCTTAGCATGCGTGCGCCCCTGGGTACTGAACACACACACACACACACACACACACATACACACACACACATCTCAGACCAGCTTAAAAATGTAGTCTTAATACTTTACATTTTTTAGCTAAGAATTTCAGACTACCTCAGTGTAAATTGTATTGACTATTTCTCTAAATTGTTCTGTGAAGTGAATTAAATGTTCCTCTCACATTTCAAATAGAAAATTTATTACATTTGAGTGATGCACCCTTTAAACACAGCTAGTTAGAGGCCTGTGTTCTAGCACATGGACTTCAAATATGTGTTAAGCATTAATCCAACCCAGTTTTCATTCGTTCATTCACTGAAAAAATAGGTATTGAGTACATACAATGCGCTGGGTGCTACATACTAAGGTATAATAGTAAACAAAACAAAAATCTGTGACCTCATGGAGCTTATATTCCAGTGTAGAGTTATAGGCAGAATAATGACTATTGCAGAGATTCCAACTGCCAGATCCCTGGTACCTATAAATATGTTCCCTTACATAGAAAAAGAGATTGTATGTATACAATTAAGGACATAGACCTTAGAGGTAAAGATGTCTTGGATTATCCAGCTGGGCCTAATCAAGACCTTAGAACAGAGATTCTTTGATGGCTGGGCTAGAGAAAGGGGAGATAACTGGAGAATGTATCCGAGAGATGCAACTTTGTTGGCTTTGAAGATGGAGGAAGGGGATTTTGAGCCAAGGATTGTGATTAGGAAACAGATTCTCTGCAGAACATCCTGGGGCGGGGCAGGTGGAGGGACTACAAATCTGCCCATACCTTGATTTTAGTCCAGTGTCTCCTATGCTAGACTTCTGTCTATAGGACTATAACATAAAAACTTTTTATTGTTAAACACTGAGTTTGTAGTAATTTGTTATACCAGCAATAGAAAACTAATACAAGGGAGACAGACAATATTCAAGAAAAGTAGGTAAAATATAATGTTAGTAATAATTGCTGAAGAGGAACAAAGCCAGAAAATGATACAGGAAGATAGGAAGTACAGGAATGAATAGGAAATATAGTTTTAGATAGGTACCCTTTCATGTTAACATTTGTGTAAAGACTTAGAATAGATGAAGGAAGGAACATTTCAGCTGAAGAGCAGAAGGCCAAAGGCTGTCACTGGAGTAGAACAGTGACTCAGCAGGACTAGATTCTAAATACCAACACTTAAAGAGCAATGGCCACTTTAGAATATCAAACTCTCCCCAATAACCAAGTGATAATTTAGGATAATGGCTCAAATGCCTTTCTGAATTTTTTTTAAGAAAGTAAGCAGCCTTGTCTACCCAGCATCCATCACTTTTGCATGTTTGCAAAAATAATATTATATCTCTCACACCATATTCAAAGAATGTGAATTATTTAAATACCTTAAAATCTGAACTAAAATATAAGAAACCTGGAGATAGTCAGATTTGAGTCTTTTTGGACCATATTTTACATCTTAATTAACTGACACCTTATAACTCTTCATAGGTATCTCAGACTACATTTGATCCTGAATTTCTATATTCAGTTTAGTGCTGGGGAAAAGCTGCTACAAGAATTTTATTATTAGAGACTGACTTGCCTATGATAAACAAAAAGTAAATCAACATGCTAATCTAGTGTAACATTCAAATCTTGACAGATTTGCTAGTTGATAGCTTTTGTGATCTAATTGAAGTTAAGTAAAAAGTGTTGCATGGATGTCCTCTTTAGTGCCTGGAAGGGAAGAAATGGCTTTTTAAACGAAGTTTTATTTGAATCACATATTTTAATTATCAAAGGAAGGAGAATGAAAATTCTATGATATTTGTCATTAATATATAAATCAAAGAAATGCCCAGGTTATTGTTACTATAGTAATTAACATGCTGCATTCACGGACAGTCTGCCCTTTGTGTGCTACTTAAACTGTGGTCTCTGCCCCCTCAGGATGAATGTCACCTGTGAACGGGGTTGAAATGCAGAATCTGAACCCTACCCTAGAACTCCTGGTCAGAAACTGCATTTTAACAAGATTCCAGGAGGTTCATTTGCACATTTGTTGTGAGATAAACTTCACTAGGGCAATACATGGGACTCTTATTATGAATCATGCTGCCAAGTATCTTAGATCCTAACAGGTTCATGTGAACTCACATTATTCTGAATAGAATGCTCTAGCACATCATGTTTTAAGAAGCTATTTTCATCAAGGGGGCTTAGTGTTTCTTGTCTCAGAAGAGAGTTATAGGGAAGTAGGTATTGACTCTTATGCTTTTTAGAGTTTACCAAACATTTTGGACATATATATGTTTCAAAACCTTAATTGCACCAACATATTTTTTTAAGTACAATAGTTTAAGTTGGGGTGGAGGTTAAATTAGTTGAAAGGAAGCTAAATTGGGAATTTATAGGAAGATGAAAGAGAGGGCAAACATCTTGAATCAGAATGTTCAAGCTGAAAGAAGACACTATTTGCTTCAGTGCATTAGCAAGCTCTGAGATGACCTTCAATGTCAGTGCTTGCTCCCCTGTCACTTCTCATGCAGAGAGCTCATCCTTCTCCCAGGCAGCTGTTAATGTGTTTTTGGGCTACCCTCCATCAATATCTTGGTCTTGGCTATTAGTGAATCAACTTTTCCTCCTCAAAGCTTCCAAATAGCTTTGCTTCAACTTGTGAAGGTTGCACTTATGCAGGGCAAGTCCAGTCCCATTTTCACTTGACACTCTTGTTGCCTATGTTTTCTATTCCTTAACTCCTCATCTTGTCTTGGGTACCTTTCCCTGCTGCTCTGACTCTCCTATAGACTAGCTCCTTTTTCATTTTTCATTCTTTGTTTAATTTTGTGACCCAGAGAAAAGCAAATTCCAAGTAAGACCCTGAGCATCATGCAGACTTTCCTTTTTTTTCCTCTTCTTGGACATTGTTTATCAATGAAGTCACTTTAGATTACATAGACTCTTTCAGCTGCCACATCCAATTGTTGTCACAGTGTGCACTTAACTGGTAGCGCTCAATTAGATGTTTTTGTTTTAACCAAAGGGCAAGACTTTAATTGTGTCCCTGTTTAACTCTATCTGGTTAGATTTGGGTCATTCCGTCATTCATTCTATTCTCTATCCTTCATAGCTTGGACATTTTATTCTTTCCCAAACCACACCTCTTTCCATAATTAGGTTTGTCACTGCTCCCTCAGTTCTTATAAGACAAGCTTTATCGTTTGTCTGGTAGGGTCCCCACAACTGATTTTACTAAGTAGGGGTTTGCTTTCTGGCACATGTGTTTGTGTTCTTCAGTATGTCAGTTGATCACAAGTCCCCTACTAGATTACAAACTCCTGTTATCAAGCATCTTCCTCTTTATGGTTTCTCTTATTTTGAAGTACACAGTTCCCATGATCAACTTTAACTGTATGTTGCTGATAGCCATCCAGCTGATGGATAAGAAAGGAGGAGTTGATTACTTGGTGCTGCATATATAACAAAAAGAGGCTTAAGAAATGTCCTTTAGGGGCTGAAGCTGTAGCTCAGTGGCAAAGCACTTGTCTAGCAAGTGTGAGGCAATGGTTCGATCCTTAGAGTCACATAAAAATAAACAAATAAAGGCATTCTGTCCATCTATACCTACAAAAAAAAATGCCTTTTAGTGAATAGACCACCAACGTTTGTGATCAAAGAAGATTCAAATTAAAATAGGAAAATATCAAAAAAGACTTATTGATCTATTTCTTAAATTGATACATTATAGTTATACTTAAAAGTGGAGTTCATTGTGAAGTTTATATATATATGTTTTTGGTTAATTTCATTCTTCTTCTGTTCTTCCTTTTACATCATTTTCTCCCCTCATTCCACTTAGTCTACCCCATTGTTATCCCTTCTATTTTCATGAGAACTCCCTCACACTTTTAAAATTTTTTGTTATTTCTCTCTAGCTCCTACATGTAAGAGAAAAACACAAGTCTGGCTTATTTCACTCAATATTATATTCTCCAGTTCCATTCATTTACCAGAAAATGACATAATTTCATTCTTCTTTATGGTCAAATAAAACTCTTTGTGCATACATACTGCATTTTCTTTATCTGATCATCTATTGAGGGGCAACTAAAATAGTTTTCTGACATGCCTATTGTGAATTGCACTGCTTAAACATTTATGCTCCTGTATCATAACAGTCTGTTCCTTTATGGAACAGTATGTTTTTTATGGCCTATTCTTTATATTCCCATGGCAATTGTATGTTAGCCAGGTATCTTGCATTTGATTTTAAAACAAATTGGAATAGATGACTCAGAAGTGGGTGACTCAATAAAATTATAGACAAACCCCTTGCTACAAATGGTTCTTGTTAATTAAATATCTGAGACAGCAGAATCAAAACAGGAGGAATTGGTATACAAGTTAGAGACAAGGAAATAAAATTATTCCTTTCAACTGGAGGCACCTTACTTCCATAAGGATATCATGTGTTTGAAGGAATAAGAATGGGTCTCATTTTAATTTGTAATGAAGCCTTGAAGTATTTGAAGGTAGATTTCACTTCAATTCATTAAGATCAAGTACACCAAGCCTCATTTATTCTAGTCTCTCTCAAATTTTAGGAAGATAACTTTCAGCCAAATTTATTTTCTGCCTGATACAATGTATTTTTCTTTGGTGATTAAAAAAAATGAACACTTTGTGAACAGAGTGCTAGAAAATATATAGTGTTTTGAATACTTTAAATGTACTACAGCACTGTAAAACAAAGCATGTTATAAAAGTAAGTTTAATATCATCAAATTTTTACAAATTTATGCATTTAATTCTTGACTCAAATTTACTTGTAGGTTTATACTCAGAAAAAAAGAAAGTGTGTGAACTCACCCTACCACACCATCACCAAGCACTTCTTTGAGTATTTCAGAGTAAGAAGGTTGCAGATACTTTTAAATATTCACATTCTTCTTTATATTTTTTGTAAGCTTTTATTTGGGCATAAGAAGAAAAAATAATGTTAATTTTAAAATTTCCATAAAACATATTTTGTCATAGTGAAAAATATAAATTAACAAAATGTCTACCAGTAGGGAAGTGGCTTGTACAAACAAAACAGGACAAATAATAAATAAATTAAGCAGTAAGAAAGTATTTCTGCTGCCACTTCAGAAGTTGATCAATATTGAGATTCCCTGTAGTACTAGATAACAGGACAAGCTAACTTCCAGAAACAGGAATTGTTATAGAAAATAAAATCATAGGGGAGTTTAACTTTCCCTGAGGAAGGGGATAGGAAAGGCAGCAGAATACAACAGACACTAGTATGGCAGTATGTATAAATGTGGATGTATAACCAATGTGATCCTGCAATCTGTACACGTGGGAAAAATAAGAATTCATACCCCATTTGAATCAAATGTATGATATATGATAGGTCAAGATCATTGTAATGTTTTGAGCAACCAGTAAAAAAATTAAAAAAATAAATATACCAAAATAAACAAAGAGTATTTTCAAACATAAAAAAAATAAAATAAAATTGGATGGAAAAATGCATAGAAGCAAAGCAGGAACTTATTTAATCATATTTTCTGGTCAAATCACTAAGAGAAGGGGAAGCCCAGACAAGCATGCCTTTCCATGACACCCCCTGCTTGGTCCCTAGGCTGTCATTGATGAGTGCCTGCTGAGAAACATCCAGAGTTTGGCATGCTTGAAGAAAACACTCTTTGATATTGAGAGTGGTCATAAACTCCACATTGCCTCATTGTGGTTTGTACATCAGGCTGCAGCAAATCTTTTTGCAAAGCTCTGTGGTCTATGTCTGTAGCCCCATTTGCCCTGTACTGTTATTTGCAAATTTCTCTCTAGTGATGAGTACTGCAGTTTCTTAGGGTGCTGAGCAGGTTCTGCTGTACAACTCAAGGCCCAGCAGGCAGTAGAATGTCATTATTTTTCGGCACATCTAGTTTTGATGTTACTTAAAAAATGGAAATGTTTATGACTGTAAAAGTTTGTTTTTGGTAAAAGGAAATGCGTTTTTAAACAATTCTTTTTACAAAGCATCTTCTTAAAGTTATTGAGTAGTTTCCATAGAGGCAGGCTTCTTTCTGCCTTCCATTAGTGAGTGAACTTCTGTGATCAAAAAGCAACTGAGATTTTTCAAGAGAGACTGTAGTGTGAAATCAGGTGCATCATCTAATCTTATAAGAAATCTTGTGCAATGAACCAACCCCTCGGCAAATATAGAGTTCTCTCAGAAGCTATCTAGAAAATCCACATGTGTGAAATTCAGTGAACTTTGTTTAGAGTTCAGTTTGCATAAACATCCTGGGAATGTTTTCATAGTTCAGAACTGATATTGGATAACTATATAAATATTTGTTATATTATCTATAAACATTCACACAATATATCTGTAATCTCCAGGTACAAACTGAGTATGGATTGAAGTCCTATGTGGACAAGCCTTCTGTTTTTGCAGGTGTATCGTGATTTATTTCTTTTCAGTGAGAAAATAAAACAAATGGAAGGAAGGGGAAAGTGTGTGTGAACAAAATGTATGAATAAAGTGAGAGGGAAAGAGAAGTGAGAGAGACAGAGCCCGAAGCACAAGACTAAGCCACTGACAATGGTATTGGTTAGCATCCATTTCAAAAGTCAAGGACCCCAAGGCAGAAGATTTGCATTAAGGAATCAGCAAATTACAAGCTACTGGGCAGGGACTGAGGTAAGCCTAATGATCATGCTTCACATCATTACCCTAAGTACAGATGTGACTCTACTGTGTGTACAAGGAGAGACATGAGAAACCGTGCGCTGTATGTGTACTATGAATTGAAATGCACTCTACTGTCTTATAAAACAAATTAAAAAGAATAAATGAGTTTTTAAAAATTTCCATATTAACAATGATAAGTGTTCTGTTCCAAGGCCAAAAACACTTTTATAATCCTATGCCTTCCAAGTCTAGTCAACATTGTTCCACTATTGAACTTTTCCTGGTATCCTAAATAAGTTACTTAATGTGCAGCTCAAAGATCTGATGCATACCTGGAAGTAATCTGGGGACTCACCCTCTCTTGCTACTTGATTGCAGTTTGTGTACAATGGTGGCCAGGGAAGCTGTGTGTGTGGCTAGCAACTGTTGTTGTGGCTAGCAACTGTCTCTAAGTATTGAGTTTATAGGAGAATAAGTACACTCCAGGACCACAAGCTTACATATATGAGTATTTACCTTGACTCATAGTACTTGCTTTAAAACTCCACTCAAAATAAACACCCTTTTAAATTAAATTTTTCTCACATATCTACATAGTCATCTTAGTTCAAGAACAAATATTTAAATGTAGCAATTCAATTGAGTATTCCAAGTAAATTTCATTTTAGTTTTCTCTATGGAGCTGAATTGATTCTCAAATATACTTTACATAAACTTTATTTTTATTATTTTTTATTTTTATTTTTTAAACTCATGAATGTGGAAGAGTGTATAATATTCTAGAAGAATTCTGAACCTGAGCTTCCTTCTCTTTTAGTCTCACTGAAGGCTGGTTCCTATTGATTCAATACTCTCTTGAACTTGTCAGAGAGCGAGCTACTCCTCATCTGAAATGTAAATCTAAGTAAAAACTTTTTATATTCTCTATAAAGGATCAACTACTGTCTTCATATCTCTGTGTACAATGATAGTCAATATTCGACCTTCAACAGTTCACAAATATTTAAGTGCTTACTGTGTACCAGGCGCTTCCTACATTCTGGGGGAGGCAGATGTAGAATTACAAATGCCACAAATATCATAATAGGGAGGTGAGGTGTTCCTCAGAATCAATAAGAGAAGGCTATAAACACAATTGTGGAGGTGGAGGGGAGGAAGAGGTAAAGGAGACTTTAGAACAGGTAACTTTTCAATAATTAACCAGGAAATTGTGTGATTTTGAGTGTTGGAAGATGGGAAGAGAGTGTCAGGTGGAACAGAAGCAGATAATACAGGATTATTTATTCAAGGACAGCTTGGAGCCCTGATGTTTGGCTCATGAAAAGTAGAAAAGTGCATGACCAATTAGGAGGTCATTACTATTCAGGCAAGAGAGAAGAATGACCTGGATCAGGAAACAGAAAACATTCTGACTTGTGCCTGCAAAAATGCCCCTTGGGTCTGGGAGGGAGGTCCTCTGTTCAATCCCCAGCATCTAAAGGACAAAAAAAAAAGTTGGCAGTTTCTGCTCAGTGTCTGGCTCAGGGTCTCCATGTAACTATAAGATATCGATTTCCAGTTTGATTCTCACTGTATGTGAGATGGACCAGGCTTCCTGATATAACGTCAAGAGTGCATTGTAAAGACATGTGCTCCCTCCGGCCATCCTTCCTTTGGAACCTCCTGCCTCAATGCCTCTGCCCCCATTCACTCACAGCCGTATGGCATTCTCTCTTGATGCCTCCAGCCTTACCTTAGTTTCCTGACAGTTTTATTGTGCAGTGGAGATTTTTCTTTTCCTTTTTCTCTTCGGTGGTGATTCTCCATTATTCCTTTGGTTCTTTTGAAATATAACTAATGAAGCAATGTACACATTGAAGAGGCTGGCATGTTTCTTCATCTCAGGATGGTAAAGTTTCCTTGTTCTAACTAATCCAATTTGGCCATTACATACTATATACATGTCCCTCAGTGTGATCATTTTTCAAAAGGAGTTGTCCTACAAGGTAAAATTTCAAAATACAAATTAAAATTAAGAAATAATAAAGTTCCTCTGTATAGCTAAAGAAACAATTTCATGCAGGTCTTTGAAACAGGTGTTCCTAATACACATATATGGTTGACTAGGAGCAGCTTTTTAAAAATCTCTTAAAAGAACAAAACTGATCACAATTCCGACATTGGTTAGTGAATGGGAAGTTAAAATTGAAAGTCTTAAGAAGGTTTTACTGATTTAAAAACAGAAGTTTTATGGTAAATCCTGAGCCCCTTTTATAACTCTTTCCCATATGGGATTTTACTTTGAATAAAGATTCCATGAAGGGATGGGGTTGTGGTTCAGTGCTAGAGTTCTTGCCTTGCATGTGTGAGGCACTGGGTTCGATTCTCAGCACTGCATTCAAATAAATTGAATAAAATAAAGGTCCATCAACAATTAAAACTATATTACAAAAAAAAATGTCATGAAACTTGGCCTCTTCCCCATCACCTTAAATTCATTTTCCTTATATTTCTCTTAGTTCTCCTTCATTCATTTAAATACATTCTGATGTGAAACTTTTTCCCTGAGAGTAACTTCTCCCCAGGGTCCGTGTGCTTTCTGTTCTTCCCACATGGGTCAGACACTGCCATCAGCCTCCTGGCCGTGCCTTTCATTAACCCTCTCATTTGCAATCTCATTCCATGGAGCTTTGAATACCTGTGTCAGACACTGTGGTCAACAATAAGGATTATAGATGAGTAAGGCATGATTGCTGGTCATTGTCAATGAATATGGAGCAGGAAAAACAGTCCCCATTTATGAATACTAATGCTAAAACGTAGATGTTTTCATGTGATAACTGGGGGTGAGGTATAGTGAGAAGGTGGAGTTTGCCCAGCAAATCCAAAATTTCTACTTCCAGTGCTTCCCCTGATACTTCATATTCGATCATCTCTCTCAGACTTTTGCAATACCGTCCTATCTAGTTTCTTTATATTCTTTCCCCCTCTAGTCTAAATTCCACAAAGTTATTCCACAAGAAAGCTAGCAGCTCACACTGCTTTGCTCCGTGCTCGAAGTCATCCAATAGCTTCTCATTTTAAAGTCAAACTGTTGTTGTGTCTTTTAAACATTTCCATGATCGGATCTCCACTACTGCTCTTCTAGTGATATAGTTCTGCACTCTTCTCAAAAGCCACTCTTCCCCTCACCTTCTAACTTTCCCTACTCTGTCTTCACTGCTCTTCCCTGAGTGTGTCAATCATGTTTGTGCTTCATGATGCTGAGAAATCTCTTCTTCCAAGGATCTGCATGACTTGTACCATCCAGCCCTTTAGATCAGTCCTCATAAATTGCTTTATCAGCAATCCTTCCCTGACTGTGTTGTTCCTTCCATCCTGATTTACCCTGTATTTATCTTCACAGCACCTATAACCAACTACCTCTTTCCTTATTTCTTCTTTAGCAACTGTATTCCTCCAACAAGAATATAAGCTCAAAGCTTTCATCTGTTTCTTCACTGTTGCATTCCCAGTGCCCAATGGTACCTGGCACATAACAGATGCTCAATAAATATTTGTGAAAGATAAAAGGAAGGAGAAAGCAAAGCGGGGGTGGGAGAGGAGAGAGAGAGAGAGAGAGAGAGAGAGAGAGAGAGAGAGAGAGAGAGAGAGAAAGAGAGAGAGAGAGAAAGAGAGAGAGCGAGACTCTAAGATAGCACACAAAAGGGATAGAGGGAAAGAAGAAAGAAGGAAAATTAAAAAGAAGAAAAGACAGAATGATAGAAAAGAAGGAAGTACAGTATCTCTTTTTAAAAAAAAACATAAAATTGCCCTCTAGCCCAGAGCCTTTGGAAGGCAACATTACCTTGTATAGAAACTAATAGTGTTGTTCAGTTCGCATTGTATTTATTTTCAGATGCATTCCCACTTTTTTATGGCAGACTTTATACATTTGGTAATACCAAACCATTTGTATTCAAACAGAGGTATTTTGGTTTGTAGAAAGTAATCCATTTTAGAATTTTTTAAAAACTAAATAATAGTATAGAGGAAACTCAGATACAACAAAAATCATGAAGTACAAAAGTAGAGGTGGCAGAATGATGAAGCTGGTAGTTTAATGTCTGGATTGCTTCTTTTCTTCAAGGTGCATTGCAATTCTCACTTCCACCATGAAGCACTCCCTGACTATTGCCCTCCTCACCTCCTTCTCTGTTAATTTTCACAAGGCTCCTGTACATGATCACATGTTGTCCTGACACTGTTTTATTATTATTATTATCTTTTATTTCTCACTGTTGTTTTGAATCTTTTAGTTCTGTATTCTTGAAATTATATAAGACCCCAATGTGAGCAATCCTGCCCTGCACCCCCTCCTTCTCAGCAGCCACCACAATGTACAACCCAGCACTGACACAACAGAAAATTAATAACAGTTATTTGTGGTTTTCATCCTGACTCATCTGTTCAATAGAAGATGGCTTTAAAGAGTGTTCAGATAGCAAAAAATACGTAAGCATGCTTTATTAGTGCATTTATTTAAATACAGATGATAGACAGCAAATGTTATTTTGTCATTCCAAACTGAAATCACTGTCTAGCACTAGTATAAACAATATGCATATTTATTTAATTTGATAAGAGAAATCACTAGGGTGAATTCAAGAAATAATATGAATCGAATTCCAGCATATTCAATTTGAATGCTTGAAAATAAAAACCTCCTCAGACTAGTGACCAGAATAGGAAGCCATTCATAAAACTAATTGTCAGGCACATTTAATGGAAACAGCAAGTGATAAATTTCTTTAATGAATTTAGATGTTCTAATTTCAGGCCAGCTTTTCCTTTCCCTTTTTTTACTATTGTCAGTGTGTTCTATTTTTACTGGAAACTTCACAGCTATAGAATTCTGTCAATAATAAAGGTTACCTAGACTGCCTGAAATGACCATTGCCTTGACACTATTTCAGAAGTATAGTCTATTTTTACTAAATGTGAACCGTGAGAATAACAGAAGCTAACACTCTCAGATCTCTTGCTGTGAAATTTCTTTTAGGCCTGGCCTGAAGAACTTCAAAGTGTTTTCACTCATATGATGGCTTCAGCCCTGTGAGGTGCATTTTGCTAGTGAGGAAACCAATACTCAGAGAGGCTCTTTACCTTACCCAAGGTCACACAGCCAGTAAATGGCTGAGCTGGGTGTTCACCTGTTCCCTATGAAAGTAGGGTCCAAGTAGACAAAGCTACAACAAAGAATTCCTAGGGCATAAAACAAGATTGAAAGGTGACTATAAAAGAATGTTCTTGTTTCTTTTTTTTTTTTAAAGAGAGAGAGAGAAAGAATTTTTTTAATATTTATTTTTTAGTTTTCAGCGGACACAACATCTTTCTTTGTATGTGGTACTGAGGATCGAACCCGGGCCGCACCCATGCCAGGCAAGCAAGCTACCTCTTGAGCCACATCCTCAGCCCTGCTCTTGATTCTTAATAACTAAGTGCATTTCACTTTTCTTCATTAATAACATTTTTAATCTTTACACTTATTGCAACTTACATTAAAATCTTAACATCTGTCTTCTTATCAAAAATGACTTTTTATGCACAGAACATTTAAAAGGTGAGCTGGTAAATGTGAATGAAATAATGTTTCTATATTCCTTTTTTTTTTTTTTTGGTACTGGAGATTTAACCCAGGGATGCTTAACTACAGAGCTACAACCTCAGTCCTCTTTATTTTATATCTTGGTACAGTGTCATAATAAGTTGCTCTAAGATGCTAATGATGTCATCATTAGCTCTAAGTGTCATCATTAGCTCTAAGATGCTAATGATGGCTATGAACTTGTGATCCTCCTGCCTCAGCCTCCTGAGTCCCCGGGGTTACAAGCATGCATTAACATACTGGGCACATATAGTATACTACATTTAATAATATATTTTATATTACATTTTAAAATCATGTGATATATATTAATACAAGATGATCTTTTGGCCAAGCACTTTTTTTCCTTATAAACAATATTAATTATTTTGAATCAAGAAAGTAGTTTTTCTTATGTCTTAATAACAACTGACTTCAAATATTGAAAAAAAAAAGCTTAACAGTTTACAGGAAGAACCCACAGACAATAATTTTCGAATAACTAAGAAAATGTTTATATTTTAATCTTGATTGTGTATATGTGTAGGTATCTGTATAAATGAGTATGAAAGATTTCATGTTTCACAGTGAGTGTTGGAGAAAGTGGGATGTGTGGTCATATATGGATTGCAAAAGTTCTCCTAAGTGGTTCTTTGACAGACACATTTTTTTTCAATGTAGTGGTTATAAAATGATAGTAATTTTGGTATGAATTTTGATATTTGTGTTAAGGAGGATGCTAAGAATTGAACCTAGAGCCTACACATGCCCAGCAATTACTATCTCTATCGCTGAATCATACAAGTCCCCCAGTGAAGGTTTTAATTTTAATTGCATTGATAACTAATAAATTTGAGTAATACAAATATAATTATTACTTATTTATATTTCTTATACAAAAATCTGTCCCTTATCTTGCAAGTTTTTCTCTTGAGATATCTTTCTCTGATTGATTTTTATAAAAAACAATTAAATTCTGTAATTTCTTATTAATCATAAGAATTATAAATATCTTCTCCCAGTAAAAGAATGATGGAAAAAAGAAAACCCTAATCTAGCATTTTTTTCCCATTGTAGTTTCTTTTTTTTTCCCATTGTAGTTTCTTTTTTTTTTTTTTTTTGCAAGAATTGTCTTCTAAAATGTTTTCAAGTTTGTCTTTTACAGTTAAGTTATTTTACAGATGAAACTGAATTATACATGTACTATGAGAAGGAACTCACTTTTAAATATATATATAGTCCATCTGACAAACCAGTTATTTCAGCTCCATTGATTGACTACTTGAAGGTAGTTTTGCCTTTGTTATGCACTGAGATTCTAATTATTGTGGGTCTATTTATTGGGTGCCTACTCTGTGATGTTTGTCTTTTTTTTTTTGATATCTGTTCCAAACCCACATGGTCTTAAATTTCTATAGCATTATAATAATCAATATCAGATAAGGTGTTCCCTTTTTCTGGCCTTGTTTTCTTAAGTTGCCTTGCCTATTCTTTATTACCTCCATTTTGAAAAGTTTTTAAAGAGCTTATTGATCCCCTTGAAATAAAATATCATGATATTGATTAAAATGCATTGAATCTATTGATCAATTTTTGAAAAAGTGATATGTTTTAGGATATTTTCTATCTACGATATCTATTAATTATATCTCCATTAGTGTTTTCAATACATTTATAAACTTAGTTATAAACATCTTGTGCATCTTTTATTCATATACACTGTGAGCTTCTGTTACCTTATAAAATGGCAGGAATTTTCTGTCTCTCTCTCCCTCTCCCTCTTTTAATCTTGATCGTGAAAGGGTCTCACTACATTGCCCAGGATAGCCTCAAACCCATTATTGTTCTGCTTCAACCTTCCAAGTACCTGGCACTGCAGAATGCACCACTGTACCTGGAATGGTAGCAGATTTCAAAATTGCATGTCCTAGATGCTTGTTGGAATTGTATACAAATCAAATAATTGTTTAATTGTTCACATATCCAAAAAACTTGTCAAAACTTTGTTGTACTTTTAATAATTTTTCTTCTTTTTTTAAGATATTCTATGTAGACAGTCATATCATCTGTAAATAATAAAAAGATTGATTTTTTCCATTCCAATTTTTATATTCTACATGGCATACTGCTTTGAAACAATATTTATTGTCCTTCTGTACTAATGAGATCAGTGCTTCTCAAACTTTAAAGTATATTTGAATTACTGGGGGATAGTATTGAAAGGAAGATCCTGGTTCAGAAGTAGGTCAGGGCCTGAGAGTTTGCATTTCTAACAAGCTCCTAGGAGATAGTGACAATACTCATCCAAAATGACAAGACTTTGAGAAGACTGTTAAGTAGAATGAAGAAAACAAGCAGTCTTCACTTCCTGAAGTTAAATAACATTTCCACGTAAATAGTTGATGTCTTTTCTCAGTTTTTGTAAATTCCCTCTATTCCAAATTTGCCACAAATTTGTATCATGAATGATGGTTGAATTAAAGGACATTTATTGAGATATGTATGTGATTTTTCTCCTTTCATCTAGTAATGCCATGAATTATTAAAATGTGTTTCTATTCTATACACATATATAAACACACGAACTCACAAATCTATATATGTTGCTGCTTGATTTGCTAATATGTGGTTTAGAATTAACCGACCTTCATGATTCAGATTTGCTTCATATAATCCTTGATAATTCTTTCCCTCCCTTCCTTCCTTCCTCCCTCCCTTCCTTCTTTCCTTCCTCCCTCCCTCCCTTTCTTCCTCCCTCCCTCCCTCTCTCCCTTCCTCTTTTTCCAGCACTGAAAAATAAAACCCAGGGGTGCTCTATAATTGTGCTATACCTCCAGCCTTCTTATTTTTTTTGAGACAGTCTCCCTAAGATTCCCAGGCTGACCTCAAACTTCTGATTCTTCTACCTCAGCCTCCTGAATTGCTGAGATTATAGATACGTGCCTCTGTACCTGGCTAACAATTTTAAACGTATCATTATTAAACAAATTAGGTGTTTACCCTCTTATGCAAGTTTTTTTTTTTTACATTTTTGACATGCATTCTATTATCAGCATTTCACTGATGAAGAAATTCAGGTACATAAAGGTTCCATTACTTTCCTAAAATCATACAGCTAGTAAATAATAGAGTAAAAGTTTGTTAGTATCTATTGAACAATGAAAAGAATGATTTTTCATAAACTTGTTTTGTTTGGTCACCAATTCAATATTGAATGATTCAGTAATTCAGTCCTAGACACAGTTTTCAATACCACTGTAAATATTCTGTGGAGTTAAAAGTTAAAAAAATTAATATTTAATTCTTTCTCCAGTGATTTTACTTGACATATAGACTGGTTGAATTCAGCAGTGATTTATCATAATTAAATAACAGGTAGAAGCTAATTTATAAATGTTTTGAAAATCATTTAGCCCTAATACATGACTTTTAACTTAAACAGTATTCCTTTTAATTGAATCTTAATCTCTTACTGGAACTTAAAATTGCCTCCACTTCTAACTTCAGATAAATGGGAGAGATGTTCACTGTCTTTCATGAAACACTGCATAGACATTGAAACAAGTTTATTTTTTGCCTCTCAGTGAATTTCCTTTCACATCATTTCCTTATCACATGGTCTTTCTTATGTTATGTATTGTTGGCATTCCTGGGAGCAGTGCCATTCTATAGAAGACATTTCACTTTAGTAACTCATGGAAAGTTTTTTTTTTTGTGTGTGTGGGGTACTACTTATGTATGATGGTACAGAAGAAGACATTATTCTGCTCATGAACTGTATGAATGACACAAGTAATTTAAATTCTTAAAGATTTGATTTCCTCATCTATGAAGGAAGAAAGATGTAGGCAACCTTTCACCACCCTGCTCTGAGTTAAAGGACTTGTTCACCATTACAAGTATTTTCTCAGTAATATATGAATATGCAGAATTAATATAATGTCTTATTTTCTAAGGAGATTGAGCAACCCACTATCTAGATGATGTGCAAGGATGATTTTTGTCAATATTACTATTTACTCCATTTTTCAATCTCTTTTTTTTTTGCATATGTATGGTACTGAGCATTGAACCCAGGAACAGTCTACCACTGAGCTACATACCCAGCCCATTTTATGTTTTTATTTTGAGACAGTGTCTTGACAAGTTGCCTAAGCTGGCCTTGACCTTAAGATCCTCTTGCTTCACTCTCCCTAGCTGTTGGAATTACAGGCATGCACCACCACACCTGGTTTCAGTCTCATCCTCATATGGCGTAGAGTTGTGAAATATTTCCAAGATATTGTGTTTTTCTATTGACAATCTTGAAATGATATATTTAGCGGAGAAAAGGGAAAAATAATATTAAATTATTCTAAGATAAAGTCAATGTTATTAGACAGCTATATTATGAACTAATACAATATAACAATACAATCATGAATTTTTTAAAACAATTTTTTAGTTGTTGATGAACCTTTGTTTTATTCATTTCTTTATATGCGGTGTTGAGAATTAAACCCAGGGCCTCACACTTGTGAGGCAAGTACTCTACCACTGAGCTAAAAAAATCCCAGCCCTAATCATTGATTTTTAAAAAGACATGGGCATGAGAAACTTCTATTTTTTTTATCTCACTACTTATTTTGCCCTTCATATTCATCACTAGTTTTTCAGTGAAGACTTAATGACAACATTTAGACTTTGGAAACTATATGTAATATGCTTATACATTAATGAGAAAAACAACCTAAATTTTAAGGTTAAATAAAACATCTGAATTTATACTTTGACATGTTTTTCTTTTTACACTAGACATCACCTAATTCTTTCCAAAAATAGAAGTAGCTTGCTTTCTTTGTCCTTGCTACTGCTTCATATCTGTTTATCCAATGTTGCTGCTATTTTGTAGTAATAAGATTTCGTTAGAGAAAACATCCCTATTTCTATTCCAACATTAACCTAGTTAATAAATGTCCTTTGATTTGACTTCAATCCCTTGATTTCTGAGTAAATATTATCTTTGTGCCTTCCTTTGAAATGGGAAATCCAATATTAAACCCTTTACCAAAATGAAGCCTACACCTGTGTATCTAAAACTTTGGTTTAATTGGTCCCATGCGGTTGAAAATTGAAGATATATTTTTTAAACTTTACTTTGTGTTCATTCATCTATTCATCTTCTCTTATTGAGGTCTGGCTGAAAATAGGTTTTATCAATTGGAAGTAGCATCCTAGAATATGTATTTGCAAAGATTATGAGATATACACATTTCTGAGACTCGGCAGACAAGTATGTGTTGATAGATAAGTGATTCTGCACCAAAATGCATGCTGTGAGTCTGATTACTGACCCAGAGACTGATACAAAAACTTCAGTCACTCAACCTAGTCTGTTCCTTCTAGGAAGGAAGTTGCTACGTTATCCAAATGGAGGTTGGTTTCCTATAAATATTTTTATAACTTTAAATATGTGAATTTTATGGTTTTTAAACTTTTAACATATTAATTGTACCTATTAATGGAATTCATTGTGATTTTTCATCAATCCATCAATGGATCATATCTAACCACCTTTCTTCCATCCTCCCCAACTCCTGGCACTCTTCCCAGTCCCTATTAATCCTACTTTCCAGTTGTTTGGTTTTGGTTTCCGTATGTGAGAGAGAACATGTAGTATTTATTTTCCCATGTCTGGTTTATTTCGTTTACCCTACTGTCCTCTAGTTCCATACATTTTGCTGCAAATGACAGGATTTCATTCTTCATGGCTGAAAATATTCCATGGCATGTCAATACATTTTGTTTTTCTGTTCGTCTGTCGACAGGCACCTAACCTTGTTCCATATCTCAGCTCTTGTAAATAGTGACTTAATAAACAGGGGCAAGCATATATCTGTTTAGTATGCTGAATTTATTTTCTTTGCATATATTCTCAGAGTGAGTTAGATGGATCATGTGGTAGTTCCAGTTTTACATATTTAGGAACCTCCATGCCATTCTTCGACATTACTAGAACTACTAATCTACATTTCTACCAACAGTGTATGAGTTCCTTTTCCTCCACAATCTTGTGAACATTTGTTGTTATAGTTGATGATGTTGTGATGATGATGATGATGATGATGATGATTGATAACAGCTACTCTAACTGTGGTGAGATGGTATCTCATTGTAGTTTTGATTTGCATTTCCCATGGCTAATAATGTTGAGTATCTCTTCATATATTTGCTGGCCATTTGTATTTCTTCATTTGAGAAGCATTTATTCAGATCATTTGCCCATTTTAAAATTGAGTACTGTTTTATAGTTTAGTTTTTTAGTTCTTTATATATTCTGGATATTAACCTTCTATCAGATGAGTAATAATTTTCTCTCATACTCATTTTTTCCCCATTCTATAGGTTCTTCTTTACACTGCGCATTATTTGTCATGTGAATGCTTTTCAGTTTGATGCAATCCAATTTGTCAAATTTTGCTTTTTTTTCCCCTGTACTTTAGGGATCCTATCCGGAAAAATCATTGCTTATACCATTATCTTCAGGGATTTCCCTATGTGGTTTTACAGTAGTTTCAGACCATACATTTAGTTTTCAACGCATTTTGAGTTGGTTTTTGTACAGGGCAGGAGATTAGGATCAAGTTTTCTTCTTTTCTCTGCACCGAGTCATTAAAAGCATAGATATTTTATATGACTTTCTACCATCGAGCATACAAGCCAGAGGTTAAAATTAGATATAGACAAGGGTTTAGACATCCAAACCCATGTTATATATACAGATAATATTCCAAATCACCAAAATTTCTTGCATCTTTGAAACGAATTCAGACCTCAAAATACAACAGTTTTTAAAAACCATATTGGAAATGTCTAATGGAGTGCTTAGTCCATGGAACAGAAATCCAGCATTTTTATGTTACTAATGAGCATATCATGTGGGGAGGTTTCCGCTGTCATATTGTTCAGCTGGCTCTAACCTGGCCCATTATCATGTCATCTATGAAAATTGAATTGATTGAACACTATTTGTTCATAATAAACTCACATCAGATACATCCTACTAATCTGTGCTCAGCTGGGCATTTTGAAAATTACTATTCATTTTCATATTTATCTAAGTGAAACTGAAAAGCAATATAATTATTGCAGTTTTTAGATCTCATTTACAATAATTTTATATTTGTATTCTAGTTTTGTGAATTTCCTGGGAATTCACAAAAATAATAACTAATGTCCTGTCTTTACCACCATTGTGTATACTAGTCAACAGCTGGAAGATTTTAAATTTTTGTCTTACTTCCAAAATTTGTATATATATATATATATATATATATATATATATATATACATATATATTAAATTTTTAAAAATTTACTTTATATGTGAAAGATTTCTTAAAATTCACTTAGTCATAGTTCTGTTACTAAAATAGAATAATTTTCATTTTTTCCTTCCAAATGTTGGAATATATATTTTATGAAGCTATAACAATAATCATATTTAAATTTTGTGCTGTCTTTTAAACATCACATTATTCTTTAAACACTTTTCTGTTGTCTGAAACAATCTTCATAGTTATTATTTCAATTATAACTTGATTGAAAATTTCCATTGATGATGATTTAGCTTTTTTCCTCATTGACTACTATTAGAAATAATCATTCTAACCTGGCACAGTGGCACACATCTGTATACCCAGAGAGTTGGGAAGCTGAAGAGGATCGCAAGTTCAAGGCCAACCTCATCAACTTGGCAAGGCTCTAAGCAACTTAGTGAGACCCTTTCTCAAAATTTAAAAAATTAAAATGGCTGGGGATGTGGCTCAGTGGCTCAGTACCCAGGTGTTCAGTTCTCAGTACAAAAGAAAAAAAAAAAGTAAGAGAAAGAAAGAAAATCATAGTTCTAGAAAAATCTTGAGAAGTTTCCTTCACCTTTTAAATAATTTTCTTAAGATAAATTCTCAATGATAAAATTACCAGGTCAAATTCTATGATTATATTTGTGTCTACTACCTTCTGTAACCAAAAAATATCATTTATTTGAATAACCTGATTAATAAAGCTATTTATTTTAATCTTATATTTTGTCTTCTATGATCATTGAGTCTAATTCTGTTTTTCCCTAACTAAATATTACCATCACTGGTAGGTATTTGTTTTATAATAAAACAGAAAGAATCAAATAAATAAATGGTTTAAGTATTAGGACATGTGCTTACATTTTCAGACCTCCTTGCCTTATCTGTTAGAATCAGCAGTGCCAATACTCTTCTCTGACATTCCATTCACCTGTTAACTGCACAATTTTCACCAAAACCCTTATAATGTCTTCAAGACACATTCAAGGTTCCAGCTTTTTGCATATGTGTAGAATGGTTCTTTCATGTACATTTCCTACTTCTGTATTGATTATGTCAAGTCATTCTACCTTTAAATTTTTATTACTTCTTAGCTTTCAATTTAACTGTCTCTCATAATTTTGTGCATTCTTTTTCTTTTTCCTCTCCTTTTTTTGAGATTTATTTTACTGTTTTTTTTCTGTCCTCCTCTATTTCGATGTCACTTTTGTCAAATTGCCAGACCACTTTTTTATTCATTTCAAATAGCTTTTGGGTTTTAAGTTTCTATAATTGTTTTTATAGTTATCAGTGTCTATTTTTACTATTTTTCTTTAGTAAATCTGTTTTGCTGTTCTTGAGTAAGTTGCTTTGGATATTAGTTTTTAGTCTTTATTTTTAATATAGTGATTTAATTCTGCAGATATAGCTGCAAAACCCTCGTATTTGATGCATAATGTAGTTTTTATTCATTTATAAGTATTTTATAAATTCTATGGTTACTCCTGACTCAGATTAATTTGGAAATGCTTTATAAAAGTTTTTCCAAATGAATAGGCTTTTTATATTTTTGTTGTTTTTATTAATTTATAACATTGTTCCATTATTATAAAAGATTGTATCTACCTGTATAATACCCATTCTCTTATATTTGTTAAAAACTAGCTTTACAGGGAAATTCTAGTTCATTTTATAATACCTGGTTAGTTACAATTATAATACTCAAAAATATGATTTTAGCTTTCCTACTTATGCCTTTTGATGTTTGTTTTCTTTCTTTTTTTGTTTTTTTTCCCATTGTTTTGCATCAAAGGGACTACCTTTTCTCACTGTATTTTTTCTTCTAGTGTGTTTCAGAGGTATTTTTTTTTTGCTACCAGGGTGAATCCAGTGGTGCTTTAACATAGCCCTTTTTATTTATTTTTTTATTTTGAGAGATGATCTCACTAAGTTACTCAGGGCCTCACTAAGTTGCTGAGGCTGAACTCAAACTTGCAATCCTTCTGCCTCAGCCTCATTGAAGTTACAGGCATGTACCACTGTGCCCAGCTAGACCCTGATTCTATTATTTTGTAATAACCCTAAAAAAGATTTCCTGAATATGTAACTTAAGACTGAATATTAAACTTACTGTCCTCCCAGTGCAAAACAATACAAAACAAAAGATTGGATTTTTATTCTCTTCATATCTACTTTACATTGTAGAAGTTATTATTATAGTTTTAATATGATAATAGTTGATATTTGGGGTATTTTAAAATACATTTTCTATGCCCATTTTTTTATCTCAGACCTTTCTTATTTTTAAATTATAGCTTTTAGAAATTCTTCTAATGACAGTGTCCAGAGTAAAGAATTCTCTTCGCATTTTTTCCTTAAAAATCTTTGTTTTGTGGGCTGGGGATGTGGCTCCAGCGGTAGCGCACTCACCTGGCATGCGCGGGGTGCTGTGTTCGATCCTCAGCACCACATAAAATTAAAATAAAGAAGTTGAATCCACTAAAAACTAAAAAATAAATATTAAAATTTTCTCTCTCTCTCTCTCTTAAAAAAAATCTTTGTTTTGTACTTAGACTTGAAAAAGTTTTTCTTCATATGCACTCCTGCTTCTCTTATCACTTAAAGATAATACTAAATTATCTTTTGAAAAATCCTTTGATCTAATTCTTCTTTCTTGATGCTTTTAAATTCTTCGTTTTTATCTTTGCTGTTTTACAGTTTTACTCCAGTCCATTAGTTGAGTCAGAAAAAAAACAAAACTTGCTCTATTTAAAATCTGTTGTCCTTCCTTAATATGAATATTTCTGTCATTTGTTAATTTTTGGAAATTCTTTGCTGTTATTGTTGCATGTTTCGCCTCATGACCATTATCCCCCTAGAAAACCCTGGGAAGACTTTTCTTGAACTCACACTGTCACTCAATTCTCTTAGCATCTCATGATTCCATAGCATCTCTCTGGTGCATTCTGCATATTTCATTCATATATATCTCACTAATTCAGCTTTCAGCTATGTCTAATCTGCTTTTTATCCTGACTGTTGAGTTTCATCTCTCAATTATTAGATGTTCAGTTTTAGAGATTCTATTGTTTTTATTTTAAATATGCCTGTTGTTTTTGGTTTTTTTTTAAGGATATCTTTCATGGGCTCAATTTTGTTTTTTATTTAAATAGATTAAACATGTTTTATTCTACTTATTTGATAATTTCCATGTCTGTAATCTTTTTGGTCTATTTCTTCAGTTTATTATTTCTGATGATTATCTCTAATGGAAATTTACTTTGAGAGTGTATGTGTGTGTGTGTGTGTGTGTGTGTGTGTGTGTGACTCATGTTTTTTAGTATTTTTTTTTCTGTGTGTACTATTTGTGGACAACATATATTTTCTAGAGGAAGTTTGGTTATAATTTAGGTAACTGAACGTTCTACCAACCATGTATCTACTATAAATTAAATTTACAATTTTGGGGTCATATAAGTACCCAGTTCCATATGAATGCACACTTATGATTAGAGAATTTTGTAAAATAAATGATATGATATATGAAACCAAGGTTAAGTTCTACATGAAAGATTTTGTCTACTGTACCCACCGTGGGTATTGACTTTATAGGGCCTGAGCATGAGTTTCTTTTTTATTTAGACTCCTGGCTTTGATTCTTTCCCTGGCACCCAAAGGATTGACAGATTCCTTCAGGGAAACATCAGCTCTAACATTTTTACCATGTAGAATCATACTCTTTTAACCTCAAGTCTCAAAACCCTTGACTTAATGCATCAAAATAATCACTATAATTTTTATAGTAAATTTTGTTGAATTCTGTACTAATTGAGAAAATCACACAAGCCTAAACTTACAGCCTGGTAAATTTTCCAAGAGTGAACCTATCCATATAACCAGCAAATAGATCAAGAAGCAGGGCATCACCAACTTGCAGAAGCCTCTGTGGTGACCCCTGCAAGATTCTTTCTGCCTGTGAGGGGTAACTGTTATCCTGATTTCTATCTCCATACTCATGTCCCCCACTGAAGAGAACACATTTTTTAGTGTTTGACTTCTTTATTTTGACATTATATTTGGAAAATGCATGTGTCTTAAAAATATACTTATAGTTCATTTTCATTCTATGTTAATATGTCATAAATTATTTATCTGATTCATTGTTGATATTTGTTTTGATCTTATTTGAGGTTACTACCAATCCTGCCACTATGGACATTGTTGTACAGATATATGTACATTTCTGTTGGGCTTATATCCAGAAGTTGGATGGCTTGATTATGGCTCATGTATCTTCTAAAAATCCTGTTCTTAAGTTGTTTTTCCAGTTGAGATCTCATCTGATAATGTCTCTGTTTTCTGGTCGCTCCACATTCTTGCCAACACTTGGTATGACTTATCTTTTTGATTTAACCATTTAGTGACTATGTGGTGGTATTTGTTGTAGTTTCCTGATACTCAGTGATTTTGTGCATTTTTAAAAAATTACATGACTTTATGAAGTGTTCTGTGCAGTAAAGTATTCCTCCCTGTGGTTGAATGTTTTCTAGGAATACTGTAAAAATTATCTATTGGTTTGACTGTATATCTCTTTTGTTACCCTCCTATTACTTCTCTTAAAAACTGCATTAAAGAATTATTTCAGTACTCCTGAAATTAACCTTTACCTTGTCCAATTTATCATTGAACTCCCTCCAATGTTTTCCATTTAAATTTTGTACCTGTTATTATGCATAATTAGCTTTAAAATTACAAAATTTTAAATAAGCTGTTTTAAAAAGAAGCATTTTCATTTTTGAAAGACTGAGGATGTGAAATTAATTTAGATTCTGCCTCAAGGCAAAAGAAATATTAAAATTAATATTTGCATATGGAGATTCTATATATCCTTTCAATTTCAGTGTGAATCCATAATTATTCTAAAAATAAAGTATGAAAAAACCAGTACTTGAAAATACTTACTTATAATATTCAACCTTTCATATTAATATAAGATTAATGTAAAAAGCTGGACAAACTACTGACTCATAGGTCATCTTCTTGGTGGTACTGTGAGCACCTTAAAATCAGCAACATTAAAATCACCTCTGGGTCCTCATATTTCCCAGAACATTTGCTCTGATATAATTCAGTAATGAACATTAAAAATAATCTAAAGATATAAATTCCACAATCTAGCAACTTCTAAGTTCATGGTGTACATTTCTTTGGGGCATTGTAGCTGAAATGAATAAAGCACTCTTTTCTATGAAATTTCTATATTTCTTCTTCCTATCAGCTGGGATAGGTATTATTTCCCATATGTTCTAGCAGGAAAAAGGAAATTCTTCCCAATGCTTACCAGCTAATTATCTTCTTAAAAGCTTATTATACTTCGAAAAATTATCAGAAAAAAAAGAATCCCACAGCCTTACTATTGATTTGAAACCATAGAATGAGTAAGAATATAGGTAAAAGTGAGCAGATCAAGAAGAGTCTGAAGGTTCCAAACAAATAGAAATGATAATATTTGAGGAGACAGAAATGCTTTCATGATTTTATAATTATACATTATATGTAGGCATTAAATTATTGTACGGAACCTTATCAGCATGTACAAATATATGTCAATTAAAAAATATTGAATTAAAAAAATCTATCTCCGACAACATTTTGGGTCTCTGTCAGGAAAATGGCAATAGTACCTAACCCGTAAAATTTTTATAATGATAAATGCAATGTTTGTAAATGCTTAGTGCAGAGTAAGCAGTTGGCACAGAGTAAATTCTAAACTGTATTTTTTAAAACAAATATTGTGTGATGTATTTAAAAAATAAAAGCAATTATAAAAAGATACATAGGTTGGCATTTTTCCTCTTGAGAATGTTCTATTCTCAAGAATACTACTTTTTCTGTTTCCATGTTAATTTTCTTAACATTAGTTTTGGAAATGATGCCACATATCCTGATATTAATGTAATGCAAGAGGCCAATCAAAAGTAGGCATAAAAAGAGTACTTTCCTGCTCTCTTCAGGACCCTCTGGTAATAATGCTGTTTGAACATATTTTTTAAAGACTATTGATGATGCTAGAGCCAATTCAGAATTATGCTGGTAGATGTTTTCAACTTCTGCTAATAATAATATCATTTCTGCCTTCTTCCCTAAGTTCTTTTTCTGCTAAAGCTGAATTTCTAAAAGAGCTAGCTTCTATATGACCTAAGAACAGATATTTTAGCTTTATATTTCCCTCCTAAGAAGAACAGCAGAAGGGTAGAAAACCAGTCTAAGAGGTTAAACTGTCAAAACCATGGTACAGATTTAGATGACCCTCTATCCATAATTTAGTTAAAATTCATGTTCAAATTTTGATTAACCCAAATCTCCTTAAAATGAATGCCTCTCTGCCCCACACCAACAGGTTGTGAAAACATTTGTTACTTTGAAAATCAGGTTGTTTCTGGATAAAACAGGGCAGGCCTGTGGAGGTCTGATATGGGTTGAGAGGGCAAGTAAATGGAACTGAATTGGGTTTTGTGGTTTTTAGAGGGTGGGGTAAGCTGAGAATCCTGCATGGAGACAGGCTTGGTGGTTTAAAATCTCCCACCGGCATGGAAGGAGAGAATACCTGGACTTTCTTAACAGTATGTCCAGATTTGAGATGAGGATAAAAGAGAAGGCTGGGGTTTAAAGCTGTCAACAGTCAAATATTGAAAAGTGGAACTAGACTCTTTATTACAGAGACTAAAATGTATCAGAACATAGAAATGGACCCCATTTCTAGAGAATCACTACTTCCTAGAGATGTTCTAAAACTAGAATATTTTTTTTAGTTTTTTTAAAGCATGTAATTATGTTGATTGGCACACACTATTAAATGAAATGTAGCTGTTGGGTTTTTCCTTTGAGTTTCAGTTATGCCAGCAGGAATAATCCTGTGTACCTAAATTGCTTAAATGATATACTGTTTTTTACTAACAAATACAAAATGTATTGTGGCTAAATATATATATATATATATATATATATATATATATATATATTAAACTTAGTCCAAATATATTATAAAATAACAGTTTGTAATTTTCCTGAACAGAATGAAGAACAGTGTTATAACTCAAAAAGGTCTCTTTATTACTCTGAATCTCTCATGGCCCATTGTCAAATCAGGTACACATTGCACCTAGCACATGCAATTATATGTAGTTGATTACTTATTTATTATTTGTTATTTAGTTTTCTCATTTAATAAGTATTTTACTTTTCCCCCACACCATCCCAGACTCAATATTTTGAAATAAGTAACATTTTCTCTTTAACTAATAAGGTCATAATAGTTGGGGGGGAAATGGTAATATAGAATAATAATAGACACTGTATGGATGACAACATTTGAGTCAACAGTCAATGACAGATGTAATATATGATAAAGCCAGATTGAAATCAAACGTGAAGATCTATGAAGCAGAGTGGGAGAATCCTAATTGAGGAAATAAGACTTCAATTAGTTGATCTTGAAATAAACCCTGCCTTGTGTATCTCATTCTACTCTACAGCTATTGTGATAGAAAGTTGTGCAGCGGAGCATCCAAGTGCCATAGATTTCATATCCTTACTTTCTTGTGTCCTGGGTGGACAGTACCATTGAACTCTGAAGACCTGGTTTTCATGGGAACATTTGCCATGTGTGAATGGCAGGGATACTTCTTTTAAACCAACCTGCCTCTGGGTCTTCATCAATAGTGTGGATTTGTTTTCTTGTTTTTATTTGACTTTTCCTTGAAGGCTAAGTTTCTAAGGCTCTGATTAGTTTCTCTTATATTTCTCTATCATTTGTAAATGACAGGACTAATATACTTTCCTCAGTTTCCCATGCATGCTTTGTGAAATTATATAAAAACTCCATAGCATGATGTAACATTCAGGAATATAATGGCCTAACTTCCTTTCATCCTCCCCCAAATGATACTGAATTGAGGTGACTTCGATAGTAGACCCTCTTTAAATTCACTTTTTAATGCTTTATCTCAGGCTACTAATCATTTAAGATTTTTTTCTCCTAATACAGAACTTACATTACATTTTAATGATAAATAAAAGATTGAGATCAATATTTCAAAAGCAAACACAAGCAACCTCAGAAAAATATTTTAATCTCATTTTTTCATAAATATACTTGAATATATATATTTGTTCACTGTTTCTCCCACTTAAATGTGGGACTCTTTATAAAGTAAATATACTCAATGTCTAGAACATAATGTTGTGTAAGGAGATATCAACATCTGAATAAAAAAATGAACCCTTCCTGAATAAAAACTATAGTAGTATACCAAAATTCTCAATGGTATCTGTGATATATACAGAATGAAAAGATTATGGAAAACACTGTATAACATCTACTTAACATTGTACAAGGATTTCAAAGAAGGCTCTTTGAAGGCCATTTAATCTTAAAACACTTCCATCAGTGTACTATAAGGAAGGGTTAGGAATAGTGTAGATTCAGTCTTTAGTTTCTAAATCAATATAAAGAAAAACAATTATTGCAAAACTTCCTGAGGAGAGTTTTACAACAAATAAAAAATTAATAATAATAATAACACTTTTAGGAATAAAGAATTTATCTAAGTGGGAAATAATGGTGCTTCAGTTTTCTTAATTGAACTCAACTAATTATCCAAGTCTTGTTCATCTTGCTATCCTTTCAATATTCTCTCCAGGTTTTAATTGGGTGGAAGTACAAGGAAGAAACCCCCCTTGTTCAAATGTCATGTTGAGAGCTGTCTGAATCTGAGCCACATTACACAAGATAGTCCTGATGCCTCCACAGGTTGGAGGTGACTAAATAGAGATATGTTCTTTTAGGCACCTAGTTGAATGCTTCACCCCTGCAAGTCATGACAGGAATGTCTGACCTCTTTCTCTTTGCTTTGGGTTATAGTCCCGGTGGACTTAAATGTTAATGAAACATACACATATAGGCATCTTGCTGTCCTCTGGTATTCCACATAAATTAAATCCATCCATTAGTTGTATGTCCATGCTAATAAGGACCATTTAATTTAATAAATATTGATGGAATGATTGCTGTCTCCTAAGAGTAATGGCTATCTCATATCTCATAAGATGGGAGAGCTGCAGAAATGAAGCAAGCATGGTCTGAGTCCTCAGGGAGGTTTCAATTTAGAGGGAAACACCAGAGGAAAAAGATAGAAAGATCAATAGCACAAGACAGTGCCTTTGGGTCTCCAAAGGTATTTTTAAATTTCCTTGGGAAACTGCTAGAAAGTTTAGAACTTTACCTGTCACAAGCTTGCTCATCTATGTTCAGATTTTACCCCTATTGCTAAGTTATTCCCTAAAATTTAGAGTCCACTATCTATTCCACTTGACATTCTAACTAGCAGCTTACCTTCAACTTATCACAATCTGCATTCACATCATTTCCTTGGCCTCTTTCTGCTTTAGTATTTCACCAGTATCATTAGCTAATGCATTCAATCAGTCCCCAAGATATGCTGAGTTTATATTCCAAATATTTATTTTATTTTATTTTTTAGTTGTACTTGGACACAATACCTTTATTTTTTTTATTTATTTATTTTCTATGTGGTGCTGAGGATTGATCCCAGGGCCTCGCACATGCAAGGCAAATGTTCTACCACTGAGTCACAACCCCAGCCCTCCAAATATTTCTTAAGTCCTTCCTTTCTTATTTATTTTATTAACTATATTATAGATGAACTAATTTATGTCCTCATCAGCTCTCATAGAACCATTATAATAGTGTCTTGATTTCTTTCTTTTCCTCTAATTTTATTTCCTCTTAAACTCATTGCTTACTTGGCCACTGGAGAAATGGGTCAAAAGCTTAAATCTAACCTTGTAATATCCACTTACAATGCTTTGGTGATTTCCAGAGGCTACAGGATAGCTCTCAGAACTAGAGGAATATCTACAGTGACTTCTTCAAGTTCATTTTTAAAAATCTTTTCCTTTTAATTATTATTAGTGTGATTTAATATATTGTTGAAAGGGAGACCTAGTAGGAGTAAAAGAAGGAGTTTGGCTTACTGCATTGGGGACACTGGTTCAACAGATGTTTGGGAATCTGATCACTCTGCTTTTTCTCCTATCCAGCTGCTTTAATGTTTTTGTTCACAACCTGCTGTAATTTCTGTCTACAATATCTATCTCCCTCTTTCTCCCAGCTGCCTCTCCTAAACTTTTTGAGTTTTAATTCAGCCTCCCTCTACCTCTGGATGCATTCCTTCACTTTCCTGCCCTCCAAGATGCCTTAAACACTGTCCTGTGTACTCTTACATCCTGACTCAATCTCTCCTTGTGTTTCCTGTGCAATATTGAAATTGTCTATCTGTTCTTTTTTTTTTTTTCTCCAAACACAGCAAGCTCCTTTAGGGAATATTCTTTTTTTAATCTTTATTTTATTTTTTTATGTGGTGCTGAGAATTGAACCCAGTGCCTCACGCATGCTAGGTGAGCACGCTACCACTTGAGCCAAAGCCCCAGGGACTATTCTTTAGCATCTCTACTCTACTTAGTATAGAAATGTTTAATAAATGTTTGTCAATATAAACACATTTGAACTCCAAATCCATCTCTGTAACTTCTGAATTTCAGAAAGGATAAAGAATATTCAATGAAGAGTTTTTATTAGAAATAAAAGGCTGTTTAGGCTACCCAAAAACTAAAAATAAGGGGAAAATAACTATATGATGAAACAAAATCAAAATTAAAAGGCAAATATACTAAAAATTATACCTCTGAATATTTTTATATATATTAAACATTTATATGTTAAATATATGTGTATATATAAATAATATATTTGTAATATGTATTACAAATATTCAAAGATATAATTTTGTTACTATTTGGAAAGATAAATGATAGGAAAAAAGTTTGGGTTTTTACAATGTGGGACATCTGAAAACCAAATACAAGAGATTCAAAACTGTTAATGCAAATTTAATCCAGAACTCTAAACTAAATGAGGATGAAAATAAGTATGCCTAGCAGGTAAGACTGTCATTTTGAAAAATAGAAACAACAGTACTGCAAGTGATAAGTGAGGAAAGAGAGAAAATGAGAAGGGAAGAATAAAAGGAGAAATAACATGTGGATATTTGTGAACTCATTTTAAAAAATGATATAATGAACAATCTTATCCAGTGGTGGATATGAGACTTCAAGGCATTCCCAAACATTATTCCTCATGTGGAAACTTGGAGTAAATGATTTGATTTGGTCTATGCATCACTTGAGAAATATATCTCTATTGTAGTTCAGAAATAGAACTGTTACATCAGAAGCACATCTGTATGAGGAAAATAAAATGTAGAGATGGAGGTTTAAGATTTATGATGAGGCTTGTTGAAATTTAATGGTAAATTCCACCAGGAAAGTTTGAAACAGGTCCAGAGGTTGGTAAACAGGGGACACCGAGATGGGATGGGCTTGTGAAGAAGGTACAGGAAGAGTAGGGGCAGGCTAACCAACTACAAGAAGCATGCTAACTAGGAGAAGACGTTTGGAAAGTTAGTGCCTTTGAGAGAAAGCCTGGTTTTATTGTGGGGTCCCAGAACTGAACTAGTTATTTCCTGAAGTGATCAAAAATGTATGTGAGTTTGCTCACATTATCAACAAGGCTAGAGAAGATTCAAAGAAGCCCGCTGAGAAGTAATTATTAGTGGCAATTAAGCTGGGCTGAATAAGGTAAAAAGAACATATAGGAAAAAATAGCAGTCAGAGGGATTTCTGTTTGGGGTAATTGCAGAAAGTTGCCTGAAGGGCATTTGAATACAGGAGTCTTTGTGAGATCCCAGAGTTGTTTTTTTTACCCCCCACTGAGAAATTTTTAGGACAAATCCATTCACTTCCATTCACTATGTGAAATAAAGTTTGGGAACGCCTTAAAGTCTTCTGCAATCACTAATTGTTTTCTGGGCATGTTATTGGGGGAGGCAGACTGCTGTTGAGGCTGCTTGCAAGTCCTTCTGCAGGTGAATGACATCTGTTGCTAGACATTTGGAACTTTCTCTGAAAGATACATATTAGGAATTGTTAAGAATAGTTTAAAAGATTACTACATGACTTTGGTCATATTTCTTTCAAATAATTTATAAAAATTATAAAAATATTTACAAGAGCTTACACATAGTAAAATAAACACATAGTAAAATAAACATAGTGGCAGCTATGACTTGGCATTTTCACTTTTTCTGATGTGTCACTTTTGGTAAGTTTGGACCAGGAAATAAATTTCCAGGTTTTATACTTGGGTTGATAGACCTGATTTTCATGTTAAATTAGGACAGTGACTTTTCCTAATAGATGTTCAGGACATGTTTGTGTCCTAATTTATTTTTGAGGTCTATAATTCATCATTAGTCATGTGGCAATGGCTCAGAAGTTTAATAGCTACACAGCTCCTCCATAGCTCCTTCAATGCATATCTGACACATTGCCACATTCACAAATGGAACACAAACAATTCCAGAAGCTTTGAGGATATTTTCCCTACTGCTTTGGGTCTGAACTCACCAGATGGCAACACTCAGAACATTGCATTATCTGTTGCCCTGGTTATGTTGCATTCTTGATACTAAACTGCAAACTGTTAATGAAAGTATTTATCTAATTTTCATTGGGGTTACTAGTGGCAAAGCCAGTTTACAAAACTCACATTGTTTCCAATCTGACTACCATGCATTTGTATTAAGCTTTTTAACTTTTGAAGTTTTATTTTCTTTTTTCTTTTTCTTCCTGATACTGGGGATTGAACCCAGGGGAACTCTACCACTGACCTACATTATCAGACATTTTTATTTTTTATTTTCAAACAAGGTCTCACTAAGTTGTTCAAGCAGGCCTTAAACTTTCATTTTTTTCTACTTCAGCCTCCCAAATCACTGGAATCATAGGCATGCCTTGAAACTGTGTTTATTATAACTTGGAAATGTGGACTGTTTTGCAATGTGGTCAAATGTGATCATGGTTTTATACAGATGTGTGTTCTACCTTCTTCCATGGTGTTCTGATATCATGGTATAGCGTACATCCTTTTGGAATTGTGTGGCTTCACGAATTTAACTTAAACACTAAATGCACTTTTACAAATTGACAAAATCAAACTCTTAGAGTGGATCCTAAAATACTTTGCCATGTCAGTCTCCAGTTATTCATTTAATTTCTGTCCTAGTAATTTACCTACACTTTGAAACATTGCAATTATAATATTTAAATCATTAATACAATTGTCAATTTGGTCTCCAGAACTGAGATGATGTTGGTTACAGGCAAAAATTAGTTAATTTCTATTTATAACTGAATGAGATGTTGGTCATGTAACAGGTAATTTAACTTGAGAATTAGAATTAGTTTTTCAATCTTAACAAAAGATTTTAGCTGCCTGAAAAAAAAATAAAATGAGGTTTCTATTCTTTTTGGGATGGTTTTTTTTTTTCTGGGTCCCTAATGTTTATTTATCAAAATGACTGAAATAAATTATTGAAGTAAAAGTTATATCTTGGTATCAATCTGACAGTTTTTAAAAGCCCTTCAAGTGTGTATGAACAATAATATTCAATGTACACCTCTTACTAAATTGAACATATAAGCCCATCAATTTTACATGCTAATAAACTGCCATGATATTTTTACATTGCACATGTATAAATGAAAATTAGCTCTAGGTAATCATGAATATTAAGTTGAGGGCAGTGAAAGTAAAAACAGATACTCTTGCATAATTTGGGTGATGAATCCAATTGGGCAATTTTTTTTTTATTTTGGTGCCTTGGAGGAAAATTATATATAGTTTGTTGTTACAGGATCTGATCAACATCTTTCTGAATCTTAGATCCCTAACATCAACTGTAGTCAACTTTTAGAATTACAAACTGAATCCCCATTAGAAACACCATTGATTTACTCACTGTATATTCAATAGTTTATTAACTCATTATTAAGAAATTATCTTATGCAACAAATTCTATAGTATGTTTTCCAAATGAATATAAATGAAAAATCTCTTATATACTTACTTAATCCTTCTAAAAAACCCAGAAAAATCGAGGTGTGCACTATTATATGCAAAATGTAGAAATGTGGTCACTTAGGCACCAAGTGGGAACCTCTCACTAATCAAACAGCTCCTTATAGTATTATACCCACGTATAATAATAGAAGACTGATTAATGTGAGTGGTTAATCATGAGTGGACTCTTTGAGGACCTAAAAGTGTGAATGTTTTCTGCAATTTATTGTCAGTGAAGTACTACGGGTATCTATTGGCACAGTAAATTTTTGCAGAAACCAAAACCATGCTCTAGGTCACTGACACTCCTCCTGAAGGTCTTCAAAGACACACCTGGAACAAAGAGATAGTGCAACAGCTGTAGGTTGATTCTCTGGAAATCAAGCTCAGAGCCAGAGTTCATGTACAGGAAATTTGGGTGGTTGGGCAGATTTTCTCAAGATCCATACCTGCTGGGGAGTGAAGGAAGTTAAGATTTTACTCTTTTTAAAGAGTGAAGGCAATTCCAGGAGAGGAACTTAGCTGCAAGCTGTCAGCTGCTAACAGAGTCAGCTTAGGGGAATGTGTATCTCTTCCCTGTACTGGTGGCTGGGTAGCACATTTGAACACAATTTCATAAATTTAATAAACAACACTGCAGCTTTTTCTTATTTCTCCTATCCTACTTCTTGTCTGGGCAACCTAATGTCAATCTATTACCTTCTACTGTCTCACCAGAAGACCCATGAGCTCCTGCTTTATTAATAAAATAATAAAGTCTAACTTCTATATATTGAACATAATATTTACTTATAGCAATTATTGTTAAAATTAAATAAATAGATAATGTATCCAATAACCTCTTGGACCTGTGTAAACATCAATGCATACAAACAGTGATAATGAAGGGAAAGGAGGGGGACTGGAATAGGAAAGACAACAGAATGAATTGGACATAACTTTCCTAAACTCATATATGAACACACCACCAGTATAACTCCACATCATGTACAATCATGATGGAAAGTTTTAACCCATGTATGTATAATATGTCAAAATACTGTCATGTATAAATAAATTTATTTATACTGTCATGTATAAATAAAAATAAAAAATAAAAAAATTTAAAAACACCCAAAAAGAAAGTGCTACAATTTTTATATCATCTTTCCATATAAAAAGTAAGAAAAAATACTTGAATTTCAGTTAACATAAGTATCATTTTCAATTCAAAATGAGAGTATAGAGAAGATTTTCTAAAAAAATATTAAATGTGCTTTCAGTGTTATGATTTTTCTTTCTTGTATGGCCTATATGTAGTATTTTATCAATCACTACTTACATCAAATATTATAACTTACGTCACTGGAAAGTCACTGCTCATCCTTGTGATATTAAATTAGCCAGTGGAAGGAGATTATTTATTGCCAAGAAAATAACTGTAAGGGGAGAAGGAGACTAATATTTGAGATGTATCTACTATGTGTTATTTACTTTGTATGTAATATTTGATATAAAGTTCATCTGGATTTTCCCCCTAAAAGCAAGTGTTATCATATATCATGTCATTTACTTATTCATTTTATTCTTTTTCAAAGAGTGATGAGGTATTTCAAACATAGGAGCATATAGAACAATATAAATCACCCAAAAGTTTAATCTAAACATCTCATTGTAAGTTAACTTTGCTTCAGATAAGTTTTAAGATAAATAAAGCATTATAGACATGCTTGAAGTATCTTTTAGTCCCAACATGCTTAACTGAGGAAAAGTAAATTCAGAAAGAGATGCACATGGCCGATAAACCTTTGTTAGTAGAGCAAAGATATGGTCTCTATTAGTGGGCTCCAGAGCTCCTGTTCTCCTCCAGTATACAGATGGCTTCTGATTTCCTTATGAATTTGCAGTCCTAATGGGGACATTTTTTGAGTTGCTTTATAATAGGGGAAATTATTGAGCCTTTTGCATTTGTCATACCATTATCAATTGCCCCATAATTTTGGCACATAGGTTCTCTTCTGTTTAATTATTTTTCATACCACATAAGGAGAACAAGATAATCTGATTATAATAGTTTAATTTGCCTCAATTTTGTATTATTAGAAATTAGAGTACAAAAATGCAGGTGTATCAATGAAGGCACAAAGATGACAAACTATGTCTCTAAGTGTTTTAAATTTTGTTTATGAGCACATATTCTTTGAATGGCTTATTTTTGGTCAGAAACTATTTTTAATTAGCTTTATTTCTTTCCTGCACTTATTGTTTACCTACCTGGACTCATCTGGAATGGATTTTATGGGGGCTGGGGTTGTGACTCAGTGGTAGAGTGCATGCCTCACATGTGTGAGGCATTGGGTTCAATTCTAAGCACCACATATAAATAAATGAATAAAAAATAAAGGTCTATAAACAACTAAAATTTTTTAAAGTGTTTTTCATAACATTTATCTCATAAGACTCCTATAAAGAAATAAGATGATGTATATAAAAGCATTTGGCAGAGTAATTGGCATAAAAGAACTCCTCAATACTCAGTTGCTAATAACTACCTGAGAAAACAAACTATTTTATGTGTGATGGTGGGTTTGGGAGGTAGGCAACATATTAAATATTTCTAAATGTTTTTATTTGACTAAGATCAACCATCTGCTATTTAGAAAATTGTTTAGCACACGGAGACTCATTTTAAAAGGTAACTACTTCACTACTCCACAGTATATATACTGAACAGTTGCATTAGAAAAGAAGAAAATATACCAATTTACTTATTAAAATAATCTCATTTTTATTGGCATATGAGAGAGAGTCAAAGGAGGTAAGCTAATATTTGAGAAATGATATTCTTACTATACTGGTGGTAATAACCAATTAAAATGTTATTATTTTATTAAAGCAATATTGTTATTATAATTTTATTATCTCTAGAGAAAAGCCAGGGATTTTATTAAACACATACTTTTTAGTATTTGAAGTCTTAGATAACTTTTATTATTACTATGTATGTGAGAAAACAACTGTATGGGGAAAGATGTGTTCCTTAGAAAAGTGGCAAGTTATTAAAATATAAAGAAATAAGTAGAAAACTGAAAATTGCATGATATTGTCAAGTTTCCCTTGAGACTCAACAAAGAAACAATTCTTTCATTTTTAAGCTTTCATTCTCATTAATGAGTCATTTTAAGCACATTTTTATGTGGGCAAAAAGAAATGAATAAGAATTCATCCACACTGCTAAGGCACCCAAATCTTATAAACTCAAATTTTATACATATTGAAGCAATAAAGGAAAAAAAAAACAGAACACCACAGATCTGCTTTCATTAAAATAACAAAAATCTCAGATTCTTAAACCAAACAACTCTGTTGTCCAAGTAGAGTTCCTTAACATGAATTTTAAACTTTTTAATATGATTTTCCATAGAAATATGCAGGTCTTAAAAAAAACAAGGTAACCCACTTAGAAATGTAAATTGCATTTAATTAAAGAATAGTTCTGACATATCAAGACTTACACCAATTAATATTTTCTGAAGCTTATGCTTTTGTAAGGAGCAAAATATCCTAAGTAAGCAGAAGCCCCAGAGGAGGATGCTACTACAGGGGAGAATAGCTTTTATTAATATGAAAATTGGCTTGGGTGGGAAATGGTTCAAAGCTCATTTGCCACAGACATTTGTCATTTTCCTCCCTTTGACTCATATCAATTGGAAACCACAGATGTTTTCTGCATCTGCTTCTCTCTTACTCACCCTTAAACTCTATTTACCAGCTAAACCATCAATCCCAATACGTCCAAAAATATTTCATCATGGCAATACATTTCCAAAAAATGATTCTTTCTAGGTATTATTTATTTATTTATTTTGGGGGGGTATCAGGGATTGAACTCAGGGGCACTTGACCATTGAGCTACATTCCCAGACCTATTTTGTATTTTATTTAGAGACAGGATTTCACTGAATTGCTTAGTGTCTCACTTTTGCTGAGACTGGCTTTGAACTTGTGATCCTCCTGCCTCAGTCCCCCAAGCCTCTGGGATTATAAGCACCATCACCTCACTCGGCTTCCCTAGGGATTATTTTTATTAAATGCTTTGTTGTTCTGTTGAATATATGTATAACATATATTACATATATTTTATATATATATATATATATATATATATATATATATATATATATATATAGTTTTTTATATAGGTGAGTATTCTGGCATTGACTGTTTGCTAAGGATAGTATGCATAGCTATGCCTATAGTGGTGCTACTATTGCCAAATTTATTTTAAAAACTGCAATACAGAAGCAAAGAGATGTTCCCATTAATGCTTTTTCAAATGTGTATTTAGACAGCTTATCCACTATAAACTCATTTATGATAGATTAAATGGCTGTATTCAAAATCTTACAAGATGCACATATCTTTGCTGTTTTTCTCAGCTTCCATCAGCTGAATAGCTCAAATTATTTGGAACTGGTAAAGCATGAAAATGTGCGATTAAAAAAGTAAATGAAAGCTGTAGACAGGGCGGCCTACAGGCCTTAGATATTGTAGAACTTTTCAAATTCATTATACGTTTTACTTCAACTATTAAAGTTCTTTGCTCTTGCTGTTATCAGAAGATCTGTCTGGGATGTCTGTACATAGTCAAATGACAATTTAGAGTGAAACCTGAGAAAACCAGGGAGCACCAGAATCCTCCTGGTGTGGGGTAAAAGAGTGGTGTCCCTGGTGTGAATACACACTGTATGTCTGATGTACAGAAAGTGAAGAGGGCAGGGGGAAAAGTGGCAGATATTCTCTAAATGGACACCCTGGGCAGGCTGTCCAGGACCTGAGCTGTGCGTCATGGCCTGGAGTAGAGAAGTGAGAAGGGCTTGCATATTTGTTACATGCAGGCTCTCACTTGATCCCTGCAGTGCTAGAAGGCAGACATTTCTCCTCCTGAGCTGTGCAACTCACCAGGTCTCTTTATCCACTTTGCTTTAAGGCAGAATCAATTTCACAGCCAAGGAAGAGGTCATCATGCGGTGCCTTTTGTATTAGCCTCACCTCTGGTACTTTTTGGGGTTCATTTCTTTCATGATTACTTTTTATATATGTTATCTAATTTATAAATCCTTATAAACTGATTTAAACCTTTTTGTGACACAATAACGTATGTAATTAAATAGAATAATAACTAACTAGAAAGCTGATATGGCTAATAGCATCATTTTACCCCTGAGGAAACTGAATTTAAGTAGCTTATGCAAGGTCATTCCAAAAGTCATTTTGTGTAAGGGGCCTGTGAGCCTAGTCATGTGTCCTCCAATCTACACCTGTCTCACTTAATGCATTTTCTCTTAGTGTCTACCTATGTGAGCATAAATGAGAATTTTAAATTAATATTTCTTTTCATCACTTCAATTTCTCTGTGCTTAATGTTCTATCAGCTTGAAATTCCTCCCCCCATTTCACTCCCAGTGGAAGTTCTACTAACCTTCCCAAGGAGAGTGGAACTACCTTCCCATGAAGACTTTCTTTTCCTGAAAAATACCTTTTTCTTCCCCACCTGAGACTGACTGGGATTTTTTGTTTTATTTTAGATCACAGATAATAAAAAGATGATCTTAAAATTTTCAATGATAAACACACGATCCCTATTATTTTACTTTCTTTTATAAACATTCCTGTATTGGACAACTCTTGGGATAGAAATTAAACCAAAAAGGCATAGCAACTAATTTTGCAAAATAAAATTGTACTTAGGAAGTTATATTCTTGAGGCCAGGAGAGTTCTACAATATCTAAGGCCTGTAGGCCGCTCTGACAACAGCTTTCATTTACTTTTATATTTTCTTTTTATTTCCCAGTATAATACAAATCTATCAACTATTGACAAAGCAAATGCTTAGGGCTGGGGCTATAGCTCAGTGGCAGAACACTTGCCTAGCATTGTGAGGCACTAATTTCAATCCTTAGCATCACGTAAAAATAAAGAAAATAAAGGCATTCTATCTATCTATAACTATAAAAAAACTTAAAATAAAGAAATGCTTAATAATTACCTAGTATTTTTAGGCAAGTCACGAAAGTGCTATATATTTAATGCTTTAAAAGTTCACAGGTCATTTCTCTTATGTATTTTTTTATGTTCAGAAAGAGAAGCAGTGTATACTAATGGTTAAGAACATGGTTATACGTCAACTTTTTCACTTGCAAGCTGTGTGCCACTGAGCGACTTATCTAGCAACTACATTTTTTTCACCTAGAAAGTGGATGTAATAAGTAATATTTCTTTCATAAAATGGGTTGTGAGGGTTAACTGAAATTATAGATAGATAGATAAATAGATAATGTGTATGCAATAAGGCTCATGGTACTTTAAGAGTATTATTTTCATTTGTGAAAATTAATATAGGATGCCACAATAAAAATGATGACTAAGATGAATTTATAACTCTTAGGAGAGAAATAATGAAGATATTTAACTCAAGTTTTCGAAATCCTTTTTCTGTTTCTGAAGAATAGCCATAGAAATCTATAGTGTCATCAGATGGTGAGAGAAAGACCAGGGAAAGTGAGGATGGGCGAGTGGGGGGTGGGGATAGTAAGGGAGCAAACAAAGCCAATGGTATGGTTTCCTAGGCAACAATGTTTTCACAAGCCCAGAGGCAGCATATGCATGACATAGTCTGCAACCAAATCATGTCCAAGACTTATATGAGCAAAATTTTAACAAAACGCAGATTTTCTTTCATTCTAGTCAAACTAAGGAGCCCAGAAACATTTTATATCATAATCATGATCATAATGGAAGGGAATTGGAGTTGATCATTCTTCATAGGCTCACTGATGTAGGGTGGTGAAAAGCATTCAAAGAAAGCTCAAATCCTTTTGCCTGTTTTTCAAAGTACCTTTGATGGTATTTAGATGGCAACCTCATTTTAAGGAGAATTGGATTTTCACAGAACCTGGGAGAATCAAGCAGCTGGCAATAGCAAATTATCTGAATTTGATCTGAGTTGACGTCAGGGGGCTGGAGTGCCCAAGGCGATCCTGCATTCTGCTTCTGTGTGCCGTATTTTGACAGTACTGGGAAAGTCTGAGTATTAATCATTTCCTGACAGTGTTGGCTCTGATCCTATGCAACAGGAAAGCATTTAGAAGCTTTACCTTCTTCGTTTTCAATCAGGACATTTCCTCTAGAAAGAGTATCCTGCAGTCAGATTGTACATAGCTGTACAATAAATAGATGTTCCTATATAATACATCTAAAATATGTAACCGCAAAATTTTGGAGCAGCTTTCCTTCAAAGCATCATTCTTGGGAATAGGCTGTTCATAAACCTTTACTGGTAGAGACTTGAAAAATTTAACCCAGACATTCATGTCCAAATATAAATATTAATTTCCTGGGTATATCTTTTTTAAAAATTTGGACTGTGCATATATAAGAAGTGCCAGATGTCTCTGTGTTAATCATTCATATGCTTTAATAAATAACAATGCCATGCGGTGAAAACAAAGCCCAGATGGCTGACACATTGCATAAACCATTGGATGCACTATGCAGTCATTCCTTAGTTTTCTGAATACTAATAGATGGTAGCATATTCATCTTTTAATCTATCAATCAGATAACAAATAAATACTGTGTCTTCCATGAACCACTCTCTTAGTGGCTGGGTGGATTAGAAAAGCCCACCAGGTATTTCCAGCTATTACCATAATAATAATTTGCTTTTATATCCACTCTCTTAAAAATCTGTTATTTCCTTGTCTTCCCAAGGATTTTCGGGGATTTCCAAAGGTTCTAGGAATTGTTGTAAAAATTGATACAAAAGCAGAACTAACCTTCCTATAATGACTACTTACTTAGTTGGTTCACAAGTTCGAGTTGCATGCATCATGGCAGACATTACTGGTTTACAAATGGTGGTTGATGAATTATACAAATTTAAAACAACTCATAAAAATTCAGAGCTGACCGAAGTTATATATTACAGATGAAAAATTGCACCAGCTGTAGGAAACTAGTTAGCCACAGAACTGAGGTAAACTATAGGCTGCTAACTTATAGTCTGCTGTTCATTCTAGTATGTATGTTACCTCCTCCCAGAAATTTAATAAAATCACAGTAGCATTTTAAAAGTTGTTGCAGGAATAAGGCTGCAAAAACTTTGGATTAGTTGCTGCCATTGACTGAGGAAGAGATCAAGAAGAGGCTATAGGAAATCATTAGTGTATCTACTTTATTTATTTGTTTTAGAAGGAAGATGGTGGAGTGTGGAAAATAAGAGAATAGGGTCTTTCTTGTACTGTGTGTTCCTACAGGGACTTGGGCTGGTCCAAGATTGCCTAGGATTTCTCAAAGTCAGAATTCCATAGGTACAGAGTCTAGAATAGAGGGAAGTCTACTATACACAAGGATATAACATGTACAAGGCCAGGAAGGATAAACATATGCTAAGTGATTGGCTTTAGACAACCACAGTCCATCATGTGTTGGGTATAAGAATAAAAGCATTATTCATCAGATATTAGCTCACCAGTTAGTGCTGATATTAAAAAGGAAAACATTTGTCATGGAGCACATGGATGGGAAGTCCCTGGAAAACCATAGCTTGTTCTTGTTTTCTGAGAACCTGCTCATAATGGACCCAGTGGGGTTTCCCAGACATGTTTGACATAGTTAGATTTGTCTGTAGTTGATGGTATTGGGAAGCAGAGCATAATAACCAGAGGAGACAGGGAGCTTTAAGTGAACACTGGCCCATTAGGGAAAGAGGCCCATGTGAAAATCATCTGTGCCTGGCCCCACTCCCAAAAGATATGTCTTGTTAAAAAGTAGTTATGTTGTCCCTTGAATAGAGACCATGATAATCTTTGCTACATTGGTTCAGTTTGTTTTGAGCCCACTGATATTGCCCACTTAAAAATAATTGAGATTCACTTTAAAAAGAAGAGGGTGTACATTTTTCCAGAAATATAAGAATCAGCCTTAAAGATAAAGGGAGTGGCAGTGGTGTCACTGAAAAGCAACTTGCATCCTGGGCACTGTGTGGGTAGATGCCATTGTTGCCAGGCAACCAGCGTGAGCAGGTCATACATGCAGATAAGCTGTATATATAGTTATTTTGGATCCATCCAAAGCCCCCTCTTGTTCTCCTGCTCTGCCCCCACCATTTTTAGTCTGTGGTTGTAATGAGCCACTCAACACCAAGAAGCAAGGGCAAGGACATTTGCCCTAATATCCACAACACTAAAAGAGTTCTTCTAGTAGTTTCTTCTAGAAAAACATGAAAAAAGAAAAAAAAGAAAAAAAAATGTTGTTCTTTTTGTCTTGGGAAGGTCCTTGGTCTAGTAAAAGGTTTGAGAAGCTATGAATATTTTCTTTCTGTGGAACTCCAGAAAAGGGAATGTGTTCAAGTTTATTTATATGAGATGTTCACATATTTCCTTATTTAAAAGATGTAAAAGTTTATTTCCATGTGGATTAGAATTCTCCAAGAACAAAACCATCAAGACACACACACACACACACACACACACACAAGTGTGTGTGTGTGTGTGTATACATTTGTATACACACATGTATAGAGAGAAATATAATACATGTGTTTATGAGAAGCCCCATGATCTGTAGTCAGTGAGCTGAAGACCAAAGAAGTTCTATGATGTAAGTTCCAAACCAAAAGCAGCAGGCATAATATCCAAGAAAAGTCAAGGTTTCAGATTCAGTCCAAAGTCAGAAGAAAAGCTGAAGTCTCAGCTTAAGCAGTCAGGCAGGAGTCTTGTCTCTTACTTGAGGGTGGTCAGGCTTCCTGTTCTATTCAGGCCTTCAATTGACTGGATGAGGTTTACCACATTTTGAGGGCAATCTTTACTCTATCAATTCAGATGTAGATATACCCTTGAAGGCACACTCAGAATAAAGGGTAACAAAATACAGAGATATCTAGTGATCCTATCAAATTGTCATAAAATAAAGCATCACATGTATTTGTGTATAAAACAGTGAATTCAAGTAGGATATTGGAAAATGTGGTTATGATTAAAGATGACCAAAACAAAAGTAATTTGTGATTAGGAGAACATCATTGCTGATGACCACTAAGCAAGAATCAAAAGATGTTGTACTGTTTTGATAATGATGTATACAGTGATTCCAAAGGCAGTTCTTATTTCCTATGGCATTATATTAACCTCTGTGGATTTGTTTTAAAAGAACAAAGAAGAATTGCTTTCCTGTCTTTGATTTCTTTGATTTAGGCTCATTTATATATTTTTTATGAAAAATCTTAAATTTCCAAGGGGCATTGCCTTTTATTACTACAGGTATGATTTTTGTCTTAATATTTGAAATAGTTTTGCAAAATGGTTTCTTTTAATGCTGACAACTGTAGATGAAGGTCATTTTAAAGAGAGCATTTTCCAAGAACAGTGTCAAAATAAATGGCTCTTCTCTTTGCCCCTACAATCATTTCCTAGAAAGAAGAGACTGGCAGACAATGATTGAACAAGCTTGTTTTCACAAACACATCATCACTCAATTAACTGATACATCTTTCCCAAATTGTGTTTTAAGAAATTGACAAGGTTTAAATAGGTCCAACTATAAAAGAATATCTGTCATATTTATAGTTGACAAGCTGAAGAGAGAAGGAAAATTAAGGAATTAAGGGGTTTTTAAATATTAGAGGTTTTTTTTTTTTCTTTTTTAGGTGGGATGCATGGACTTAAAATATAAGAGTTGATTTTGGGGGGAAAGTGATGTTTTTTTTTTTTTGAAGAACTGAGTTTTGTATGCACAAAGGCTGTATGTAGAAAATTATGCCAACTTTGGAATGGTTTTAACAAAAAGTAGTGATTAATAGGACAGTGATGAGAACTCCAAAGTGACCCAAGGGCTTTACTTCCAAGAAAAGTCAAATCATGGAATTCAAATGTTGAAGAGATCACAGAAACCCAGCAACTCAGGAAGATTTTAGATGTTCCTTGGGACACTTTTTCCCAATCATCATCTAACTGAACCCACAGAGCTGGGAAGAAGGGCCATATATGGCAGAGATCCCCATTTGAAGAATCCACAAGCCTAATCAAATCCCATTTCAGAGAAGAGGTGGCTGAATCTCAGAGAGGCTAATGATACATTCAGAGGCAAGCAATTAGTTGGTGATCAATCCCAGACTTGAATGTCTGATTCACACTATTTTCAAATTACAGTGCTACTCTTTGGTATATTAGAAAGTGTAACTACCCTTTTGAACAATTAGGACTCATGAGCTCAGTCTGAAAGTATCCCTCTTTCCTTCTACCACCATTAACATCCAATAAAGAGGTGAAAGTCAGCCTGCCAACAAAACTCAAAATAATTCTTTTCTTGAATTTCTCCTCCATCTGTTATCCATCCCTCTGGCCTTTTTAAAAATCTGCATATGGGATGTTAGTTAACGGGCAGAGTGTGTGCAACTTTGCAAGTCCTATGAGATGGTCTAGCAACTCCAGAGTGAAGGATTCTTTGCCTCTCTTTGGCCCCAGAGAGAAGGGATCCCCAACACCCTGCTACGCAAGCAATCTTTGACTTCATGCAGAGCGCATGTGTGGTGTCTCCCTGTTCATGGGTGCCCTGGTTACTCTGTGAACACTAAAGCCTATGGGCATTGACTTTAAGTCCCTTTCAAAGGGGAAAAAATAAATTGTTTTAATCAGGGCAAGATGTGAAAAACTGAACTCCATAAACACAGGAGCCACATTCCCTTTGATTATTATTACTTGCCTGGTACACAGTAGGTGCTCACTAGGTGAATGAGTAAACAGAAAAATCAGCTTAAATAAAAAGAAATTTATTAGAAGAATGCAGAAGAATTTAAGTAATAACTGCTGACAAGTCATTCTGGGCTTTTCAGGGTGTTCCCACCCTGGCACATTGCTCCATCAACCTCTCTGCTGATGAGTCTCAGTGACCCAACATGGCCACAGGCTGTAATGGTAAAACTCAAGGGCCCATCGTGAATGAAGAAAAGTAGGAGCATTCTTGAGTAGCCTGGACTGGACCCAAGCCTGGGTGGTGGGTGACAGTGTGAAATAAGATAAAGGAGGGCATCTGTGACATTGGCCTGACAGAGATTTTAAAATCTTAGACCATTCAGAATGGTGAAGGAGGGTTGTTTCCATTGTTAGGATACACAACCTTCTGGAAAAGATGGTGTTTCACAGAAATACATGGACAGTACTTTTGCCAAGAGAAACATCATTTTCTCTTTTATAAATTATTCCACCTTTTTTTTTTTCTTGGATAATGTTGCAAACTGAAAACTACTACTGAATAGCCTAAAGTGGAAAAAAAAAAACAAACACAAAAAGCAAAAGCTTCTGAATACTAGCATATTTATGAATAAAAATCATGGAGAATTCTTCCTTGAATGAAATTATTTGTCATACCTATAAATTTTTTCTTTTTTTTTTCTGTGGTTCTGGGACTCAAACCCAGTGCCTACCATATGCTACACAATGCTATAGCACTGACCTGTACCCTCACTCCCAAAGTTTTCAAAAATGAAAAAAATAATAATAAAAGAGACAGGGAAAGATAAAAGTAGAGTGAGCTCCAAAAATACCTTTTATAAGTAGGAAGACAAAACTGTGTGTCATATAATATTAGTAAAATCTTCAAAGGGAAGAAAACCTTAATAGTAGAAATTAGGTGGTAATTTACACACCCTCCTTAGTTCAGTGTGCATTTTCAGGATATAGACCAGTTTTTCTATGATAAGACTTTTTAAAAATCATAGATGGACAATATATCCTTGTTTTATTTATTTATTTTTTTAATATGATGCTGAGGATTGAATCACATTAAAATTTTTGAATTACATTTTTAATGTGATGCTGAGTGTACATGTTGCAGAATCATATTGGTCATGGATGCAAGGCAAATAAGTGCTCAACCACTGAGCTACAGCCCCAGCCCCACAAGATTTTTAATCTGTTGGTTTGATAAACTTCTACCTTCCTTCTTTTCTTTCTCTCTCTCTTTCTTTCTCTCCTTCCTTCCTTCTTTGAACCAGGAATTTAACTCAAGGATGCTTTACCAATGAGCCATGACCCAGCCATTTTAAAAAATATTTTATTTATAGACAGGATCTCGCCGAGTTGTTTAGAGTTTTGCTGAGTTGCTTAGAGTCTCGCTAAGTTGCTGAGGCTGGCTTTGAACTCATGATCCTCCTGCCTCAGCCTCCTGAGCTGCTGGGATTACAGGCTTGCACCACCGAGTCTGGCTACTTTTATTGACATTCAGAAGTTTTTCAGTTTTCTGACAGTGAACAAAGGATGAGCAGTTGGAATAGGCTGAGACTCCAACAATCTACTGCAGAAAAATGTCTTTAATTTTATCACTAAACATATATATGTTTAACTGAGTCAGAAGTTTCACAAAATTTACTTACTATATGTGATGATTTCTAACATATTTTTTTCTTTTAGTTTTAAAGCTGGTAACAACACATGAAATTTGTTTCATGACACTCTCCCCATGAGCCTACAGTTTGAAATATGCTGATAAAAATATAAATGGAAAACTTGGAACTTTATCAAGGATGGAAGGGCTAATAGGTAGAAAATGTGTATTGTTTCTACCTTTCTTTACTCTGAGGATCAATACAAGGTAGCTAGCTTAAAAGGTAGTTAACTAATTATTGGGAATTATTTAGACATAAACATGGTTTGGTAGAAAGGGCAGATGATGGACTTAATCCAATATCTACCTGAGTTGTTATGGCGTGGATCTCCCAACCATAATAGTGCTTTGCCATTATCTGGGGAACAATGAGAAAAATGGAGATATCCTGGAAAGCCTGGGCCTACTAAGTCAGAATCTCTGAGCACATGTCCAGGGCATCAGTTTTAATATGAAGATTCCCAGATGATTCTAGCACAAATGTCCAGATCGTCACTTACTCTGAAGCCATGCTTTTCCCTTGTGTATTGAATATTTCTGTCATTCTAACAATTCTTTTTTATACCATGTTTTTTAGATGTTTCATGTGTACCACCCAAAAGAGAAATAGATATTTTAAAAAGTGTAACAATACAGTAACAAATAACAAAAGTATATTAAAAATAACTGAGGTTAGATTCAGCAAACAATTAGCCCATTGTTGAATCTTACATTTTAAGATACCACTAAAGTATTAGACATGTGATGTATTTGTATAAGTCTCATAAAGAATCCACTGCCACAATAGGTTAAATGTTAACCATTTTATTAGTTGAAAATGGTTCAGGAGAAACCTAATGAGCTAATTAAGTCAAATGATTAATTTTGAATACATATATATTCAAATAGTATGCCTAAATAATTATCAGTTATTTTATCTATTATCTTCCAAAACCAAAATTGAATTCCATAATTTTGTCAGAGTTTTAATTAAAACTGATACACATCTGCATGCACACACAAACTATCTCAGTGGCATGGAATTGCTGAACTGATTTCCAAATATGTCTTGCACATTTAGTAAACTAATTTAGATATTTAAAATAATGACAAGCAGAGAATCTTTCTGTACCCAATTGTAAGAAGTAAAAGTGATTGGTAAGAAGAAAAAGTGATTTATAGTTAACATTTCCATTTTTCACCTATAAACAGTCATTTCAGAGATTATTAAAAACAGGTTGTTCTTTTAGATAATTTCAGTATTTCCTCTGCAATCTTATTTCTAAATTTATTTAGTTGTGCTTATTCTATCTGAGAAAAAGTAATGTAGCTATAAACCTCTACTCTGTTCTTATGCAGATTGCTATCTTTCTAATTAGATAATTCTCTGGCAAAAAAAAATATTAATGCCTGAAAGAATAAGATGTGCATGTTTCCAGATGATGATAATTACTGTATGGTAGCAACTAAATGCTATCCTTTAAATTCACTAAAATTTGTTACTTGTACCTAACCAATCTATTTCTTTTTATCTCTTTAAATTACGTGAAATTTTAGCCTTCAGTAATTTACTTCATTGGACTATAAGTGAGCATATCTTACAAAGAGGTTTTTAATACCTTTATAACATTAAGTATGTCCCTTTAACTTTTTCACAGATGGATTTTATGAACCACATGGATATGATTGTTTTTTAAGAGTGAAATTAATTAATAGTCATTTTTTGCTCAATCTATAAAATTAAGCAAGTTATTATGTTTATCTCAACATCACTCTCATGTTCTTTTAATCTAAATTAGAATAAAACTCTAATTTTAATTTTCAGGGGGTAGATTTACAGCTGCCTTAAAATATTCCTTGTCAATTGTGGTATTAATTCAGATTCTTGAATTTGATATTACTGTAATTTTTGTGTTCCTTAGCTTTTATTTGTAGACTGATGATCTCATTGTTCTTTTTTCACGTGTTCCTATTAAATTGCTGAAAGTCATTATGAGATTTAATTCCTTATCTTTTAAACAAATGGGTTAGTGTTACATGTTATAATGTTATTGTAAGTGTAGTTTACAAGCAATATTTCAAAGTTTTGTCTTATTATACAATGCAGAATATTTATTTTGTAATTATAGGCAAGACAGATTAGTGATAAAGTGAGTTAAAGGAGCAGATGAACATCTAGCCAAACATAATACAGTTCTCCAAAGTATGTAATCCCAAATCATATTCATGGCAAATGCGGTCAGTGCCATATGAGCATTGCTTTGTGCAAAGGCCAATCCATCTGTGACTGCTGCTTATGTGGAACTGCTAGAAGAGAGTAGTTCCAATGGGAATGAATTTGAACACATTCATGGCCTGTCCAGAAGTTGACGCTCTCAGAGAATGTGTACATGCTCACATTTTTCAAACAATGGTTATAGTCATTCATCAGCCTACTAAAATCAATTAGCATTTTTAATTTTTTATATGTTTTAATTAGTTATACATGACAGTAGAATACATTTATGCACTCTGATATATCATACGTAGATGGGATATAATTCTTATTTTTCTGAGTGTACATGTTGCAGATTCATATTGGTCACATAATCACATATATACATATAGTAATAATGTCTGTTTAATTGTACTCTGTTTCCTATCCCCACATGCTCTCCCCTTCCCTCCCATCCCATCAGTTCTCTCTACTAATGTAAGGTAACACTCTTCTTCTCTAGTGACCCCTGCCTTATTGTGAATTGGCATCGGCATATTAGAGAAAACATTCAGCCATTGGTTTTGTGGGATTGGCTTATTTTGCTTAGCATGATATTCTCCAACTCCAACCATTTACTGGCAAATGCCATAATTTTACTCTTCTTTAAAGCTTAGTAATATTCCATTGAGAGTATACCTGACTCTTTTTCTTTATCCATTCATCTATTGAGGGACACTTAGGTTTGTCCCATAGTATAGCTACTGTGAGTTGAGCTGCTATAAACATTGATGTGGCTGCATCACTATAGTATGCTGATTTTAAGTCACATGGGTGTAAACCAAGGAGGGGGATAGCTGGGTCAAATGGTTGTTCCATTCCCAATATTTCAATTAACATTTTAAAGAGATAAATGGTATTGAATCTAACCTAGAGAAAGAAAAGTACCCAAATTGTAAATGCACAACTTTATGGATTTCAGCAAAATGAACCATCTAAGAAACCATCATACAGATCTAGAATAGAACATTACCAAGCCCTCTAGGGCCCCTTGGTGACACCCTTCTATCACAGCCCAACTCTGCATTTAGATTAGATTTTGTCTGTTTGGCTTTGTTTTTTTAACTTCTCGGTTCTTGGGGGTGATTATTGCTTTTCTATAAACTATTTCATCTTAGCCAGAAGCAGAACTCAGTTAAATTTTAATGTTGCCAGTTTCTTCATTAAGCAGAGTGAGGAAGGGAGGGTGGGCAGACGGAAGGAACTCCTGCTCCTCATTCTTCTCTGCACTATGAACCACATTAGCAGGTTTTAAGAACCTGGCTTTGAGTCTCTGTGACATGTGTGGCCAAGTTAAAAAAAAAAAAAAGATCTAGTTTGGATTCTTGATACATTCATCCTATAACTTTATTTTGTATGATTGCAATAATCAGAAACAACCAGAAATGGGGGTGTGACATTTTTGAAGGACCTAACCAGCCTCTAATTTCCCTTTGGGCCTCTATGCTTGATGGGAACACCTTGGGAGCTGGAGGAAGTGAACCATGAGCCAGAGCCCTAAGGCCATTGAGTTTGGAAATCTTAAATTCTAACAGTCTGAAAAAAGCACTGTATCCAAAATGTGATACTGTGTAGGAGGCTCAGCCAACTTTTCTTTGTTAATCTTTTAAGTGGGGAGAAGAGAGTAGACCTTAGGGATAGGATAAAAAACAGAGAACCCCAGCCTCTCTGAAAAAAATTTTTTCTACACCTTTTGATATCATCTATAATTAAAATCCTGGCTAGAATCCAAAGTTAGAGTTTCGCTTTGTAAAACTAAATTGTAGTTTAAGGAGACAAAAGCAAAAATTCTTGTCAGGTTCCTTATTGATTTGAAAGTAAAAGTGAATCCATGGATTTGCTATCCACAATAGAGTTGGAGAAGAACACGGAGGTTATGCTTTAGAGTTCTCTTTTTTTAAGGAGAGTTAATATCTAAAAATGGTTCTTAACCTTATTTTGGTTCTTTGAAATTTTGAGTAAATCTATAGACCTTGTGCTCTGAATGGTGTACATGCAAGTTCAAGCCTTTCTTGGGCCCATACTATTTAGCTAGTAGGTTTGTTAGTTCACAGAACCTTTTAAGCTAATTAATGAATTCCTTTAGGAATCCCTAAGCCTATTTAAGAATTTTTATTCTAATTCTAAAATTCAAAAATTCACCAAGACAAGCAATCTTGGAGTGATGGAGATAGGTCCCTATTTAGGCTTCTCTGGAGAAGGGGATCACATAACCTTTATCTTCTTCTTGGTTTCATCCTCTTCATTACTAATCTGAAGATTCTTTAATTTTTCTCTTACTTTCAACCCCAAATTACCCTAGTTCACAGTAGTTTCTTCTTGTTAAACAGAAGTATATTTCTTTGGGAAATGGTAGCAAAAACAAACCAACTCTGTTTTTATACTTGATGATAGTAATTCAGTCAACCCTTAGTTGTTTTTCATTCTTTGATCTTAATAAGTACTGTGCACAATTAACATTTTTGCATAAAACTCTCCATCGCTTCAGTTATTAATGCTTTATTATTCTGGCTATTCATCATACATGTCAGGATGGAGTAGGTTATTCTGCAGTGATCAAAAATCTCAGTGGCTTAATATATCAAAGGTTTATTTTCTATTCTTCCTCCATATTAAATATTTTAAGCAAGAATCTCTGTTTGTTGTGGTTAATCTGGGACCAAATGTGGTTGATGCTGTATCTCAAGACAAGTTTCCTCAGCAGAGTAAATGAATATATATTTTTTAAAGTTACAGAATGTCAGGGCTTCATCCAAAAGTTTCACATATCACTTCTTTTCAAATCCTTTGGCCCATGGTACATCACATGGCCATGCCTGACATCAGAGGATAGAAGGAAATCTTATCATATGCCCAATAAGAAGAGAGTTGGGAATATTTTTTGGTAGATACACTCATGACCATTCCCTCTTTTTTTAAAACTTTTTTTTTATTGGTTGTTCAAAACATTACAAAGCTCTTGACATATCATATTTCATACATTAGATTCAAGTGGGTTATGACCTCCCAGTTTTACCCGAAATACAGATTGCAGAATCACATCGGTTACACATCCACAGTTTTACATAGTGCCATATTAGTGACTGTTGTATTCTGCTACCTTTCCTATCCTCAACTATCCCCCCTCCCCTCCCCTCCCATCTTCTCTCTCTACCCCATCTACTGTAATTCATTTCTTTCCTTTTTTTATTTTCCCATTCCCCTCACAACCTCTTTATATAATTTTGTATAACAATGAGGGTCTCCTTCCATTTCCATGCAATTTCCCTTTTCTCTCCCTTTCCCTCTCACCTCATGTCTCTGTTTAATGTTAATATTTTCCTCCTGCTCTTCCTCCCTGCTCTGTTCTTAGTTGCTCTCATTGTATCAAAGAATACATTTGGCATTTGTTTTTTAGTGATTGGCTAGCTTCACTTAGCCTAATCTGCTCTAATGCCATCCATTTCCCTGCAAATTCCATGATTTTGTCATTCTTTAGTGCTGTGAAATACTCCATGGTGTATAAATGCCAAATTTTTTTTATCCATTCATCTATTGAAGGGCATCTGGGTTGGTTCCACAGTCTGGCTATTGTGAATTGTGCTGCTATGAACATTGATGTGGCAGTATCCCTGTAGTATACTCTTTTAAGGTCTTCAGGGAATAGTCCGAGAAGGGCAATAGCTGGGTCAAATGGTGGTTCCATTCCCAGCTTTCCCAGGAATCTACATACTGCTTTCCAAATGCTTACTCTCATTCTCTTTAGTGACTTCTTCCCTTCCCTTCTAATACCTTTCTTCCCAAGCATCAAATAAATTTATAGGAGTAAACAGTAACTTAGCAGTCAAACAGAACAAGAAGTAACATGAGCAGCATGAAAAAGCAAGGAAGAAAAGGAGTACAAACAATGCAGGACAGCCTAAATATTCAGGAAGACCTAGAGTCATCAGAAAAATGGTCAAATAAAGAACTCAAGGAATACCTTAGACAGATGGAATGGAACCTTAAAGAGGATATGAGACAGCAAATTCAAACAGTGAAAGAACACATTGAAAATGAATTACATAAACAGATAAAAGAAGAAGTTAAGCATCTTTATCAGGAGATAGAGATTATTCCCTCTTTTTTGGACTCCTCGTAAGTTCTCCTAACTTTTTGACATAAACTAAACAGGAAAAGGGGTATAAATATATTTTTGGTGGAAAAAATATTCCATGTTAACTATGTAACGTACTGTAACTGAACTTAAAATAAATGGGCAAACAATGGCATGTGATTAACTTAAAAAGAATAAAGTACAAGTAGGAACTTGGAAAACCTGAATATAACATTGATTCACTCTTATTAGTGTTGAGCCATACTAGGTCATCTATTGCCTAGTTCTTATAGTAACACATGTATTAAATGTGTTATTTAAATTTCATAGCTTCATGACCCGCTCTATTTCCTCTAAAATTTTTCATCAAGACCAATCCTTATAGCAAAAGTGAATTGAGGGCTGGGGATGTGGCTCAAGCGGTAGCACGCTCGCCTGGCATGCGTGCGGTACGGGTTCGATCCTCAGCACCACATACAAACAAAGATGATATGTCTGCCGAAAAACTAAAAAATAAATATTTAAAAATTCTCTCTCTCTCTTTCTCTCTCTCTTTAAAAAAAAGTGAATTGAGCAAATATGATGCCAAGCATACCTTCTGGTTTCTCTATCAACTCTAGGCTAAGCTTTGTGGGAGGACTGTCAAAGGAACAATTGCAATGTTGCTCCATTTTTATTCAGCAGAACTGACTCCTGCTGTCCTGCTTGGAGTGACATGTCGAGTGATCAGGAACCTGGCAAATATCCTAGGTCATTTTCTTCTTACAGTTTACTGTAGGGCATTCTTAGTGGTCTACATCACTTTTTAGCCTGACCATTTGCTGGAGGGTGATGAAGAGTGATGTTGACAAGCTAGAGGAGATCTAGCTTCATACACTTCTTAAACACATCTGAAATAAATGCAGATCCATTGTCACAAATAATCACATCTGGATATCTAAATATTGTGAGTCCTGAGTACAGAACTGTTGTTGAAGCAGAGGTGTTATGAGGCACTTTCAAAAGGTAGGCAAAACAAGGAGGACTCACTTCCTTGCAGAATAAATACAAATGCTTAACCAAGTCTTCTTGATCATTTTTTTTTCATATGCCTTTAGTGGATTCTATGGATGAGCCTGGCATTTGCTACTATCTTAATAATACAGTTAATCACAGGCTTTTGATGTAATTATTAGTGCATAGATCTCATGATTCAAAAATTCCTAGGTGAATTGAACATATTATTGTGGTAATAATGTGATGATTTAATATGATGCTTCTATTCTGGCCACTGGAAATTAGGATTAAAACTTTAATTAGAAATTAATCTCTAAGCTATATATTTGGGAGCTATTAGCATTGTTGAAACTATGAGAGACAGTTGGCTTACTAAGAAAAGATCTAAAATAATCTTTCATTCAATATTATTAAATTCTAAGCTTTATTCTAGGTCATTCTTTCTCCCTACATATATTTTCATGAGTAAGTAGAAAGATTTAAACAAGTTATAAGTACATTAAAGGCCATAAACCTAGATTTTTCTGACAATAAAATCCATACTTTTATTTGTAGATTAAATTTCCTTCATTTACAGTGTTTGATAGAATTAATGGCAGATTCCCATTTAAGAAAATGTAATAATTTCCTATAATATACTTCTAGCCCTTCCTCTTCTCCTATGTTGAAAGGATTTCTAGTCTTAATTCTTTGTTTTTCAGCTGTTAACAAATAGTATAAAATCTAATGTTCACTTTTGAATTTTTCTGTGAAATATTAGCCCTTTAATTAAGCCAGTGTGTCTATCCAGCAGTATTCAGCATAGGCTTTAGGTAGACATTAGTAGGATAATATGGAACTGGTTTATCATTTTAATTTCAAAGCATATTGCAAGGCAAGGTTAACAAAGAGTGTTGAGAGACTTATATGACCTGCCAACTCAATTCATAAAACTCCTGTTTTGAAGGGGAAATTAAAAGTCAAGGTGATGTAAAGCTTGTGTTTCATGCATTTGCAGGAGATAAGCAACATGGATGGGATGTCTTTGAAAGCTAATGAGAAACCTACTTGCCAGGCAGGTTGTTCAGGAGCAAGGTCAGCAAGTGAAATGAGTTGTTGCCTTAGGGGAAATGATGTACAGTGCATAAAAACAATGAAATCCATCTTGGCTTAGGAGCTGGGTTGACTGTGCCCCCTCTCTTTTCCAAACTTGTGTCTCTTTCTCCTTTCCCGTGCTTCCTATAAGTTCAGCCTTTGTGTATGAGAAACATCACATTTTTTTTTTTTATCCATTCATCTGTTGAAGGGCGCCTAGGTTGTTTCCATTGTTTACCTACTGGGAATTGAGCTGCTATAAACAATGATATGGATGCATCACTCTAATATGCTGATTTTAAGTCCTTTGGGTACAAAAGGAGAAGTTTGATTGCTTGGTCATAGGGTGGCAACTATTCTTAACACCTTTCCTCCATAACTAAAAAGCAAAAGCTATACTATAAATGAGTTATCGTCGTCACAGAGTACTGGAAGCTGGGCTACTTGGCTTGGAGACACACCACGTCATACTATCACCTTACAAATGAGGAGAATAGAAAGACACACTCTGTGTGCTACTGGAGAGAGGGCACAGGCCTTGCTGCTGTCCCATGTTCTTCAGGCAGTTCCCACCATCCTCCATTTGGATGATGCATTCTGTAGCCATTGTCACTTCTGCATCATGGAAAGGGAAAAGGAAATGGATAATAGGATTTGAAGGAGTATAGAGGAATGTGTGTCTTACGATGAAGCCTTAGAAATTATTTGTGCTACTCTGGGGTGCTTTGTGTCAGTTAGTTATTCATGTTTACTCCATTTTATGCTCTAGGATATAGGAGATGTTCAAAAATCATTCTATCGACCTTCTCCCCCACTCTCAACTCTCACCCCAAGTCTTCTAACTCCTGCACAACCCTGTTAGCCTCTTTGATTCAATCTTCACCGTCCTTTTAATTGAGAAACGTTCAATTCATGCCAATATGCCACAATGCGCACTTAGAAAAATCATAAAAGTGTTTCTATTTCTTCTCTGATAAATGTACATATTAAAATTGAGGTTTGGCTCTCAGCTTACTGATATTATGACTAAATTTTTTTAAGTTAAATTATACTTAGGAATGGAGCAATTTGACCTAGAAAAAGCAGTTCTTTGCAGGAAGAATTAAATTTTATATACCCCAGCTTCCAGCACTTTTTCATCCTTTCAAGTATGCCACAAATTCCTGGAAGTGAGTCGAATATAATCTAAATGTCTAAAGCAAATAAGTATTAGAATGTGACAAAAATATTTCCTGAAAAAAAAACAAAAAAATCAATTTCTCATTTCTTTATATTCTAATGAAAATAGTTCAAGTACTCTGTAAGCATTATTAATGAAAATGAGAGTATTATAGGGTAAGAGAGGCTAGAAATGAAAGGCAATCCAGGTTCATGGGAGATTCTGCAGAAAATTTTTTACCATATAATATTCTAAATTATTTCTAGGCTTAATTCACTGTTGCAATTATGAGAGGGTTTTTGTTTGCTTGTTGTTATTATCATCTGCCTGCAGCTAAATGAACTAGCAAGAAAATAGTGCCCTCTATGAGTAGGGGTGCAGAATGCATCTTATTAACAAAAATCCATGTATTCTAAGAATGGAAAACAGCATTGATTGGTGGCATAGGCCAAGTAATATAGTTGTTTTATGTAAGATTGTTTTTTCTTATTAGCAGATTGTTGGTGAGGAAAAATTAAATGAAAAATGAGAAATCTAAGCCCAGTGCCACTGTGCATGCCTGTAATCCTAGCAGCTCAGGAGGCTGAGGCAGAAGGATCAGGAATTCAAAGCCAGCCTCAGCATAGTTGAGGCATTAAGCAACACAGTGAAACCCTGTCTCTAAATAAAATACAAAAAAGGGCTGGGGATGTGGCTCAGTGTCCAAGTTCCCCTGAGTTCAATCCCCAGCAATACCATGCCAGAGAGAGAGAGAGAGAGAGAGAGAGAGAGAGAGAGAGAGAGAAATGTGGAATTCCTATCTCTGTTGCTTATGTTTAATGTTGTCATTTCACAAAATACTGACATTATAATGTAGGTCAGATCTTCAGAGACTGAACTTTGACAAGTAATAAGGAGAGAACTCAGCTCTTCTAGAATGTTTCCTGAGATTCCATATGTGGACTCTTTTGGCTCTCTACTTAAAATTTACAGGGATCATTATTAAAAATGGAATTCCAAAATATCCCTTCTTGAGATACTAATTGAACATATCTTGGTTACCTTGTTTTAGATACTAATTGAACATATCAGATACTAATTGAATTAGTTACTAATTGAACATATCTGGGATACCATGTTTTTGCCGTGCAGCCAGGCACTAATACCCAGGATGGTGTAGAAGCAATGCCTTCCTGTACCTCTGATTTCACCAGCCAGCTCTGGATTAGGCAGTTCCGTATTGCCACTGACATTCAAACATAGATGCTGTCTCCCTTTTGTAAGTGGGAGCTCTTCTGCTCTTCTGACCAGAGCCTCAACTTCTTATGACTTTTCCCCTTGTTTGTCTCTTGCCTGTCAAGTGAAAAGTGGGGAAATCATTTCTTCTAAAGAAACTTTTTATTGGCTTTTAATACTGACAGAGTAAATGGCCTTCTTCTCTTACTATTCTTGTGCCTTCTAGGATCTATTCCAGAGCTCTCCCTCACTAATGCTATTCCAAGGCCATTTTCTATGTCAGAGGGCTTTGTGATCAGCAGACTTTCAAAGATACCCAGCTGACATACAGATGAAAATTAGACATTTGCCATTGATGATTTATGTAACTTTTCCTAAATGCATATAGAAATATTTTTTTCTCTGTTGTATGTTTCACCTATCATATGTGCAAGGTTTGATATCATCTATGTTAATAGTGCCCAAAGTCTCAGAAACCAGACCCTTCTCCCAACATGACAATGTCTCATATCAAGGGAGGTCCCTGACCTCATAGTCAGGAAGATAGCTGTTAGCAAACCCTTCATTGTCCTCATAAGCAACCAGTGACAGCATATCTGTGTCCATTCTTTATGCTATTGGGATATGAAGTATTGAAAGCTCTGATGTAGAGGTTTATAAGATCTAGAATCAAGGTCTTCTGGTTTGTAATGATGAAAACATTATTGTAAGCAGTTTTACAAAACCTTTTACTGTACAGAAAGAAATGATAAATTAGACTTCCCCAATAGAGTTTTTGATAATTTAAATTGTAAGGAAAATTGCAAAGAAAATCAAAACTTTGCTTCATGCATTCATTTTTAAAAATAAATAAGGCATACTACTTTGTTCCCTTGAGTTTCAGAAAAGTGTGCAGGTCATATGCATATTCCTTGGCACAATTTATGTGTTTTGTTTGCCTCATGGTTCAGCACCTATAGAGGTTCTACATTACCTGTATCTCCACCTCAGCACTGTCAAGTAATCAAGTGTGCCCATGAATTCACTTGAATTCTTTTTCTGTGTTTGTTTTTTAGGTAAGTACTTTTGGTATTTCTCTTCCTTAATGCTGAATGAAAATGTTCCTGCCTGATCAGTAGAACAAATGGCTTTTATAAACAAAAGCCAAAAGATGACAATGCAGTAAAGAATGAATACTACCTGACACTGGTAAGAATTTTAAGTGACATTCAAACACCCCTTTTTTTTTTTCTAAGGGAGGGACTAGCAGTTTGGGAAGATAGGGGTAGGGTGAGGTGGGCTGGGATTGATACTGTGCATGTACAGAGATGCTACGAATGTTCATGAAATATTCATTCACACCTGCTCACTGGTTAGATGAACAGCCTATGGTGCTGAGCTGGCTCACCTTCCCAGGATGGAAATTATTCACTTAAATGCAGGTTTTAAATATTTTCTGAAAAAATTCCAAATGGAAACAAATGTGTGCACTATGAATGATATTTTTAAAGTCTGTGTGTCTCTGAAAGGAGTTAAAAAAGAAAAAAAAATAGTATTTTTATATTTAATTTTTATTTGTATAGCTCTGAAGCTATAATCTTAAAACATGTCAGTAGCATGTGATCATGAATATAGGTATGTTTTACCCAGAAGAATCCTTAAGCTTTTGATAATAAATATATAGAATCTGAATAAATAAGAGAAATACCAATGAACTCAGATTTTATTTACTCCATTTTGTATAGATCCCTTCTTTCTCATTTTACGTAAACATCTCCCATATATATATGAAATATCATACAGAATACAATTGTATTTATAATGATCCATGGAATTTTGCCTATATTAGTAGTCATTTTTATATGGCCATGGAGTTCAAAATTTAAACATATATGGTAAATAGTATATCCTTATTGACAGCAACATAGTTCTTTTAATAATTACACATTTTTAACTTAAATTAATATTATACAATGTATATGAATAAATATATTATTAGGCATAGGTTAACTTTTAAAATCAACAACTGGAGAGATTTAAAGGTTTTAGAGAATTTTACCAGTGGATAAATTATTTATTTATTAAAGTTGACCTTATTGAGTTTCCACTGTCCTGGAGCATCAACCCTCTGTCTGTCTGTCACTTAGTTTCTGTCTAGTCCAGCTCAGACCAGGTCCTGCACAGAACCTTCTTCAAGTGCTCCAACACATACTGGTTTATCCTTGCCCTAAAATATTTCTTGAATAAAGGCAGTGTATTAATTTGCTGGAGCTGCCAGAAAGAAGCACCACAGACTGAGAGTTTAAATGATAGAAATTTATTCCCTTAGAGTTCTGGAGGCTGGAAGTTTAAGATGAAGTAATCAGGATGGGTTTCTGCTGAACCTCTGTCTTTGATTTATAGATTACCATTTTCTCCTGTTCTTTGTGTGTCTGTCCTAATCTTTTCTTAAAAGAATACCAGTTATTTTGGATTATGGCCCACTCTAATGACCTTATTCAGATCCTATCTCCAATTATCTTTCTGTCAAGGAAACACTATAGTGGCCCATGAGGCTATATTGCCAAGTGACATCATAGCTGTCTTAGTTGGGTAAGTGCACTCTATGATGTACACAGGATGGAATCACCAATTGATATATTTCTGAGAGAATGTCTCTGTTGTTAAGTGAAGCATGACTGCATAGTCCCACTCTCAGGTACAAAGAGATAGCACTTCAACTTATGAGTTTAGGGGGTATATACTTCAACCCATAATAGTCCATACTGTAGCTTCTCACTTAATCATTGTCTAATTATTACATGTGTATTCTGTCTTCCCCAGTTAGAACACAAGTTCATCATAGATAAAAACTAATCATATCTTAAATTCCATTTGTTTTAGTCACCATACCTACAGGGCTGGACACATTATATTAAACACTGTATATTTATTTCTTGAAAATAATGGAGTAAAAAGTCCAAATGAGGGCACTTTCCTCAGTTCTTTCTGACTTTGGATCCCTTATTTTTATAGGAAAAACAAAAACTAAAACTGTGTCAGATGTTTCCGATCAGGCAGCAAGCAGATGAACTGTCTCTGTTCCATTCCTGGGAACCCCCTCAGCATTCCAGCAGCAGAGGCAATCTGGTGAAAGGAAACACTGACCTCTGCAAATAGGTCAAAGAGTAAAGGGCTTTGAACCCAGGCGCATACCACAGAAAACAATCTGGGCTTGTAGAAAATAAGTACCTAATTAAGGATGATTTACTAGAGTCAGGTCTTTGAAGGGGAAGATTGTGAACATACTTATGATCCTAGGGGAATAGATTGAGTGTTCTGGAACTGAAATTTTAGTTCCAAAAATCATGTTTTAAGTTCTAAAATCATGCTTAACTGTCTACTAATAATTCCAATTTTGCACATTTTAATATAAGCTCTAATTATGCACACTCCAATATAAATGTAAGATAATTATCTGATTAAACTTTCAACACTAAAAATGCTGGTTCTGTTTACATGACTTTCTTCAGTGTTTCTTGTATTCTATTTTCCATAATATCTGGAATCTGAATTCCGAAGTACTTTCTGTGCTTTAAAATAAAATCCTGCCCGTCTCCAATGATGTAAAATAAAAGCAATAATTGTGATGAAGTAATTATTTTCAGTGCTAGAAGATTTTGCAACAGAGAGACCTGTCTTCTTAAAGGGTATGTCAGCAAATATTTCTCTTAACATGGAGCAATGAGTGGAGTTTGAGGGTATGACTGCATCCATGTGCATATGCATGTGTATGTGCATGTGTTCCAGTGGTAACAGGGCAATGATAGTGAAAGAAGAGAAACATAATTATGAAATAAAAACGATGGCTATCATGGAATAACAGCAAAATCCTGATGTGGGAAAGAGTATGAAGAGTACAGTTTACTTAAAGAAGACTGCTTGAGGCTGGGACCCAGAGAGCTAAATGGAAAAATAATTTGAGATGAGGCGAAAGAGAAGGATATATCAGCTGAGCCAGAAACTCAGACAGTGTTAAGGAGTTAATCTTTTAGGCTAAAAATGATGGGAAGACAATAAAAGGCTTTAGTGGGTGGGAAAGTGAGGTCCACATATATTTAAACCTGTATTTTGGAAATATTTTTTTCACCACTTTGGCCAATAGATAAAAATTCAGGGTATGCATATTTGTAGCAAATACATAGATTTTCCCCACCTTATAGTTGTGGGGTTTTTTTTTAACCATCTTTGCACATATGCTTCCAGAGTAACCTGAGATTCTTTAAGATCCCAATATATTCTGTGTTCTAAATCAGTGACACTTAAAAAGAAATGTTGATTTAAACACCCAAGTGCAGCTGCTAATTTGACCCAATTAACAGAAAAATTTCCTGACAAAAATCTCTGTTTGTGCTGCAATTGCATACAATGAATCAAAATGCATTTTGCTGTCACATATACCTAATTAAATTTAAAAAAAAAATTCTCTGTTAATGTCTCTGAGCATTTTCATTATCTTTTAGAAAAGTCAAACAACAGAATAATCATTACAAATCAATTGAATTGCCTCTGCTTTTAGAGATGAGCCCATGCCCACTTGTTTTCAGAGAAAGCTGAATGAGCATGTGATTCAGTGCTGGGACTGCTAGTCCCAGGTGGGCACTAATCATGGATTTTATTTTATTTTTTATTTTTATTTTTTTGTGGTATTGGGGCTATCACTCAGGGCCTCTGGTATGGTAGGCAAATGTTCTACCCCTGAGTTACATCCCCAACCCTAGTCATAGATTTTAATAATGTGAACCTTATAACTTGTTTCACTGGCAAGTAACCTTACTCGGAGATGGAATGGATGTAAATTAATTCAACTTCACCTTCCATTTCTTCTTGACATTTTCTGTGCTAACCATATGAAATGATAAATATAATAATCAATGAAGATTCATATCAGAAGTGTAGGCTGTTGGAGCATTCCCTGGTTAAAACCTATGTATTACTATACTGTGAGGTCATCTTGGTTCTATCACGTCAACTCCGTCATCTTCTCCAACCCCCCAATTTACATCATCTAATTAATAATGCAGTTCATCCAGCTCCTAATGAGAGGCCCCCATGTTAACCTTGCTCTGTGGCATAGGGCCTCTGGACATAAAATAAATATTCATTGAATTTAATGACTAACCAAGGAGACCTTAGTTCTTATAATTGCTTAAGAGAACATATGTAATGAATGTAGGCATTCTGAGTATGAAGTTTAAATAAATACTTAGTAACAAGAAAAAAAATGGCCTGCAGATGTTTATAATTGCCTTATTAAAAGTTATCTTTCCCCTTACTCATTGCACTCCCTTTGTTTCAAAATACTGTTATGGCACCATAGGAAATATAAGTCAACTGCATATATGAAAGATGTGGGATTTTTTTTCCAACTGTTAAATATAGCATCAATGAAAAGTTTATACCTGGATATAAATCTTCGGTGTAACAACCCAGCTCCTATTTCTTCTGTGCCCTATTTAGTAGAATTCATGTAGAATGTAGACCAACAAGTCAAACATCTACAAGTACATTTCAAATATGGACAGAAAAAGTGTGTTTCTGGTGATATATTTTTTAGGTTTAGGAAGAAAATTGATCTGCTTGACAAGACTGGCTTCGTCATACATAAAAAAAAAATTTAAAAACCTGTTAAATGATAAAATGACATTGTACTACCTTGACTCTCACAAAAAATCCCAGGATGTTCAGAACTATACTCATGTGCTGAAGGCATTCTCAGGAGCAGATGTACCTTAATACTCTCGTGCCATCTAGAAACACCAGCTCATCTTGCCAAGACAAAACAGTAGAATTCTAGGCAGTTTTTGCTGAATAACACCATTGGAGGATGACACAATAGCTAAGATTAAAAAGAGGAGGGGAATTGAAGATAACTTAATCTTAGTGGTTCTATTTGCTAGTCTCCGAAGTATTTGTCTTTTCTTTCTTCGGTTTACCATTAGAAAAAGAATGATCAAATATGAAATAACCATTCAACTGATGCATTGATTTGATCATTCTGAACAATTTTATTAATACTACCTTACATTATCTGCCTCCATTACTTGATCTGATCCTCACAAACTAACTAACACTTAAAAATGACAGCTTCAAAATGCCAAACTGGCCAGTCCCCTTGTTAACAAAATACTGTGTATGTTAAATTCTAAAAATACTGTGTATGCATTAAATTCTAAACAATCTACTTTTCCACTATAACTGTTAAAATGAACGCAATATAGGAAAATGATAAGATTATGAGTGGGAAGCATTACTTTCTACTGAGAGTCTATTGGATAAAAACTCCAGATTTCGGGGAAAAAAATCTGTCCAATTTATCAGATGGCATATTAGAAAAAAGTAAATTGGAGATCTAAATAATCATCCATGGGGAAAAGCCTAGTTTTCTCTGAGGCAATGATTAGCTGAGGCCTCCACAAACAAACCAATTGTAACATTTTAACTACACTGAAAAAATCAGGCAGGTAGACAACTGAAAGGAAAATATATGCAAAAATATGAAGTTCAGTTTGCATGTTATTCAGGTTTATATCATCCTGCATTGCTCATAGCTAAACTGAAGGGCAGCAAAAGAAAACATTTTGACCTAGTGAGCAGCCCAAACAGCCTAGAAAACAATTTCTTTATTATCAAATGACTCTATTTAATAGCATCCCTTAGGAAACCAGTTTTAAAACTGTGTCCAAAAAGAACTTAAGCAGTTTTACTTTTTTAAAATGTTTATTTTATTTGTCTTGATTATATAAGTATTACAACCTTTTGTAAACTAATCCAGATACCACAGAAATGAAAGACTTAGGTAAAATACATATTTGTCATCTTCCCTCCCTCTCCTACCCTTAGGTGACTATTTCTAAAAGATTTTATATACATATTGAGGTTTTTAGTTCTTGTGAGTAAAGGGGAATTTTACTGAAATGGAAATTTACTACATGCTTTCCCACAAAGTTCTTGTAACCCAAGATTTCTTGACTGTGTGAATATGTGTTGCTGTATCTATGAAGTTGCAAACAGAACAAGGCAGTGCTTTCCTCTAGATATTTAAGAGTAGCTCATAATAGCAGAGTAGGTTTGTTCCTAGGTTTTCTTGAATTACAGCTTCCCTTCCCACCTGGAGAGCTAGCATGTTTCTTGGTGTGGTCACATACCTTGCCAGAGCTTGTGTACACAACAACATAGAGTCTGGGTAGAAGCTCTGGCTTAGCCCTTTTGAGGTCGAAGGCATACCTGATTATAATTCAGTTACTATTTTATTTTTATTTAGAGACAGGGTCTCCCTGAATTCTTTTTTTTAAAAATCCTCCTTTGCTAGCTGATCTCATCTCATTTCATCCCTTTCAAATCATTCGTATGCTAATGACACAAACCTTTCTCCAGGCTGGAAATAAATCTCTATTGTGTATCCAACTCCATGCATGCCAGGCGAGCACTACCACTTGAGCCACATCCCCAGCCCTAAAATCAATAGTATTTAAACTTAAACACATTTTTCTCCTCACAATACTTAGAGATTAACTAAATAAGATTTCTGCTTTGATAATAATGAAAGAGTGAAATTAAGAGAATCATTAGAGAATGGTTTGTATCCTAAGGTACATAGTAAGGATTGAATATTTATTAATTATAAATTCAATAAATAAAGGAAAATATACATTAAGTCATTGATATTTTAAAAATGAAACTTTTATTAGCAGAAAACTTTATAATTTATCTAACTTACCACTATATCTCATGCCAATTATCTTTTCGAATTGTCAATAATACATAATATTGGCAAAAGATGATGTAATCTTCCCAAGAAAGTGTCCTGTAAGTGGGAGAAATCATATTTCATTGGAGTATTAGAATTAAAACAGTCAGAGCAATGCCACTTAAATTTCCTGCATTCATGGGGGCTGGGGATATAGCTCAGCACTATAAAAATAGCCATAGTTGGTACAGTGCTTGCCTCTCATGTACAAAGCCCTGGGTTCAATTCCCAGCACCACCACACACACGAACACACACAAAAAATCCTTTTATGCATTTTCATTTTATTTTAGCAGAGAGATTATTTACCTTGTTCAAAATAGTTATAGATTAGCAAGATTCTGGTCTGTTTTATTTATTTTTATTCCCTTGCTTAACCAATTATATAATTATTATCAAAATGTATTTTTAAGTATGTAAAGCAGTGTGGCCATCATGGAAGGGTTTAGGATTCCAGTCAGACAGAACTGAGGGGAAGGAAGAGTCTGGATTCAGGAAGCAGCAAGTGGTGCCTGCCTTGTTTCAGTGACATATCTTCTAATATTTTAATTAGAGTATAAACTCTGATAAACCAGACTCACTTTCTCTTGATTAATTTGTAGACCCTTTTCAGTGAATTTTCACTGTGACTTCCTTAATTTCAAGAGCTCTCTTTCTCTGTCTTAAGCAGTCAAAACCTGCTTACTTATGCATTTAAAACTTTAACAATGACTTATTTGCCAACTTATATTGAAGGCCTATTATGCTTATTATGTACAAGCCATGCAGCCAGTTCTGTTAATACAATGATGGACACAATTCATAGTTTCTTTCCACAAAGAGTTTTTGGCTTAGTCAAAGTTATTAAATGCTTAATAAATGTTGGTCTGGATGAACAAATTAAGAAATGAAAGAAGCCACCTCAACAATCAGAACCACCATAGAATGGCTATTTTTAAAATCAGTGCATTATGAGAAATTACATCAGAAAGCCAAATAATAAAAATGAGATTACAGGGCTGGATATAGCTCAGTTGCTAGAATGCTTGCCTTGCATGCACAAGGCCCTGGGTTTGATCTCCAGCACCAAAAGGAAAAAAAATAAGATTACAAAGTCAAGATAATATTTTAATTAGAGTATTAACTCTGATAAACCAGACTCAGATCAAAGGTTCACCTCCTCCTGACTCTGGGAATCTAGGCTGTTACTTGTCCTGTTTGGTCCTTATTCTTCCATTCTGACATGGACAATGATATTGTGTTCATTTCCTCATTTCAGCCAATTTTTAACCAAATTATTTTTAAGTACTTGTTTCTTTGTTATTTAAAAGACAAAACCTTATAAGCCATATACCACAGTCTCTGCACTCAGGGACCTTACAATTTGAAGTGGATGAGAAAATCTTAGCAAGTAATGACAATGAATGTGATTGGTATTTTCATGCTGGTCTTTGGACATTTTATTCTCCGATCCATATCTTGCCCTTCCTTCTGTCCTTTATTGTCTGGGGCTAACCCTGAAGACTGTGGTTTCTAGGCTTCCTTGTCTATTGATTGCTAGATAGATTCAGCCCACTGTAGTTACTGGTGGGCATTGGAGAAAGAGAAAATCAGAGTGTTTCCCTCTTTCTGACTGAGCAGAGAAATATCAAGTAGTATCTGTGTCTCCTTCATGGCTCCCTCCTCAACCAGGTGACCCCAAGCCTTGGAAATAACAACCCTCTTTTTTTTTTTCCTCCAGACCAGGGATAGTATTGGCTTCCTGTTATTCTCAATCTCTGGGTGGCTTCCCAGTTTCTTGTTTGGCCCCTCAATTCTTCCATCACTAGTTTAATGAATTATATCTATTAAATTCATTCCTTTTTGTATAAACATCATATCCCTTTCCTTAGTACTGTTTGATAAAGCTCTAATAAGAGTGGTAGAAAGAAACACTATATTAGAAGTAGTCAACAAAGTTGACCCAATACAGAAAAATGTCGGCTAAAAGCTTAGTATGAATAGAAATCTATCCATGAAGACATGAAAAATATTCTAGATAGTGTGCAAGGGAAGAGAAAATGAGGCACATTTTAGGATCTAAAGATATGGCCAATTAGAAGATGAAGTACAAGAGAGAGAGAAAGGAAGAAAAGGCAAGGATACCGGGAAGACTTGCAAGCTTTGAGGATTCTGAACCCAAGCTGATTGGATGACAAAACATTGGAATGGCATATTCATTTGTGTTTTATGAAGTCAGTGGTTGCATTATGTAGAATTGTTTGGAAAGGAGAGGGGGAACCATTTAGAAGACTATGGCAGATGATGGTGTATTATGAGCAGATCGATGGCACGAGTCATGGAGAAAAGGGAACTCATGTAAGATAAATGGGTAAGAGTTAGGTCTACATGGCTTGGAAATTGACAGGCAGTAGGAGGCAAGGTTGAGGAAGCAGTTAGGATTGTTGGCAAGACTCAAAATAAGGCATCCAGGTAGATGGAAGCCAGCAAGAGGAAATACCAGAAGAGGAAGAGTTCTATGGTTTTGCTTGAGGTCCAGGTGGATCTCTCCAAGAGCCAGGTATGCAGGATATATGTGGAATTCAGGAGGCAAATATGAACCAGAGAAGCTGATTGGAATTGTCCATCCACAGAGAGTCATGGAAGTTACTTATGCCACTAAAGTCGACTGTAAGGTGAATAGGATTAGGAGAACAGAAGAGCCTATTCCAGTCCAAAGAAATACCCATGTGTAAAGGGAGGGTAGAGGAAGAGGATGAAAAAGAAACAAAGTGAACAGAGAATAAGAAGAAACTGAGAAAATTAGATCCTATGATGATCAAGGGAAAGGATTGTTTCAGAAAGGAGGGAGAGACCAACAGTTTTGGAAATGTTCATTGTATGTACTGAAACACGTCATTTGGTGACCCTGTAAGAGAAATTTCAATAGTGGGGGGAGAGAAATAAGATGGAGGTAGGTTCAGGTGTAAGTATGAAGGAAAAATTGAGATAGTGGATATAAATAAGATTTTTTTTTCCCAAAAAATAGGCTAAGGATGAAGAGGAAATTGGAAGTATCTGGACAGAGAATTAGGGATTGTGGAGGATCTTTTTTACAGTGAAAAATAATTGATGTTACATAAATTGTATGGAAAGGATTTGGCAAAGAAGAAGAAAATAATAAGGGGATAATGGATGAGGCTGAATTTGTGAGGACTGAGACCCCAAGCACAGGGGGAGGAATCTGCCAGAGATAGCAATGGGGACAAATGGAAATAATAAGTGTAGTGAAGATGAGTTTGCAGCTCTGGTGGTTGGGCATGGAGTACGTTCCTTTTTGATGGTTACTATTTTCTCTTTGAGTAAAAATATCATCTGCTGTGTGTGGGAAGTGGGAACTCAAGTGTTTGAGAAGAAAGGAGAGATTTGCTATGGACTTTTGGGGAAATTATAGATAAGACTTATTAATAGTTGTTAGAATTTTAAAATCTGCATGCAGGGCTTGGGTTCTATTTTTCAAGGAAATATTAGCAGCTTGACTTTTTGCTTACCTTTTATTCCTTTAAAACTCCCTAGAGTGCACAGTCATCCTTTGACCACTAGATGGAAGCAGGATGTTCTGTGCTAAAATGCTGACTTGCCTTGTTCCTTTACCAGTGGATTATGGATTGATAAAATGAGTAATGAACTCCTTGATATGAATCAAGACAAAGAAAATATAAATAACATATCTCTTAACTTTGCAGTTTATAGGACAGAGAAAAACTGATGCCACAAAAACCTTCGCAAATAGATGATTTGCTTTCACACTAAGCATAATGTTCATAATATACCATCCCTTCCAAATCTTTGCCTTAAAAATGCTAATCAGTTGGCACTCAAGAGATCATTTACATAGTCAGAATAGAGCTTTTAGCTTAGCATTTTATCTTAAAATAAACCAGAAATTACATTGCCCTGGATGTCAGTGTGGTGCATATGACCAGAATGCTGTGAAAACAACTGCTAAAAGGCAAATGACACAAAGAAACTGAACCTATTAGTCAACGGTTGTTGGATAAAGGTCTATGTGCCCTGGGATAACTGAAATGCAAGATATTATTCTGAATCTGCTTTTTAAAATTCCTGCAAATAACTTTGTGTAAGTTGAAGTGGTTCAAGGAAATCAGTGAGTCTGTGGAGTTTGTAGTCACTGGTTCATGGTTCAGAGTGTGAATGGTGTGGTGGTAGGGAAGGGAGACCATAAAGTGTCTTTTCTGCTACTCTTAACTCTTTATGCACGTTGCCATGCTTTAGCATCAGATGAAAAAACTAAAAAAAAACACATACAAAATTTAATTAAGTTAAGAATATAGACATTCTTTTTTTCCGGGGGGGGAGCAGGTACCAGGATTGAACCTAGTAGTGCTTAACCATTAAGCCACATCCCTAGTCCATGTAATACTTTTACACCTAAAAGATGATACATAATGCCAAATTTATAAAGGAATATGTAAAACAATAACTAATTTTTGTTTCTGATTTGACATTTTATGGGTTGCATACTAATTAACTAAAATATGTCCCACCAAAAAGTCTAAATAGAGCATGAAGGTCTACAATTGGCTCTGGAAGTTATGTAGATTTTGCTTTCATGTTTTTAAAACACCTCCAACAGAAGAGAAAATAGGGAGAGAGATTAACTAGAACACATAAGTATTTACATGTTCATCTAATGGAGTTTGATCCTGTTTAAATGATGCTTATCAGAAGCTCTACTCTAGTAATATCTTCTAGGGATGTTGTTATTGTTCTAATGTTTTGGGGAATCTTTTTTGAACTTACCTTCAAAGCCGATGCTACACATGTTTTTAATTCTATGATGGCAAATCTCCATCTGCTAAAGGTAGATTTGGTTCTATGAAGCTGCCAAAAGTCCTTTGGCATTATGTGTGATTATTAAAGAGGATGATCTACTTAACTAATGCTATTTGAGGTCAAAATGAGAAGCAACTGTCAAGAGGCTGTCTTATGCACACCGGACATGGCCTGTAATAACAGTTTCCCCAGATATAACCCAATGTCCTCGGTCCTAACAGCATTAACTCTTTATTCATTCAGAAAATAAGCTCAATTTATCCATTGGGAAAAAAAATCATTTAGGCCAGGTGTGATGGCACATGCCTATAATCCTAGCTGAAGGAGGTAATGGCAATTTGAGGTCATTCTGGGCAACTCAGCAAAATCCTGTTAAAATATAGCTCAGTGGTAGAGCACCACTAGGTTCAATGCTCAGAAAAAAAAAAAAAAGAAAAGAAAAGTAATCACATAGGAAACAGCAGCTTGAATTTGCGTGATACATATGTCTAAAAAATCACTTGTATTACTTTATAGGTAGTTTACTAACTACTTAAAATGAATGTAAACAAAATCATCGCTAAGTTATATTTAATGTCTATGTAATACTTTTACACCTAAAAGATGATACACCATTTAACATATATGCATATAGCACAGTGACCAAATTAAAAGCTTTGAGTTATTTTTCATTGAAAATTTCCACATTATTCTTCAAAACAACTCCTTCTGTTATATTAGAAACCAAAACTGGCAAATTGTACTAGATCAGATATTTAGTTATTGGGTCTTCTGTCTTTAAACCATCCATGGGGATTCATTTATAACTAGTGCATACTCAACTATGTGGACATGGAGGTGAAGATAGTAACAAAATACCATTTTAAAAATCTCTGTTAGATCAGCAGACAGCACTTGCTTAGCAGATGTAAAGCCCTGGGCTTTTACTCAACACAGAAAAAAAAAAAAAGAGAAAAAATCACTGCTGTTAATTTTATTTTCTATTACTTTAAACATTTATAGCCATTTAAGATAAATTAATTATATTATGAGGTAGAAGGAAATGTTATATTTTTCAGAGTTATTTATGTCTTCTTTTTACATATATATAAATAAATATGTTGGCATATATAAGCAGTATAATTCCCAAACTATGAACTTTTCTCTAATAAAATTAAAGCATTTGATTAAGACTAGATTTAATCTCAGCTCATTTGTTGCAAGAAAGTACTGCTTGAAAACTTATCTTTTGTCCAATGTGTTATTATTTATTTATTTTTCATGAAGTCAAATATTTTTGACTACATCAGTTGGTATTATCTATGTCATGTGGACAGTCTTCCTAAATTCTCATTGTCTTTACAAACAGATTAATTGCAACAGGATATATATATATATATATATATATATATATATATATATACACACATACATACATACACACACACAAACACATACATACATATTCTGGCAGTTCTGTCTGTATAGAATTTCATGACATATAAACATTGGGAACAAAGTTATCAGAAACTTTAGGCTTGTTACCATAAACCAAACAAACAATGCATGTCAATACCATTGACAACGCATTTCCTGACACAAACTCAATATGTTTCTTGAGTGCATGAAAAATGTACTATTGAATAATTCTTCCTTCACTAAAATTGACTATGTGTATTGATCTTGTTTTAAACTCAGGTTTGTATTAGCAAATGAGCACATTTTTTTCATACTATGTAGATACTCTTTGATACATAACAAATAAGGGAATTTAACAGCAAATGGAATTCAAAATAAGTGCTTTTTAGTGTTGAGATAGTTGCTAGAAATGGTAGGTAAATTCCAAAGAAACCAGGGTGTATTCTCTAGTTATGGTGCTATTTTTATGAAAATTCAACCAAGTGATAACAGATTCCTTCTTTCACAACTCCATCTCACATGAAACGTCTTTTCAAGTCAAATGCTTATGGAAGCCAGCAGGAAATGTATCTAAGTTTGGTAATTTGCTTGGGACTTTTCAAACAAGAACACCTGCCTCCTCTGGAGATTGCCCATACTTTGTTCCTATTTGAAGGACTCCGTGTTTTAGACCTTGTCAATAAAAAAAAGTCCCAATTTCAACTTTCCTATGATATTTTTCCTGTGCTTTAAATGCTATATCAAAAGAAAAAGCTAACCATGTATTGGGTAAGCTCAGGCTTGATGCTTCCTATGTGATCCCAGGACTAAGTCACCCACTCCATCCTACATTTCTTTTAAGCCATAGCATTTACCTTTGGTTTCCTTCTGTGTAAATATCATATTCCAATTTATTCAGAGCCATGAATGTTGTGATTAGGATGTGGTTTGTCCCCGGGTTTTATGTGCTGGGAACTTAATAGTATAAGATCTTTTAAGAGGTAGAGCTTAATAAAAGGCAATTAGGTTATTGAGGGTGCTGCCCTCTGAATGAATGAATCCTGGTCTCTTTAAGTTAGTCCTCATGAAAGTAGATTATTATAAAAGAAAATGTTAGATCTTCTTCACTCTCTGTCTTCCTATCTCAGGGTATGATTTCTTTCTCACGTACACACTTCCTGATGCGATGTCATCCACCCATTAGGCTGTTACCAAAGCTCAGGAGATGCCATGACTTTGCACCTCCAAAGCTGTCGGCTAAATAAATATTCTTTATAAAGTATCAAGCTTTAGATATTTTGTTATAATAATGGAAAAAATGAACTAGTGCAATAGGCTAAGCCCAAAGTCTTTAGCCAATGCCTGGTTTTGTTTCTAATAGGCTGAATTTGGTTAGTGCTCACTGTATGTATGTGTTGTAATTTCATTAATATGAAATGAATACCTGTCAATCAAAAATAAAATACAATAAAAAACTATAATAGACAAATGGCTTCCTTAATTTTCCCACTAATGCTTTAAAAATAAATAGTCTACTTCTAAGACAATGTACCCTAGCTTTTATGAATTTCTAAGCTATATAGTCAGATTCATATGTTCCATGTGAAGACAGTATCATTAAAGAAAGGCACTATAGAGTGGGTATAGGTACTTTACTATTTGATCTCAAATAGTTTGGTATTATTGTTAAGAATAGACTACATTCTCAGTACTGTCCCAATTAACCACCCAAGAAATGCTAAAAGCTTTTTCTTTTCTGTATTTTTCTTTTAATTTCCAGACTCAGTTCACTGTTTTTCTCCCCATTGCCTGTTTTCTATCACCTTTGTTTTCAAAAGGTCAAGAGGAATAAAGGCACAGCCGGGGCATCTGCTCTGCTTTGGTAACAGCCTAATGGTCACTTCTCAGTTGACAAGGGTTATTGCTTAGAATAGAGGAGGGCAAATACGTAAGCAAGGATTAAATACCAAATATATCCACTCTGCCAATACGCATTTGTGGTTTGAAAAGCACACTTCATTGAATAATTTAAAATATGCTTGTACCATCTGTTCCCTTGAGGATTAACATTGTCCATGATAGCAAAATAATCACATGTTAAATAAATCCTAGATATTGCAATCTATTATTCATAATAGCAATGACATTGGTAATTCTGATGACCTAGCCTTTTCTCTCTCCATGTAATTGCACCATTGATTTTCCCATATTTGAAAGAGAACAACAGAGTACATGCTTTTTCCTAAATGGAACATGCAGTTCAGGAATTCTGTCATTTCTTTTATGAAAATAAAAAATAAAATGCCAACATGTGCCATCTTTGAAAGTAACATTATGCTAACCTTTGGATAAAATATTTGCCATTTTAACTTCTTTTTTGATAAGAGAAAAAGATTTTTTCTCTTTTTTCATAAGAGCAATGATCAGACTATCATATTCATATTCTAGCAACTATGTAAGCAATTTGTTTTGGGGACTTTTTTTGGGGGGATATTGGGGATTGAACCCAGGGATACCTAACCACTGAGCCACATCCCCAGACCTTTTTATTTTTTATTTTGAGACAGGATCTCACTAAGTCGCTTAGGTCTCACTAAATTGCAGACACTGGCTTTGAATTTACAACACTCCTGCTTGGCCTCCTAAGCCTCTGGGATTACAGATGTGTTCCACTGTGTCTGGATTGTTTTAAGGATTCTGTTGTCTGCTTGGAAGGAAAGACACAGAGCAAGAGTCTCCATATAAACAGAATGAGTTTACATCAGGGTGGATATTGATTTTGCTTTCACTAAACTCTTGTAACATTTTGTGTTTGAACCACACATTATGTATTGTTTGACATTCACTGCAAATTTATTCATATATTTAAGTCTTCTCAAAAAATACAGTAAACTTGCTAAGAACAAGAGGCCATTTCATTTTCCTTTTTGTGTCTCTCAAAGTTTCTTACTGTTCTGAAATTTTTTTAAGGGCAATATGCTGACCAAATGATTAATTTTCTTTGATGGAGTAAAACAGCTGGAAAAGGTTAAAAAATGGAAGGAAGAACAAAGATAAATAAAAGAAAAAGAAGCATTGCTTCTGTTAGCATTTTTCAAGATGGTGCTGGCCAACAACTTTTTCTACCTGCACCTAATTCAGGTGAACCCCTAGGGCAGGATGGTATGTGTAGAAGGGTCATTGAAGACATTTTTTTTTTTTTGGCAAGGTATCTGCCAATGTCTCTTGTGGTATAATTGTATATATAATAACCACATAGGCAGATTGAAACTGTAGTTTAATATGTTTGTTATCAATTGAACAATATAAAAAGAATACCAAATAAGGATTAAATGTTTGCCTAGATGGTAGATTATTCATCCAAGTGATTAAAGAACATGGAAAGAGGGGGAGATTAAATATAATGGTATGCAAAGTCAGTATCAACAGTTATTTCTATTTGCTAATAAAAATTATTTTGCTAATAAAAATTTCTGTTGCTAATAAAAAAAAAGTTTCAAGTTCACAATCAAGATGGCGGGGGCCTATGCGACACAGTACATGAGTTTAGAACAAGTGGAAGATTCTACCATAACCCTCATTCATATATAAATGGTGAACACAGAGACATGAAGCTATCTCTCTCTAGTCTGGTTAATCATATCATACCTGAGATATTGGATTAATTTCATATACTATGCTTTAAGAGAAATGAACAAGCAGGGATTTTTTCCAGAAGTATGTTTTCAGGATGGAGAAGCATTTGGAATTTCTGAAATACTAGTAACAGTCAAAAGATCTGAGACTATGTGGTCAAATAACAAGAAAGACAAGGTCTGTTTAGATAATCACAGGGTTGTTGTAAGAATTGGCCTTGGTTTCAGTTACACCAGGCCTAAGATCAAGGGTTAGAGCCTTCAGGAAGGTGAAATTTATTTTGGTATTAAGAACTCTTCATATTTAGATTTCTCAGGGATGATCTTGATGTCCCATAAAGCTAGTTGTTCCTCATGACAGGGACACATACTTGTGAATGTAGCCTTCCTTGATATATGAACCTGCACTTCCAATCACTTCCAATCAACCTTTCAACCAGGAGACTCTTATTACATAAGAAGTTCTTAGCATATTGCTTCATGGGACAACTAAATGGTCAATTGACTTTTTATCTATAATTTGTATTGGTAGTGACTCGTCCATGAATTTGTAACTGATTATTTGTCTGAGGGGAATAAGGAAAGATATTTAAAAATTTTAAAAACTGTTTAAAATTTTAGCACCTGCTTCTGTTGCTAAATAATTAAGGTAGAAGTTAATAAGGGCTTATGCTACTTACAACTGATTTACTCTTAATTTATGTTTTCTATAATTGCCTTTACATTCTCTGTTACCTAGATTTGGTATTAAATCATCAAATGTAACAGGAAAACTCTAAGTAACTGCTATATCAAAGTTGCTTATATTAAATTATCTAGTGACTAACATAGAAATAGTTCATTAACAAAGGAATGAATCATTACAGAAAAAAAAAAAGAAAAAAACAAACAACAACAACAACAACAAAAAAAAACTCCCTTCCATCAATTAAGAGAGTTGCTTCAGTGGAGGAACTTGTAAAATCTTTTTTTCTTCTTTTGGTACCAGGGATTAAACCTGGGAACACTTATTCCTCAGCCACATCCTCAGCCCCTTTTTACATTTTATTTAGAGACACAGTCTTCCTGAGTTACTTAGAGCCTCACTAAGTTGCTGAATTTGGGTTTGAATTCTTGATCCTCCTGCTTCAGCCTCCCAAGCCACCGAGATTATAGGCATATGCCACCACAACTGATATAAAATCTTAATAATAGGTAAATTCTAGGTCATGTTAGCTTTATTGGATCTATATTTTTCTTAACGGACAGATTTTCTGTCTTTTAGGATTGCAGCTAATATGTGTTCATTCACTTATTTATTCAATGAATAGTGTACTGAATCTAGACATGGTAGTACACACCTGTAATTCACCTGCTCAGGGCTGAGGCAAGAAGATCACAACTTTGAGGCCAACCTGTGTGATTTAGTGAGACAAGATAAAATTAAAAGGCCTGAGGGTGTGGCTCAATGGGAGAGTATTTGCCTAACATGCATGAGGCCCTAAGTTCAGTACCCAGTACTGTAAACAAAACAATGCCAATGCCTGCACCTGTGCCTGCACCTGCTCCTGCACCTCTAGTCTTCTCCCTTTTTTGAGTTATTCATTGCAGGAAGACCCCCGTTAAGATATCCCCCTAAGCCCTAAACCCAAGGCAGGGAGTCAATCCGTTTTCCCATCTCTGTCCTCAAACACCCTGTGCCCTTTTAATTTTTTTTTGTTCTAAGTGGGATTTGTGTCATCTACTTCTTGTGTGCATGCATCGCCTGCTATGTTTTCTCCATTCCATTATTATCACTCCTATGTATTTTACCTACCCATATGTCCACCTTCCTGTCTCTGCTGGAATGTCACGTTCCATGAAAGCAGGAACATCTGGTTGTTTTGTTTGCTACTGGATTCCCAACACCAAAAATAGTAAGTAGGTAAATATTTGTTGAATGAGTACATTAAGCTTAGGTATCAGGGAAACCTGGGCTACAAAGATGTAATTTCTCCCACCTGGTTACCTAAGCCTTTCATTGCAGCGTTGGGCTGTGAATCAAGACACTTGCGCTTATACCAACATCTTCATACATGAGCTCTCTATTACTAATTATTCAGGAATTCTGTTGAATAAACTCAGGGACCTAAAAGTGAGTGACAGTGACAGTTTATTAAAGATTCTTCATTGTTCTATGATTTGAATGCAGAGAGATGATTTTTGTATTTTCTAAATTTAAGAGACCATCCAGGTTAATATGTGCCTACCTAATCTCCATGAGTATCACACTTAGAAATTTCATTTATATTTTTCTAGAAAATACTAGAATATTACTAAATATTTATTCTAGAAAATACTAGAATACTAGGTTTATACTAGATAATAAATTTCTGATTTACTCATAAGTTTTCCTGTTATCTGTTTTTTTCCTCTAAAATATTTATTATGCAGGATCAAGAAGAGCTGAGGTAATGAGATAGATTCAGAGAAGCCACAATGAGTAAGATTCTGTCTTTACCTTTGAACTTCTTTCAGCCAAGTGGCTGAGGCAACCTTGTAAATGTGCAGCTCTAAAGGCAGATGATAATCAAATAAGTTATAATCTAAACAATGATGCTTTTGAAAGTAAAAGAAGGTGCTATATCATAATTATACCAGTTCAATAGCTTTATACTATTTAGCAAAACTGAAAATTAGAGTTCCCTATTTTGAAAAGTCAGTGGAAATAAAATACAAATGCAAGTCTTTTTTTTTTTTTAACAAAAAATATGTACAATGTACAGAACTATATAGGCATTGCTTCACTATCCGTAGAGCAATTACTAGGCACTGTGCAGAATTCAAAGACAGATAACCATGAACTTTGCCACCTGTGGTTTATAGTCCATTGTAGAAAACGGAACATTAAAAGTACCACAGAAGGCAGAAAATGATGATGAAGGCTAACTATAAGCTTGATAGGATATTAGTCAACCACAACTTTTCAAACAGGACCATTGCTGCTGTACCATATTTTATTCCTATCTCACACATTGTCAAATGAAGTCAGTTCTGTCATGAACCATGAATTTAAATTAATTATATCTCTCTATATATTTTTTCTAAATGGAATTTGTGTCATCTACTTCTTGTGTGCATACAAAGTACATGCTCAACTAATGCTGGCTGGCTGGCTGGTGGGGTAGAAAATTAATAAACAGATTTGTAAAGGTCACCTTCAACCATATATAGAGCAACATTTGCCAAAAATACTTTCTCTTTGCTCAACCAGCTAGTTGACAAAGTCCAAACTTATAGCATGGTTACTTTTTATCTTGTGCTTTTACAATGATACAATTTGGCTATTTGGAAATAAATGTGAAGTGTTTTAATTCTTTCCACTGGCTCCTACAGTGGGGAATTATTCTGCAAGTGAACATTGGCAACATTTCATAACTTGGCGAGTAGACTGTGCTTTTTATGTATGAAAGTGTGGGAAGTGGTGTAGGACATCTGTTGAAGAAGTCATGTTGTCAAAGCCTGTTGTGTACATTAAACTCATTTGTTTCCATTTCCATACATTCTAAAGCAAAATGTCACTCCATTTAACATTCAAACAGCTGAAACAGAGCTTGGAGACATGAATTGCGTGGGCCTACTTGAAACTTCAATGAATGAGCATCGTTTTATTCAGTTGGCTTTATTGCTTCTTTAGTTTTACCTAAACTTTGGATATATGATAGTTTGTTGAAATAAGATTATTAGTAGTCGTGGGCTTCTGTTGGATGTGAGAATAGAAGCCAACATGATTTCTTACCCCTGTTAAACAGTACTGGCATCAGACCTCCATTTCTGCTCCTGTTTAACAAAACTGAGAACACAGTTTAGTGATTTCTTGCTTTGTGAACTACTTCTTATAAGGCTTTTAAGACAGTGTCCATCTGGTCTTCTTAACTGCAGTAGGTTAGTGAACTTGATTTCATGTGGTCAACATATTTCCCAGCGGCTTCCGAGGAATTGGCAGTTAACAAGATAAAATAAGATCATGAGGGGCTGGGATTTTAGCTCAGTGGTAGAACACTCACCTAGCGCATGCAAGGCACTAGGGTTGATCCTCAGCACGACATAAAAATAAATAAATAAAATAAAGTTATTGTGTTCAACTACAACTCAAAAATAAATATTTTAAAAAATAAAGGTGTATGTGTGCATATGCAACTAATAAACACACACACACACACACACACACACACATATATATATATATATATATATATATATACATGATTATGAGAGATATTGCCTTCAAGAGAACTACATTAGAAAGAGGACAAAACTTATAAAAGACAATGATTCATCTTCCCTAACTTCATTCATCCTAAATTTGCCTTCTTATAAAACTGAAGGACTTGATAGACATAACCCAGTTATCCTTGTTATAAAGTCCAGTTAGGCTTGCTGACCAGCTGATTAATAGAACCTTATGTTCTTTACTTCTAAAAGGCATTCAGTTGAGTCTCAAATGCTCTACAACCACGGATTAAGTAAGATCAACACATTTCTTAAGAAACTGTTAAGACACCAGAATGTGAAAATCCCCCACTAGAATAGAACATTATTTTCAATCAGTAAAGATTCGTATGCGGACAAAAGTTTTTCAAGTCCTTGGAAAAATACCAAGGGAAAAATTTCAACATCATCACTGATGACATTTACCTGGACTGGGTATTCCAAATATTATTTAAGCCTATGTTAAGAAAACCTACATATTTTAACTGTTTTGGAAAACATTGCCATAATATTTGTGGTCATTAAACTTTCATCTGTGTTCATGGCATTTCATTCTTATGGTAGCCATTGTGTGCAAGACTGTGTACAGTGAGACTGCAGTGTTTATGAGAACGTTATCAGAGTATTCTGATGAATGAATAAAAGTAAGCAATCTTTCATAGAAGATAGTTTATTAATTAATAAATTTTGAATTTGTTAATGTGTTCTCAAAACAGAGCATGATACTATGTTTATTCAAATGGTAAAATAGCTAATTTAATGATTTTGATTTATTAAACTGAAATTGTCAGTCTATCCAGGCACATGCCCATATCCTCCAACTAATATCCATACCATCCCTCACTCCCTGAAGAAAGACATTATTCCTATGTTCCAGTGGCTATTCTTGGCAAGATAGTCCTGTTCAGGACATGTGCTGAATAAGGCCACCACTTGCAATACTTAAAATTTTAATTTTTATTCTGTGGAGAGTAATTGGGGAGGGAATTAAGGGAAAACTAAAGCAGCTCTTGCACTTTAAGCTACTTTAATGATCAAGTGTGACTTCAGGAGCTGGGATGACAAAGTCCAATAAGGCAAGACTTCTGCTCCCAAGGAACTCTAATGTCATTGGAAAGAGTTAGAAATATGTGGACAGCTATGAAGATGTTCAAGGATCATATGCAGATGGGAAGATAAATGAGAGGCATCTAAATAAAACTGAGCAATGCAGAATGGTTTTTAGCAAAGGTAAAACTTAAAAGAGTGCCAGCCAGAGGAGAGAGAAAAGTGTCATAGAAGGAGGCCTTATCATTTTTAAATACTTCATGGTGTGAAAGAGCAGGCTGTTCACAGAGAGGCCACAGCCAGGTGTTACTTGGGGGCAGATACAAGAGATGAATGGAGAGCAAGGGCATACAGAATTCATGTTGGATTTAGAAATGTACAACTTGAACTTTATCACCACAGTTATTGAATGATTGCAAGCAAGAGCCTCATGTGTTCACACTTCCATTTTAAAATGGTCATGGCAGTCAAATAAAAGATTTGAGGAGGAAAAACTGGAAGTGTTAACTCTGGGCAAACTATGAAAAAAAAAAGATAAATAGAAGAACTATTAAGGAAAGTGCATTATATAGATAGGCAAAACATATAGTGTGGTCTCTAGAGCCAGATTAACTGGTTCCTAACTCTGACTCCACCACCTAAATCCAGCATGACTGGAGTATTTATAATAGGGTACAACTCATACAGTTTTATGAAGAATTACATGGGTTTATTTCTGCTATCCACAGTGCTTAGCACATAGAAAGCACGAGATCAGTGCTGTTATTCATCATGGCTATTAATACTATTGTTAATATTATTCATATTTGTGAGACTTGTGGTCTGATTAGCAATGATAGTCAAATTGAATGATGATAAGACCAGAAAAATGTGGTTTGGGAAGGTGGGGGAAAAGTTGATGTGAGTCACACAATCAATGCTTGAATTAGGTACCTGTGAGAGTTCCAAATGGAATTTTCTTGTTAGCGCTTTATGGTAACAGCAGAAAGAAGTGCGCTCTGGATACAGAGGTAGGAGTTTTTTGGCACTTAAGGGTATGTCAAGCCCATAATTGGGTGTCATGAGCAGGAAGTTTGGAGGTCAGCATCAAGAAGAACCTAGAGAACTAAAGTCAAATTTTAATCCCAGTAGCAGTTGTTTTCCAGTCCAGGGGGTTCGAGAAGAAGAACAAACAAGACTGGGGAGAGGGAGTCCTCCCAAGTCACAAGACAGGGGAAATGATTCGGTTGGTTCTTGTACCCTGATGTGGCTGTGAACTGATGATGTCCTCCTGTCCTAAAGAAAATTCTCCAGCTTTACAAATTACCACCAGGGCCAGAGAAAAGCTACAGGCTGAAAGAATCTTCTTTAGTAAATAATATCACAATTAGAAGAAAAATTCAACGGTCACAATGGTTATCAATTGCTTTTGGTTACTACTAGGAGCATCACAAGTGTATGCTCCAGAAAATGGATGTTCCAGATGCCTTCATGTGATTTCTGCCTTTGTTTTAATATTCTCAAGAGTTTAAAGTCATGGGGATGGTAAGTGAAATTTGTGCTGGACCTGTGCCTCTCTGCCACAGAAATCGTAGAATGCAACACCCCACAAATAATAGGTGGGTAATCCTGGTCATTCTTAGGTATAAACTCTGTTTTAACATAAATCTGTTACAGACTGTGGTTCTAAGCTTTAGGTGAGATTACGTATTTTCCCAAAGGTGATGTCCTCCCTCTCTTCTGTATAACCCCCAGAAACAAGGAGTTGTTTAAGATAGGAACATTCAGTTTTCCCTTTTAGGCACTACCTGCTAATTGGCCAGAGTTCTCACAACTTCTAGATTCTTGGCAGGTTGGATTGTAACAGTAATCCTTTCTCATCCCAATTTAAGTACAAGTAATCCCCAGGAGTCCTTGCCAGTCTCATGGTAAATCATTGATTGAAGAGGTACATGCAAAATGTCCCTGCTAAGAAAATCCATGAATTTTCCCACCAGAGGACACATATTTCTCTTCCACAGAGCTTGATGTCTTCAGTTTCTGACTGTTAACACCTTTTAGGAAATTCTCATACAAAGCAGTTCCTATCCTCTACCATTGGACAAAGACTCCTAAATCAGATTGTTTTATTGTGCCATTGTCCTTAGGATTCCAACATGGAGGAGTAGCCTCCAAGGGCCTCTTAAACTCAAAAACACTTAATCACACAGACATATCACAATTAGTTGGCAATCATTAGTACTATCTCCATTTGTTAAAATGAGTGATGTTTCTCCAATTATGAAATATTATTCTGATTAAGACAAATATATTGAAGAGTGACAACATAGTGGGAACTCCCTCCATATTTAATCTCTTCCTAATTATGCAAATTAGGAAAAAATTATTTACTAACTATGCTTTCCATGGAGCATCCTCTCATTTGAGGAGACTCCAGACTTTGCCTACACACACCCGTGTAAAACCTTTATAAGTCATGCACTTATGTCCCAATATTTTTCAGTTTGGATAACCTGTCCTTACCTTTGTAGGCCCCTTAAACAACAGTTTAATTTTAGCAAGAAACCATATGAAATCACTGGGCATTTTGGAAATTTAGTAACTTATTTTTATGCTATAAAGAAACGAACTTGAATATCAGTAAATAGTATTGTCAGGAGGGTGGGGGAAATTGACATCTTCCTACATGGCTTTGAGAATATAGACTGCTACAGCTTATCTATTAAAGGGGAAAATGTACACAATTTATTATCAAGCAATCCATTTTCAGAAATATTTGTTTCAGAACATTTATCAGTAAGAATATATTTTAAAATGTGTTTATTATTTATACAAGTCCAACATGTTAATCTAAAGGATGAGTTGAAATAACTATATAGCCATTCTATGGAATTTCATATAATGTTTTAAAAAACACCATATATATATAGAGAGAGAGACTGAAAATTGTCTATTTATTTTAAGTAAGCCAAAAAGATATTATATAAGATTCTCTTTAGTAGTATCCCACTTCACAAAAAAGAGGAATACACACACACACACACACACACACACATCTATTGTGTGTATGTATGTGTATATTTGTGTATGTGTGGTAGAATAAACATAAATAAAAACAACCAATATATTTATTTATATACCTCTGTGTTGTTTGAGATGTCCGAGATCATGGCCAGGCACAGTGGCATATGCCTGTTGTCCCAGCTGCTCAGAAGATACAGGCAGAAATCCGACTTGAACCCAGGAATTTGAGGTCAGCCTCAGCAGGCAGCCAAGTGAGACCTGTCTCTTAAAAAATAAAAAAAAAAATCATTATAAAACTAAATAAACACACACACACAAAAAAAAAATTAGAAAGTTGTTATTGGATAGAAATGTTTACTGTCAAAAGAAAAACTGCTTACCTTTTCAAACTTAAAAATTTCTGAATTTAAAATTGTGTCTGCTGTTTAAATCCAAGCCATGCCTGAATTTGGCCACTACAGAATAAAATATGTTTTCTTTCAATATACTTTATGTTTGGCCAGTTCTCAGGACTCTTAAATAAATTGGCTGTGTATATTCAAATTCTGAAAAAAAAACACCTCATTTCTCAAATATCACAATTCCCCTGTGCAGTACTATGAAGTCCTGCTGTCTAGAGGTCATACACCGGGTTTGAATGGTTTTGTTGCTATAACTAGAAAAGAGAAAAAGAAACGGGACTAATTAAAGCTGTAACATTGTCTTCAGATTCTGATGCCTCCAGTAGAATGATTTGCTATCATTTCTGATCTATTATTAGTCTTTCACTACTATAAAATAATGGCTTACAAAGAATTAGCAAATAATTTGCTGTTAGTTTTTCAATAGATCATCTATTGAGAGAATGTTTCTGATGAAAACAAAAAAATCAGTATTGAGTTGAAGTATTAGTACATGTAAGCCTTTGCTTACAGTTTTTATGTTCCCAAGAAGCTAAATTCAGTTCTATTGTGAACAGTAATTTATGAACAAGAACCCACAAGTTTTTAACCAGAAAATTGGAAAACTATCCATAATCATTTCCATGTGCCCATTTTATTTCCCAAGTATTTATAATCAGTTTAGCAAACAACCACCCTCGCCCTGCTTTGAAGATATAGCAAATAACTGATCATTCCTTCCTATCAGCTGCATGCTTGGTGATAAATAAATAACTGATTTCTCAACCACTATTACATTAGGTCGACATCCTTTAAGACATATGAAAATGAATTAAAACTTCGTTTTCTGCCCAGAGATTTGGTCTGAGTGGAAGTAGGCTTTTGTGGAGCTACAGAATTTCTACTTCATTTGCTCAGCCAATAATTGGCTGGAGCACAGCTCTGGTTAGAAATAAGCAACAAGCTTCCTGTATTCATGAACAGAAAACAAGGTAGTGCATGTAGCCTCTGAGAAACACTCGTTTACTTTTGAAGAAAAGAAGCACCCGGCAACCAGTGAGCAGCATATGTCTGAAATCCATTATCTGACACACTCTTTCCAGCCTTCCTTCCCAGGAATGCTGGGCTGACTACTAAGATTTGCTTTTACTTCCTGCCTTGTGGATAAAATGAGTTTGCCAACCAGCTGTGAGCACCTAACGCTGGGGAAGGTGGCTAGATTCCGAAGCGCTTATATTCATGGATCGCCTTATGCAATCAACAAGCCAATTGATATTAAGCCTCAGAGGAGACGGTAACTGCTTTCCTTTCCTCTAGTTGTTTGTCAGTGAAAATGTGTTCTGTTACCTTTTGGTAACAGCTTTGGAAGTCTGCTGAGCTGGGAGGGTCAGGGCGAGAGGTTAGTTGTTAAATTCAGTATACTGGATAGTTGGGAAAAAATTAACCTAAGAGGCAAGCTGAAAAATATTCTCAGTTTACTATTTAGGAAAAGCTAATCTGGTTTCAAGGTCTGTAGATTTTAAGAATTTGAGAGATTGCTAGTGCTAACATTACCACCAGAGTCATCCATGACGAAAATTTGAAAGAGGATTTAGTCAAGTAATGGACATGTTTATTAGCAACACTTAGTACCAGATGCCCAGTAGCTCTTAATCTCTTTCCTCAATGCCAATGTGATCTCAATATGGTCCAATTCCACAAAAAGCATTTGTTTTCATGTGGTTACGCCAGAAAAGGGCAATATATTTTTTCTATGAAGAAGTTGTCATTTCCAGATCAGTGTTCCAGAATTCTGCTAACTCATACTCTCCACCCCCGGCACACATACCACATACACATAAACATATACAGGCAAACTCATGTTACATAATTAGGAATTTCAAAGCTGAGATCATTGTTTTTAATACAGGGAAAAGAGGATATATACTTGTTAGATCCTTTCTACCATCCAATATTTTTAACATGGTGTCAGAATAATGACGATGTGTTTCACTAATGTGTCCAAAAATTATCCCTCAATTTTGGTTTTAAACAAAGCCCTCATATTCAGCATTTAACAATGAGCTTCAGAAGCATTTTATGAAGATTTTATCTTTTCTCTGTGAAAATGGCAGTTCTCCCTAGTTTTATGAACTCCCATAATAAAATTCCAAAATTTTGAAGGTAATGTATTTTACATGAAGAGTATCATTACTGACTTATTCTTCTGCTTTTTGTTTTTAATCACACACACACACACAATACATATTTTGCTAAATTTGTATTTTAAATGTGAAGGAACTTTTAGACATTTGAGTGATTAAAAAAAACCCTACACCTTCAGAAATGCCTTGGGCTTAGTTATTCAACTATAATATATTTTTTTTTCTGATTTGATAAGAATCAACTTTTTTTCTTTCAGTAAGGAGAAATGTTTGTTTTTTCCCCAGAATATCAAGGCTTTTATGTCTAGCTCTATCGCCATTTCGGTTTATAACAGACTGGCAGCTACAATCAACTATTTTAGGGTGCATTCAGCAAAATGTGTCCTGAGACACATTTTGGCATGACACATACCTGGCATTTCTCAATTGTTGCCAGTTACCTCACTCCATGCTCCATTTAGAGGAAATGATAATAAAAACCTCACAAATTGCCAAATCCATGTGTAAATGCTATGTACCTGTTTCTTCATATACATTTTTTCAATTTAAAAATAATTACCTTTACTGTAGAAGTCAGTTGACTTACTTTTATATAAGCTGAAGTACAGTGCAAATACCTTGGAAATTTCATACTTATTCCGGATTAGTTTTAAAATTTAGATTCACAATATATTTCACAAGGAAATTATTTTGAAAGTATTTTGTAGCACAGACCTGGGAATTTGTAAAAATACAAGATCTAACTTTTCTTTTTGGGTGCTACATTGCTTATACTTAGCAAATGAATCCATTAAATGACTTTTGTGTGTGCAGAAGATGTGAAACTTAAATCACTCTATCTAGAGCTTCTCCATGGGCATATAAATTTGTGATGATAGCAATGGTTAACCGTGAAGGACAAGTTACAAAGAAGACCAAATTATAGATTATGTCTTTTATTGTATAATTCATTTTCTACATCACAAAACTTAAGACCTAAACTTTTTCTTTTTAATTTGATGAGCAAATTGCACACCTGAAATGGCAGTGTTTCATCATCCTAGAGTCACTAAAATCTACCCAAATTAACTGGTTACATTTTCATGATGACTCATCTGAGATGTATCTAAAACAGTGCATTTATGTTTATTTTTACGGATTCGTGGCTGTGTTTTTTGACAGTAAGAAAATTGCTTTTCTAATTACAAAAATAAATGTGAGGAAGGAAAAAAGGAAAGGAAAACTGTAAGACAGGATGGAAAGAAAAAAAGAAGGGAGGGAACAAAGAGAAAGAAAAGCATCTAAAGAAGAAAAGCCATATGTTGTTTTGACCCTCTCAATGAAGCATAAGATTTTTGTGAAAAAAAAAAAAGAAATCTGGGTATTCATTATAAAATCCATGGGGAGAATAAAGTGGAAAATCTAATATATAAATGCAAAGAGAGCTCAATTTAAATCCAAGTATACCCTTATAAAATAATAATTAATTGAAAGAACAGCATGTTTGTCTTGGAACACAGGGAAATAATTTCCAAATTGAAAATCAGCTGTATTAGAAGAATGGACACATGGCCGTTTAATAGTTCTCATTTTTTTTTTCTTTTGAGAGTGACAATGAAGACTTGAACAAAGCAGTTAAACTGCTAAATCTTAATTAGGCTCAAAGATGAAGAAAATGACAGTCCTGCCATCTGTGATATGATTCTCTGTATTTATGATTTCAAAAATGTTTCTTTTAATCTTGTGTAACCTCCACAGATTCTAGAGCTCCATTTTTACACCCAAAGAAATATAATTATTTTGTTTTAATTTGATAAAACGTTGGTGTTCTCATTTTAATACCTTAGATTGAAAAATCAGATTTAATCTTCTGGAAGATTCTCACACAAGTGGGCTCTAGGGCTTTTGAGTATGAGGGTTGGGTCTTCTTCATTGTCACTATGCCAGTGCCCATCAGAGAGCCCAGTACAGATCACAAAAGAAATGCTCAAAAAGCATGAATAAAAAAAATAGAAAAGTTCACGTTATATATTTTGGCAAAGACACATGTATCTGTTCCTGGATGCCACCTTATGGAGCTTTTGGAAGACTTTTGCCTGTGTTCTTCTTTTGGATTAGTTGAATTCCCCCTTGTTATTTCCACATAGAAGCTGCATGTAGCACTGGACTTGAAACCAGTGGCTCAAGTGGCTGGCATCACTCATTCTGTTTTTAAGAGGTCAGTAAGGAGGATCTGAAATTCAATTCTGTATTCAGACAGAGAGAAGGGCAGGGGAGAGGACAGGGGGACTTCAAGTGGTAGAAAGGAGGAGAAAAAGCATTGTGGGAGGAAACGGGGAAATTTCTAGAGGGGAATAATAATATAACTATGAGAAATCTGATAGAAGTGCCAAAGTTTATAAAATCAGTAACCAAAACTCTGGAACATAAGCCCGGGTTCTGTTTGCCCTGCCATGATGTAGAACTTGCATTTCTTAAAAAAAAAAAAAAAAAAAATCAAAATGGAAAATAAAAACCAGGAAGAACAAAGAGGTGAGACAGGAGTTGCTAGGCCCCAGTGGTGGAAAAGCATTGTGTTATTGGACTTTATTTTTCACAACCTCACCTAGCACTGTGGCTCCCTGCTTGGCTTCCCCCTGATGTCTTGGAGGCTTATGTGTCCTTTCAGCTGACTGAGGAGGCCATGTACCCTCCATGCTCCCTTTTGCTAGAAATGATACTTCTTGTATAAAATCTTTGGCCTCCATTTTTCTGATCTTCTGGGTAGGCTTGCACTCCTATCATCATAGAAAAGTAGGTTACAAAAAGCCAGAAAATAAGAACAACTACTATGAATTTGAGTATATAACCACTAAGATGTCTCCTTGGGGAGAGATTCCTAAGTTGTGCAGTTAGATTCCTTGCAATCCTCAAGTTATTTATTTGAAAGGACACATTAATTTGATAGGGCTGTCATAATACAATGCCACAGACTGGGTGGCTTAAAAATAACAATGTATTTTTTTTTTATATAGTATTAAAGACTGGAAGTCTAAAAGCAAGCTGTCTCCGGGTTTGGTTTTTTGGAGGTGTCTCTCATTGGCTTGTGGATGATCATACTGTCAAATGATCCTCACACAGTCTTTCTCTTCTGCACACTCACCTCTGTTGTCCCTTTGTGCTTGCATATTTCCTTCTCTTATAAGAACATCAAAACAAATTGCACTAGGGACCATTCTAACAGTTCCATTTTAACTTCATCATCTCTTTAAAGTCCCTAGGTCAACATGGTCACATTCTGAGATCCTGGAGTTAGGGTTTCAAGATCTTAGAGAAGATGCCATTTAGCATAGAACAAACTGTCCATAGAGATTATGTACTAGTAATAACCAGGGAGCAAGATGGGAATAAGACTGATCCCCAAATAATTGGTGTCCTCATATTAATGAAAATGGATTTAATAATGATTGTGAGCCTTCAGCAAGCAGACACTGCAGAATACAGAATAGTAGTTCCCATTCCCTGTACCAAAGGAAAACAAGTATACATTGCAGATGATAAATCATCAAATCTCATCATTTTAATTTAGACTCATAATAACCATGCAAACAGGACTGAGACCCATATTTACTTTTGTTCAGTCTTTTGTTGGGGGAAACAGAAAAAGGGGTGAAGTCATTAACTTAATTATCTATGTAACCAGTGGTTCTCAACTGGGGTGATTTTACCCCATACCCTGAAACCCAGGGGACCTCTGGAAATTCTAGGGACATTATTGATTGTCATGAGTTAGGGTGGGATTAATTGTCTAATGGTATCAAGAGCAGAGAACAGAGGGATGCTGTTAAATATCTTATAGGGTACAGGAAACTTTCCTCAGCAAAGAAGTATTTGACCCAATATGTCAACAGTGCTGATATTCAGAAAACCATTTGTTATGTAACAAATTGGACTGGGGAGTATCTCAGAGCTCTTTGAAGACCTTATTTATATCCTGATGATTGACACAGTTTATGCATTCATGAAAATACTTTTATCTTTCTTCAGTAACTGCTAAATAATGCTTTCTTAACGTGGTTAAAAATAGACAACTGCCACACTTTTAAAATATTCTAAAATATTCAGTAAATTCTTCTGATTTGTCTGAATTATCAGCTTTATTGCATTTTCAGAACTTGTCTTCTTTTAGTAGAGGTACAACTGAGATTTCATTAAGGAAAACTGAATAAACAATCTAATACATTCTGTTAATTGTAGGCTAGATGCTAAACTTTGATCGCTCTTCAAAGGGAGATTAAAAAATATTGAGCACAGATGCACAGAAGATAATGTATATTACGTGACAGTTCCATTGGTCTGGTATGTGAGGCTCACCTGTCTTATGCCTGTGTTCATGGGACCATTCATGCAAATGCGTGAGCCACAGTTATTTTCATCATAACAAGCTCATCCTAAGAGTAAAGAATAAATTTCATAAAGGGGACATCTTGGGGGGTGGGGGGTGGGATGAACATTCCTCCTTTGATGGTAGACTCTTCATTTCACTTTAAATAAAACTTCTAATTACCCTCAATTCTTTTTAATCCTCCCTACATCTGGATCAAGATTAATGGCAGTACCAATTCTAACTGGAATGGACATCCCACTCTCCTCTCAATGTTGGAGTTGTATGTCTCATTGCCTATTGCCAAATATTCTCTGGAGGACACAAACTCAATATATTTGGAATTAAAATCCTACCCATGTCCTTGGCAATCCAAGTCACAGACTCTGAAGTGAGTATCCCCTCCCACAGTCTGAGCACTCTACAGCCAACTGGCTGCAGATGAGTTCTTCCTGCTTATGCCCTTCCATCCCCATGCTGCCCTCATCCTCTCCTGCATGAAAGACTGCTAACCTCCTAACTGGCCTCTTTATGCTACTGTCATCTTCTTCCTAACCTTCACCCACAGGTACATTTTCTGTACTGTCTCATGACAATTCCATGCTTTTTTAAAAGGACCATGATCTACTCCTTCTACTTCTCTGTCCTTGTCAATTGCCCTTTGTCATTGATATATACTATATGTTTTAGTATAAGGAGTGGCATAATGGAAACAAATATTTTTGTAAGAAGAACCTGACAATGGCATGCAAAAAAATTAGAATGGAAAAGACCAATAGAAGGAAGTAGTGGAAAATCCTGATGGGGGACAACTTTACTGTTATAAAAATATGTGAGTGCGGGCTGAGGCTGTAGCTCCGTGGTAGAACACTTGGCTAGCACTTGTGAGTCCCTGGGTTCCATCCTCAGCACCACATAAAAAATAAAAAATAAATAGAATGAAGATATTGTGAAAAAATATCTTTAAAAGAATATGTGGTTACATTTGTGAGAACTGCTCAAAAGGAGACCAGTGCCCCAAATGAGGATAGGAATAGGTGCCTAATATAGTCCGAACATTTGGAGAGTGTTTCCCTGGCAATAATTGAGGTTTGAGGATGAGCAACAATGTGCTCTACCAAAAGTCCTGCAAAGGAAGCTCTAATGTGAATGTTAAAAGAACTGAAAGGGTAAAATGTATGAAGTATAACACGGATGGAGGAGAGGGGCAAAAAGAAAGTACAGAAGATAGAGAAGGGAGCATTTAATAATTTTTTAAAATTTTTAATTCTTCATTTTGAGGAGCATCAAGGGATTATTAGATTTACTAATTTATTCGTTAGCAGTACAATTTTTTGTTTCTAAATTTATGTTTTTTAAATGATAGTAGAATGTACTGTGACATATTATACATATATGGAGTTTAACTTCTCGTTCTTCTGGTTGTACATGATATGAATTACATTGGTCATATAATCCTGTATTTGCACATAGGATAGTAATGTCCAATTCATTCTATTATCATTCCTAATTTCATTCCTTTCCCTTCCCTTCATTCCCCTTTGTCTTATCCAATGTACCTCTATTCTTCCCCGATCTACACTATGGTGATTAGTATCTGCATATCAGAGAAAATATTTAGCTTTTGGTGTTTGGGGAATTGGCTTATTTCACTTAGCAAAATAGTCTCCAGTTCCATCCATTTACCAGAAAATGCCATAATTTCATTCTTCTTTAAGGCTGAGTAATATTCACTTGTGTGTATATATACCACATTTTCTTTATCCATTCATCTGTTGAAGGGCACCTAGGTTGGTTCCATAGTTTATCTCTTTTGAATCGAGATGCTATAAATATTGATGTGGCTATATCATTTTAGTAGCTGATTTTAGGTTCTTTGGGTCAAATGTGTATGGACTCCATTACAGGAGTTCATCTCCATATAGCTTTCTAGAATGGTTGCTCCATTTTGCAGTCCCACCAGTAATGTATGAGTATACCTTTTCCCCAACATTCTCACCAGCATTTATAGTTACTTGTATTCTTGATAATTGTCATTCTGACTAGATTGAGATGAAATCAGTGTAGTTTTAATTTTGGCAGTGGAATTTAAAAACATTTTCTTTGTTTCTTATTTAATAATTGAAGGTTTTAAAACATTGAAATAAGAAGTATGTGCTAGGCATGGAGATGGACTCCTGTAATCTCATAGGCTTAGAAGGCTGAGACAGGAGGATCGTGAGTTCAAAACAGCCTCAGCAACTTAGCAAGGCCTAAGTAGCATTGTGAGATCCTATCTCAAAATAAAAACTAAAAAAGACTGAAGATGTAGCTCAGTGATAAAACATCTTTCGTTAAATCTCCAGTACCCCCCCTCCAAAAAAAAGAAAAAGAAAAAAAAAGAAATATGTATTATTATTCATCTGAAGTTGTAAAAAAAAAAGTACATTTTTAATCCATTCCCAATAGCTAGAGATTTTGTTCTTTTGCTTCAGTTCAGCCACCCATCACCCAATTAAACATCCTCCTTTGCTAAAAGGAAAGGAATGAGACTCCTTAGAGTGCTTCGGATGTTTATTGCCAGAGAAGAACAGGAAACGAACAGGAAACACTACACAACCACAGAGACCTTCATGTCCCAGTCCATTTCTATATCCAATGAGAGGCATTCAGTTACTTACTTCCCATTGAAACTTTTTTTTCCTTAGCCTTTCATGGCTTTGCTCTTGGATTGAACAGGCTTATTGCTTAGATAAACTTCAACTTCAAAAGGAAAATTTCCGTTATCACCTTTCCTTTCCTTTGTAAATTGTGGAAAGTAAAATAGGAAACGTTGGCAAAGCATTCTGGGCTCAGGATGGGATCTTGCTGTCAAATAGGTTATGGACTGATATATGAAAGAAACAAAGGCAGAAAGATGGGTGAGCAGTCAGTCAACCACCAGCCATGACTTTGGACTTGATGCTGTTTTGTATGGCCCTAAGAAGGAGGATGCTCCAACATGGAAGATAGTGAGGACAGAGAAGGACATTGAAGAAAAATAATTTGATGAAAAGGACATTACAGGTATCCAAGGGCAATATAATGAGTTTCTCAGACAAGATGGAATGTGTTTTGATTTTCAAAAGATGATCAGGCTTCATTCATGTGGTTCTCAGGGGCATATGTTGTTACTCATCCTTGGGCCTTATTGTCGCCAGGGAAACATTCTCCAAATGCTCAGACTATGTTAGGTACCTATTTATACTCTTATTGGGCCTCTGAACAGTTCTCACAATTGTAATCACATTTTTATGTATTTTGTGGGCTGATGAATCTCCTCTCACGTTCAATCATGGGATCTTGAGAGCAGAGTGTCAGCCAGTATATTTAATCACAGTTTTTCCAATGCTTCATAGAGGGCCTGCTTGGTACATGATAGGCATTCAACAAATTCTTGGGAATCTGTTTTTTTAACTGGGATTTAAAAAGTAATCAGAAACAGTAAATGTAGCTGTAGGCTTTTGGAGAAACATATTAAATTCATTCCAGCAACTTCTAAACGTAGGTCTCAAGCCCTAACCAATCTTCTACTTTGAGATTGTATCTTGATTCCCTGCTTAAAATTTTTTTCACGGGCCTTGAGGTCCCAAATTGAATTCATCATTTTGCTCTTAAAAAATGTTGTTTTGCTGGGCATGGTGGTGCATGCCTGTAATCCCAGCAGCTTGGAAGGCTGAGGTGAGAGGATCTTGAGTTCAAAGCCAGCCTCAGCAACAGTGAGTCTCTAAGTAACTTAGTGAGTCTTTAAATAAGATAATAGGACTGGGGATGTGGCTCAGTGGTTGAGTGCTTCTGAGTTCAATCCCTGGTATAACTAAATAGATAGATAGATTGATTACTATCCAGTTATCCAAATTAGAAACATGAGAATCACCTTTGTCATCTGCCTTCATCTCTCATCATGTAGTCTTTTACGTATTGACTTCTAGTATCAGTCCTTCTACTCTGTCTTTATGACTATGCTCACTCACGTGAACTGCTGTTAGCACCTCTTAAGTGATATCCAACTGCTGGTTTCTGTATAATTAACCCAAAACAGCTTTGTGTTTATCTTTTTGTTGGTTTTTATTGCTTTAGCAATATTCAAATTTTTGCAGTGCATGCAAATTACACCAAAACTGTTTTTATGTTGGGTACTCAGTTTCAAAGTTTTCTGATTATCTCCAAATATCAAAACCAAAATTCTACCTTTCTGACTTTTTTCTGAGCAATTGCTGAGAAAAAAAAATGAATTTACTTAATTTTCATGATGAAAACATTCACAAGTTTAATGTTTCTTGAAATCTGAGATTATGATTCTATAAGAATTCAGAGTAAATCAGCTCAAAAATACTCTCCTGCAATTAGTCATATCTATGGGTCATAAGCATAGATTACTATAAGAATGTGGCATTTAGGCATTGATTTTTAATCTAGGCATAAGTTAGAAATACACATGCACACAAAAAGTCTCATAAATAATCATAAGTAATTCCACTAACACTTATGACAGGTATACACTTTTCCTAAATTTGTCATTTCCATCTTTCCCCCAAAACTATGACTGAGAACATGTACTCTTTTTTTTTTTTAAAGATAGAGTGAGAGAGAGGAGAGAGAGAGAGAGAGAGAGAGAGAGAGAGAGAGAGAGAGAGAGAGAATTTTTTTTAATATTTATTTTTTAGTTCTCGGCGGACACAGCATCTTTGTTGGTATGTGGTGCTGAGGATCGAACCCAGGCCGCACGCATGCCAGGCAAGCGCGCTACTGCTTGAGCCACATCCCCAGCCCCATGTACTCTTGTTTGTGCTGATATTTCTGAACAATGTATGCTGGTGCCCCATGTAAAACAAGTTATGAGATACTGGTGTTACCATGGTAATCCATTATGTACATAATAAGAACATTGTGAATACCAGCAGCTTCTGTTCCCTTAGAGTTTCTATTTTTTTTCTTTGTTCTGTTTTTTTTCCTTCTTTGTTCTTTTTCATGTGTATGTGTGTCTTTAGAAATCCAGTGGCTATAACAACAAGAGTAGCACGTTCCAATTCTTCCTTTTTGATGTTTGTGATAGGATTTATACTCTGCTAACAAGGGAATCCTTAATCACTTTGACTTGAAATTTTTCTCTGCCTGATATTTCATTTTGTCAACAAAATCTTTTTCCCTCTGGGGGAAAACTCATTTGAATCCTATGGCTAAGAGATGCCAGGAAACTAGTATTATGGGTCCCGTGGAAGCAGATCATCCCTACCCTGTGATTGTCATTGACTCTGAATTCTGTATATGTTCAAAGTCACTCCAAAACAGATCAGGGAGGTGAAAGCTAACCTTCACATTTCTAGCAACCTTTAAAGCTAAATTGCCATTTTGACTATAGCACAAGAGACTCTTCATGACAGATAAGGACATAAATTACTGTGAGGAAGATTAGGGTTAACTTACTTGAGGGAGAATAAGGGTTATGCAGGATTATTAATCCTTCCTAGTTATAGAGAGATTTTATATGTACTAGGAGGAGAGGACTTCACTGACACTGTAAAAGAACAATTCTATAGAGTTATACCATCCAAGTTCGGTATTATGCAAATTTGGGTATATGCACTAAGCAAAATGAGGCAGGAGGAAGAAGCCATTTAAATAGAACAACTGTATTTGCTCCACCTGCCACAACATGCAATGAACTGTATTAATTAATAAGTATGAGGTAGGAGATATCAATATTCTGTTCTCTTCCTGACTCCATTTTCATTGAACCTGTCATAATTTGAACAGCTTGCTCAAAATTTGAGTGATTTAAGGGAGTCTCCATGGTAATATAGACTATTCTGTATTTGTGTCACAAAGGCTTATGTTAGAACTTAGCCAAAGTAATGACTCCACTGAAGTTTGTTACTGTACCATAAAAACAAATATATATTTTTTAAAAAATTCAATTTGATGAACTAAGCAGACACTTCTCAAAAGAAGAACTACAAATGGTCAACAAATATGTTCAGCATATAGCAACATACCTTGCAGTTAAGAAAATGCACATCAAAACTACTGTGAGATTTTTGTCTTACTCCCAGAAGAATGGCAGTCATTAAGAATACAAGCTATAATAAAATATAGAGAGAATGTAGAGAAAAAGGAACATTTTTACACTGTTGGTAGAATTGCAAATTAGTAGAACTACTATGGAAATCAGTGTGGAGGTTCCTCAGAAGACTAGGAATGGAACCACTAAATGACCCAGCTGTACCACTCCTTTGTATTTTCCTAAAGAATTAAATTCAGCATTTTATAGCAATACATGTATATCCATGTTTATAGCAGCACAATTTACAATAGTCAAACTACAAAAACCAGTCTAGGTCTCTGTCAAGAGATGAATAGATAGAAAAAATATGTTGTGTATATATACCCAATGGAGTTTTATTCAGCCATGAAGAAGAATGGAATTATGTCATTTTCAGGAATATGGATGGAACTTGAAAATGTTAAGTGAAACAAGCCAAACATAGGAAAGTCAAGAGAAAAAGGGAAAAGAAAGATGGGGGATCTCCTGAAAATTGAAGGGGATAGAGAGAGTAGAAGAAAAAGACCAGGAGAAGGGAGAAGAAAAGGGAAAGAGGAAATACTGGAGAATTATAATTGACCAAATCATATTGTTATATTGTGTGCAAATACCGATATGTAACAACAAATTCCCCCATTATGCGTAATTGTAATGCATCAATAAAATTTGGGAAAATGATGAAAACACAAAAAAGAATAAGTTAAAAAGAAAACAAATGAACATTCAAAAAATTCAATTTAAGAAGATAATCCAATGTCGACAGTAAACATAATTTGCTGATTTGCAGAGATAAACAGATATTAAGATTATGTATGCTCCAGTAAAACGCTGTCTTTTCAAGAAAGATCTATATGCAGGTGCGCCCTAGAGTGTGACCCAGCATAGCTGCCTTTTTAAAGTATTTTTTAGTTGTCGATGTACCTTTATATTTTATTTATTTATATGTGGTGCTGAGGATTGAATCCAGTGCCTCAGACATGGTAAGCAAGTGCTCCACCACTGACCCACAACCCCAGCCCCATAGCTACCCTTTTCTATTCAACTTTTTGAAAGAATTTATTCCTTATCATGCACATGGAACTATGAGAATATAAGTGGAGCTTCTAGTCTAAGGAGAGAAAACAGATAACTAAGTATAAATAACTGGTGCACAAGATCCAGGTATTAGCAAATTCATTCATTCATTAACTCACTTGCTCATATGTTCACTGGTTCATCAAACACTTATTTAACAGAAACTGAGTTCAGAGCTCTATGGTAGGAATGCAAAACTAAGAATGACAAATTCCCATGTTTCAAAAAGATCACAGTCTAACTTCTCACATAAAGATTCAAACAAAAATTAAATTATAACCATACAAGGATTTTAGTTACCCTCCCAGGGGTGCACACAGGGCCAAATTCTGCCATCAATTGGGCTATTCAAGACCATTTAACAAATTAGGTTGTGAAAAAGGATGAGACATTCTTTTGATGGCTAGTGCCAAAAAGTGGGCAGCTGGCAGACAATAAGTCTGCATTACTTAGCACTTTGTAGTTTACAAAGTAGGTTTTCACATATTGTCTACTTTGAGCACCATCTCAACTGGCAAAAAAACTGAGACCCAGGGGCTCAAGGGTTTTTCTCTAGTACATGGTTGAATAAGCTCTACAATTGTGGAACAAGTTCAATTGTCTGTCTCTGAATTTTGTGCCGTGTATTTTATTAAGTACTATAAAGAAAGCAGAAATAAAATGTTTTGGCAGCTCTTAGAAAAGAGTTCACTTCTAACTGGGGACTTAGGGGTATCACAGAATGCTTCAAGAACAATATTGCATTTTATCTTGAGGTTTACTTTTGGTTATGTGGAGTTGAGGATGAAGGGCATTTCAGAATGGGAGAGAAGTCTCAAAAAGCAAAGAATGTAGGAAAATCAATGAAAATTTATAGAGAAACAATATTGTATGGTGAAAACCTAATGAATTTGAGAAGCCATCTTAGTAAACAAAACTGAGAAGTGACAGTGAGACTCTATTTTTAGGGTCATGAAATTGAAGCTAAGGAAATTTTTTTTTTAGGACAAGGAGAACTATCAGTTTTTGAACAGGGAAGTTCTATGATCATAACTTTGCTTATGAAAGACTAAAGTGGGGGCTGGGGTTTGTGACTCGGTGATAGAGCACTGGCCTAGCATGTGAGGCATTGGGTTTCATCCTCAGCACCACATAAAAATAAATAAATAAATTAATAAATAAATAAATAAATAAATAACTTTTAAAATAATGCTTTAAACATGTAAGAATAAAGTGGTATCAATGAAGACATAACTTGGAACAGCAAAAGGCTGGAATAAGAAACATGGTGGGAAGAATTATAGCAATTGTTACTATAAAAGGATAAAAAGGTAGTAATGAACACAAGATAATGGGTTACAGTAATCGTCATTATCTTTTTGTACGTTTTGCAGTTTATGCTATGACTATATAAAAATTTATGTGGAAAAGTAAAGTTTTGTTGGAGAGTCAGCATGTACTTAGTGCTTAAGATTGCATGGTGCATGATAATAAGAAAATGGGTAAGAAGGAGTATTTTATGGAGACCTTGTGGAGGATGGATTGGCAAGACTTGATGTGTATAATAAAGAAGACACTAGCCCTCTGATGATAACCTGGATGCCATGATGAGTCTAGAATTTCTGATAGAATAGTTGCACTGTTAACAGAAATAGGGATCAAGAAGAGAAACATGTTTGAGAGTGAACATGGATTTACTTTTTTTCATGGATTAAACTGATTTTTGAGAACTTGGAAGGATAAATAGAGATGAGCAGACAAATATCGAAGAAGGAATAAAAAGAGATTGGAGTTGGAGATGTGAATACCAAGATTCATAAGAAACATATACATTTGTGGCTGGATTTATATTTAAGGCAAAGCTTAGTGTTTTTCAAAGTCACAGTTAATTCCTTTTTTGTCTATTTATTTGTCTCCAATCAGAACATTACTTTCACCATGTGCTATATTGTACAGACCTTTCAGTGCAACTTGAATAAAGATAAATAATTTACAAAAACGTCCAAAACACATCAGCCTTTATTAATAAATATTTTATTAGTGAGGTCACTTGGACCTTGAGTAAATTATAAGATACATAGATTTCTAGTTGTTTGTAAAATTACATTCAATTTTAACCTGTTAATTTTTAATAAAAAATTAAGCCATTAAAAGTTCTGGTATTAAATTCTGATATTAATTAACAAATGCTTATAAAATAGATGTTAATAAGACACAGATGATCCAATAATGATCTGATCCATTATTACATTCTCAGCAAAATATGTAACAGTTTAACTGGTACAATTGCCAGAAATTAACCAAAATTGACATAATGGATATAGATTTTTTTTATAGAGGAGAAGAGAGAAGAAACAACAACAAAGAGAGTGTTATTACTCAGCCACTGGAAAGATGTTTATGACCACAAAAAATTAGCCATGAGATCAAGACTTCTATCATTTTCTATTATGTGGCTTGTTTAAAAAATGGAGGTAAAATGGCGTTTTCTTTACAAGTAAGCATTTCTTACTGGAAGTTCAATAAGCACAATGATGTCTTGTTTGGCTGTATGTGGGTATTTGTGTGTTATTATTGTCTTGAAGTGGTCTTAAAACCAATTTTATCAGTAGTCAGACACATTATTTTCCCAGAGGCTTGGCTATTTTATTGAGGCACTTTCAAATGCATTTAGTGTGCTCTCTAATGGATTTGTTTATCTTTTTCCTAGTACTCTCTGCCAGGGAAGTTACTTTTCATTTGTCTTACAGATGTGAGGACCTCATTGCTATTATTTAGAAATTATGACACTTTAGCATATTCTATATACTTTGGGGACATTATACACAATATATAATTAGTAAATGAAAATCTTTAGAGAACATATTGCTTAAGATTTTTAACAGAAAATTTTTATAAAGGAATAGTGCTTTGGTAGAATTTTAGATTTCTTTTCCTTATCAATGACACTTCCTCAATTTTTGCAATACTTAATGATTCACAAGTGCCTAGCTACCATCCTTTTTTCCATTTGATTAAAATCTTCTACTTTTAATGTATCACACATATTAATCTTAGGAGAGCAAACATTGATTTATGGTCAAAAGCTCTCAAACACTGTTTAGGTTTCAAGAGCAGATTAGTGTCTTCCATTAAAAAATAAAAAGACATAGAAGTTTATACTTTGATCTTGAATAGCTCCTATATTTCTAGTTAGTATTTTCTCAGGAAAACTTGAAGAAATTCTTGGTAGGCTCTCCTTTGGGATTCTCTGATAAAGATTGACATGAAGACAAAGCTGGAGGTCCAAAGTCACAAATCATCTGTGAGAGAAATGATTCTCCTTTGAGACTTAAACAAATTCATCAACCCTAGAGATCCAGAATGGGAAAAGGAATAACTGTCCTGTTAACTTTGCCATTCATCTTGTGGTAAAGTGGACCTCTCATTTGTTTATTTCTCAGTGTTTGGTAAAATCATGGCCAATTGAATATTATGTGAGCCCATTTATATTTTTCAACTCTCTGGTGCTGTATTTTAAAAGTAAAGAGAAATCAGTGAAATTAATTTAGTAAACATACTGTTGTTCAACTCACTATTTCAAAATATTATCAGTTCAACTTATAATACATACAATCATTAATGAAATATATAATATTTTTATCACATCAAACCTTCAATATCCTGTATTGGATTTGATATTTATACTATATATCAATTTGGCTGCAAAATTTTCCTTTATCATTTGATTGTATTTAAATTTCATAAAATTTACAATTAGAAATACAGGCTCATTTACCCAAGTTGTTCCAAATATACTTACCAGTTTTCTAAATACCAAATCAACTATGTGTTTTCTTTAAATTTTAGTTTTATTTAACAAAATGTAAACTAAAGAATTCAGTTCTTCAGTCACATTGATGCCCTTCCAAGTCTACCAGAGCCTTATGTGTCTGGTAGCTACTATTTTGACCATCTGTTTTTAGATCATCTGGGTTTGAACTCAGAGTCTGTCACTAACTTATTGTGCTACCTTGGGCAAGTTGTTTTCTTTTACCATACCTCAGTCTTTTCATCTGTAAAATGGAGATAACGATAGTCCTTACATTATAATGTTACTAGATAGGGAATAGGGGTGGGAGGGAAAGGGAGGGAGAAGGGGAATAGCAAGGATAGTGGAAGGAGACGGTCATCATTATACAAAATTCATGTATGAAGATGTGAATTCAGTGTCAGCATACTTTATATACAAACAGAGATATGATAAATTCTGGTATAAAGGTATATTAAGAATTGTAATGCAAAAAAAAAGAGGGCTCATATATAAAAGCATAATTTGGCGTGAACATACTTTATATACAGAGTCACGAAAAATAATGCTGTGAATGGATAATTAGGAATGTAATGCACTCCACTATTGTCCTGTATGTAAGAAATAATAAAAAAAGATTAAATGAAATAATATCAGTAGTACTTATAAAACACTTAGGACAGTGTCTGGTGCATAATGAGCCTTCAATAAATATTAACCTTCATTATTATTGTTTTTATTTGTATCACATCACAATGCTAAATTTTCATTTACCTAAACTGAGAACCTTACAGGCATCCCCAAATCCTCCTCTCCCTCACTGCCCTCATCTGCCATCTAGCCTTGGGAGAGTTTCACTGAAACATCTCATGCTTTCGTGCCTCTTCATTTTCATGGCCACCACCCCCTTTTCCTGCCTGGACAGCTGCAATCATCTATTTAATTAGCCTCAGTCTTCATACTTTAATCATGACCCACATTGACCTACTCTACACAGCTGTTGAATTCATCTTTCAAAAATAGCTTCACTGTTTAAACCATTTCTTCACCTCCCATTACTTCCAGAAGAGATCTTCCTCCTCTGTAATCCTTTCTTGATAGTGTCTATGCCAGGTCCACATGACTGTGCTCTTCCCTGTGCTTCCAAGACCCTCCACACAGACTCCTTCCATGACCTCAAGGGACTGGCCCATATACTGGGATAAACAAACCACAAAGACAGTTTATTTGTTGTTATCTTTTGTCTGAGGTCTCGTTGGTTTGTTTGTTCTATGTTTTCATATGTCTGTAATACAGCACGGGTTTCCTTAATCTTCATACTCTATATGAGTTAGTAGGGGGCACTTCTTTGGAATTCATGGTTTACAGTAGACTTTTCCAGCTCTCTCTCCTGCTTTCTGTCCATACAGATCGTCTGTCTAGACAAACTGGTTTACGACTATCTCACAGATATACATTTTATGTTTCCATCTTCATACGTTTGCTCACATCGTTTCTTTTCCCAAAGCATTCATGATTTCTTTTCATGCTGCTCAAATTCTATCTTTTCTTCAAAGTTCAGTTCATTCCTGTGCCTTGATGAAGCACAATATAATTCACCATGTTGCAGGGACAGGATTGCATGCATGGCTGATAGAAGGAAGACAGGATTGGAGCCCAAGTGGATCTGTTTGATTCATTGTTTTCCTAGCCAAATTGCCTAGGCTCTGTAAGCTTCATGTTCCTCAATATGTAATTAAATCACAAAACCTAAAGTTGCAGGGATTTCTTGCATATTAAGAGTAATGTAGCCAGGCACAGTAGCATATGCCTGTAATCCCAGCGGCTCAGGAGGCTGAAGCAGGAGGATCATGACTTCAAAGCCAGCATCAGCAAAAGTGAGGTGATGAGACCCTGTCTCCAAATAAAATACAAAATAGGGCTGGGGATGTGGCTCAGTGGTCAAGTGCCCTTGAGTTCAATCCCAGGTACTCCCCTGATACCCAAAAATGAGTAATATATGCACTGGTGTTCAGTGAGGGTTCAGTTATTTTTGGTAGAATATAGATATAGGGCATTTAATCATGTAGCTTTTCATTTGGAGGTTTTTGTTTTGTTTGTTTGTTTTTGTATTGATTATACTCTAACATGAAGCTATAGCCTCAGCCTTTTTCATTTTTAATTTTGAGAAAGAATTTTCCCAGACTGGCCTTGAACTTGTGATCCTTCTACTTCAACTTACCGAGTAGCTGGGATTACAGGTGTGGGATCACCAAGTAATCTTTTTGGAAATATCTTCCACTTTAAGATTTTTATTGTCACTTGGATCATTACATGATATATATTTGATTTCCAAGCTAGACTATGAGTCTAGTTATAACTTACTACTCACATTTAGTTGAGTCATGAGCACACATGTACAGATATATACATGTGTCTATCTGTAGATATCAAAAGAGAAATGTACTTTCTTGTGCCTTGACTCATTCAGTCCTCAAAAGAAAGCACTCTTCTGTGAGGAACCTAATAGTATGCCTATTTTATTCATGACGAACTGAGACTTAAAGGGTCAATTCAGATCTCAAGGTGATAGAAGCAGGAATGCCAAAAAAATGTTTACATATCTTTCCCAAACTGTTTGATTTTATTCTTGGTCACATATCACATCTGTGAGATTCTCCACCTAGATTGAAATGTATGCTGACCACCTATCTCTATTTATTTACATACAGGCTCAGGGATTGTAGGAGAGAGGGGTGATGATTGTAATAGGATACTTCATAGCATGGGAGACAAATAAGGAATATCTCCAACAAGACAACCATGGCATTTGGCATTTGGTATGTTAGGCCACTCAGCATTGGTATAAGGAGAAACAAATTACACTTGAACTCTTTTGGTCTGAAGAACAGCCTATTGGCAAAAAAACAATTAATAAACTTATCTAATATATAACAAGTTTTGCTGCAAACAACAGTGTTCTTAACTGCAAATTCCTAAAATGTAGATAATTTTCTGCCACATACTCTCTAGTATAAAGCAGACATGTTTAAATTTGACCATATTTCTTGTCCAGACTATAATATAGTTCTAGCCATGCCAAAATGTAAAAAATTATCTATGAAAAACAAGAGTAAACAGTGAGACCCTGTCTCAAAATAAACTGCAAAATAGGGCTGAGGATGTGGCTCAGTGGTCAAGTACCCCAGAGTTCAATCCCTGGTACCTTCCCCCCTCACCCCAAATAAAACAGAATAAAGAAAATCTTAATTTAAAATTTCATTTTAAGCTTAAGCTTATACTCACCAGGACATTCCCTATAGCCAATGGGGTCCAGGGAGATATATGCACCGAATATTTTGACAATAGCAAATGATGACTTTTTAAGGAGTCTAATTTAGACTAAAATGAGAAATCTCATTTTGGTGAAGGACCAGGATAACTTATGAGTAAATGAAATGATGTTTTATTTTTTTTATACACATTCTATATGTGATTTGTGTAGTTGGCCAAGTCAAAAATTGCTGGTACAAAGAACAAACTCTCATATTATTGCATAAGTTTAGGTTAATCATTAATGTTTTTCCATGGATCAATACTTCATGCAAAAGATATAGCAATGTGCTTTAGTTCTGTGTTTGCCAAGTGAAAAAACCACGGGCCAGATCCATTGGAACTTTGTCATGTGCTCTCTTGGAGCATTGCCAAGGCTGATATTCCTCCCAGTGAACAGATCTTTCCCCAGCCCAATGTACCCAACTTGCCCTAACAGGAGGGTAAATTTGGGTGTATAAGTGTAGCAAAGAGAAATCCTCTAAATGCCACTAAATGCCAGAAATCCTCTAAATTCTTCACTTTTGTCCTTTTTCAGTTGAAGGTTGAACTGTTATCTTCTCTAAATTGAAACAGTATCAAGCAAAAGGAATATGAGGCAACCTTCATAAATGCCTGATTGTTGAATACAAAAGGGATTCAAAAGCAAGTGAAAACATTGCATTTAATGTAAAAAATGAGCTATGATATTATATACTTGGAGACATTTTAAAATTTTTTCCAGGAGTCATCATTAAGGAGCTAACAAGTATTTTTATTTATTTTTTTTAATAAAGCTTCCTGCCTTTATCCATCTCAGTGAAACCATTTGTAGAGAGAGATTGGGTCTGACTTACCTTTGAATCCTTGTGTGACTAAGCCAAGAACCTTGCAAAAATAGGTGCTCAATAATTGCCATTCAATTAGGAGAGAGGGAATTAGTGAAAAGTGGTTTATTCCATGGAGAACACTGTTGTTATGAATAAATGAGCCTAGTGTCTTTAAGTAAAACGGTAGAGAATATTTTCAATATGTTCAACACATGGTTAAGAATTTTTAAAAATAATATTTTCAACATGACTTTTGTTATGGGCCGAGTTACGTCCCCCAACCCAAACTCCCAAACTCGTATGTTGAAGCCCTAACCTCTAGTAATTGTATTTGGAAATAAGATTTTTTAAAGGATTATTAATCAAGGGAAAGTCTTTAGGGTAGGCCCTAATCCAATCTGACTGATATCCTTATAAGCCAAGAGAATTCGGACATACACACCAGACACTTCCATATACAAAGAAATAACCATGTGAATACACAGCAAGAAGAGAAGGCAGACATCTGAAAGCTAAGCAGAGAGGTCTCAAAGAAACCAAACCTGCTGACACCTTGACTTTGGGTTTGCAATGTCCAGAACACTGAGAAAATAAATTTCTGTTGTTTAAGCCATTCAATCTATGGTATTTTGTTATAGCTACCTAAGGAATTTAATAGAACCTTTTTTACTTGCTGTCTTTGAAAGCCCTCTTTTACAATGATGATAAAAGTTTAGAAGACTGTAAACTCCTACAAACAAAGGAGTATAAGAACACTGGAGATGTGGGAGGGTTATTTTAGAAAGTGGAGTGGAAAAGAGAGAAAAAAAATTAACAAAGATGAGAATACTGGTTCGAAAATGAACCACAGAGGAGGGCCTCCAGAGAACCAAGCTATTCCTTTTGTGGAACTCTGGACTTGGGAACTGAGGAACTTTTCAAAATTGGGGGAAATAGATGGAATAATCTGCATTTGAAGTAGATAGTCCACAGGTTCCTATCACCCAAAAGACTGACACCACTCCACCCTCATGAGATCAATGGAAATTTAGTCTGTGAAAAAAATGAATGAAGAGGTGTTTTGACCTGGAGATACCATACAGAGTGCAAGTTTCGAGGTTAAACAAAAGTCTATCAACTGAATGTGGCATTCTGGCTTTTCTGGTAGCACTTGGAGACAGGCTTATGATGCCTAGGCAGTAGAAGAATCCTTCTGTAGAAAACAGAACCACCACTGAAGGGAAGACACATATAATACTGGCATTAGACAGTTACCCAGTGGAAAAGGCAAGCTGTTTTCTTCCCTCAGCCACCCTATAGTCAATCCCAAGACTCGGCATGACCGGAGAATCCATGCAGCCTCCCAATCCTCATGCCAGCACCTCCCTCTGGCATGTGAATGAGCAAGAAGGTCTCTTCACTCCTTTGGGGAAGCTATTCAACATAACGTCTAAAACTAAATATGAAGATGATAATGATGATGATGATGATGATGATTAGAAATAAAAATAATGTGAGAAATAAATAGAAGTTTCAAAACAAATTAATCTCAGGGAAATAAGAAGTTATTACATAAATGAAACAAAAGGATACTATACAAAACTAAAAAGTAAGAATAAAAAGTTATTTGAATTTTAGACAAAGATAAAGTAAAAAATTCAATGCGCTCTCTAAAGGATAAGTTTCAGAAATCTATTAGCAATTAAAATAACTAAGAGATAAGGAGAAGAGGGCAGAAGTCAAGAAAGTTAGAAAAACCATCCTGAGGCTACGTCTGATTGCTAGCAGTTTGGGAAAAGAACAAAAGAAAAATAAAAGTAGGAGGAGTGGATGAACTCATCAGTGAACTGAATGACACAAAAATCTCCTCAAATTGAAGGAATACTTAATTTTCTATATTAAAATGACCCATTGGTACTGAGCACAACAAAACAAAACAGATGTACACTAATGACATAACTTGACATTTCAGAACACTGCATAGTAATATGAGTAAAGTTTTAAAAGCTTATAGAGAGGAAGAAAAATATGTATATATTATATTTCTGATTAGGGTTCTTGTGGTATTGATTTCCCTCTTGAAAGCATTTGGATACTTAGAAGATAAGTGAGCATTACATTCTGAGTAAAAAGAATTTGTAACTTGGAATTCCAAACTCAGATAGACCATCAATCAAAGGTAAGGGAACTGATAAAGTAATTTATGTACTTAAACCAAGCAAAAATATTTTGCAAAAGACTTTTTAAATCAAGTTGCAGACATCTCTAGCAATCAGGGAAATGCAAATCAAAAACTACACTAAGATTTCATTTTACTCCAGTCAGAATGGCAGTGATCAAGTATACAAACAATAATTAATTCTGGTGAGGTTGTAAGGAAAAGCTACACTTGTGCATTGTTGGTGGGACTACAGATTAGCACAACCACTCTGGAAAGCAGTATGGACCTCCATATAACCCAGCTATTCCACATCTTGGAATTTATCCAAAAGAATTAAAATCACCATGTTATAGTGATATAGCCACCTCAGTGTTTATAGCAGCACAATTTACAATAACTAAATTATGGAATCAGCTCAGGTGCCCATCAATAGATGAATAGATTAAGAAACACACACACACACATACACACACACATAATAGAATTCTACTCAGCCTTAAAAAGGAATGAAATTATGATATTTCTGGTAAATGGATGGAAGTGGAGAATATCATGCCACGTGAATTAAGCCAAACTCAGAAACTCAAAAGTTGCTTGTTTCCTCTCATATACAGAAGATAGAGTAAAAGGAAAGGGGGAGAGAGGGTTAAGGGATAGGATAACATAAAGATAAAAGGAAGATAAGTAAGGTAGAAGGAGATTGAGACTCGGAGTGGAGGGATGAATTAGGGGAGGCAATGTAGAATTCCTTAAAAATCATGTTATGTGCATATGTAAATATACCACAGGGAATTTCACCTTTAAGTATAAGTAAAAAGAACCAACAAATAAAAGTAAATATATGAATGAAAGGAAGTCTAAAAAAGTAGAAGAAGACTGGGGAGTGGAAGCGAGGATGGTAGGAAAACTGACAATAGATTATGAACCAAAATCGAATTTCATAGATGTATGAGTTTATTGGGATGAACCCAAATACTGTATATAACTATAAACTCTAAAGAACCCAAATAGTGTATATAACTATAAACTCTAAAGAACCCAAATAGTGTATATAACTATAAACTATAATTAAAAAAGAATATGTCAGAGAGTTCTGGAAGAAATAATGATAATGCCACAAATTTATTCAAATAAAAAGAGGCAAGTTATAACTCCAGAAAGAAAAAACTATTGTTCAATGAAATGAAACATCATCACGGCACACTATTTAGTTTATCAGTAAACATTACTTTGCAGGAATAATGAATGTTTATTTAACCAATAATATTTAATTGTTATGTGACTACACTGGGAACATAGGAGGGGAGGAGTGGAGGAGCCCAGTGGTGAAAGGGTCTGAACCCCTCCTAGTCTATCATGGGAAGTGACTGAGAAGCTTGGAGTTAAAAAACAGTCAATTTTCAGAGTTTCATGGCAATAGGGGCAGCACAAAAGATTCCTGTATTTTGTTCTAAACCTTGTGTAGTACATTTAGGGAGAAAATACAGTTAATAATTCTTTTTGTAAATTTAAAAAGAATCAAAAGGACTGAATTCCAAGTATAATGATCATCCTCTGTTTATTAGCATGATCAGAGTGAAATGACTGGGACTGGGATTACTCAGTATTTGAATGGGATATTCCACTTCCCTTTATACATGGATAGGTTTAACATTGCCACCAGGTATAGTGCAGGGACACTGATGTCCTTTGTTGGCAGAGTGGGGCTGGCTACTGCAGGGGGCAGAGGATGCCTGTCCAAGCCCACCAGCTCTCTCAGCGCTAGTGATGCGTGTTGAAGGCAGTATATGGTCCAGGTAACAGACGACCTTTCTTCAGTTCTCACTTTAAAGGTGATTTCTAACCAGCTTTCTCCACCTCCCATCTTTTTACAGTGCTTATGTGCCGCAGTCTGGCTGGGCAAACTAACGGGGTGGGGAGGGTGGTGATGAGCAACTTGTGAAGGTTGATACAGCAGGAGTGGGAGCTGCTTTATTGTAGGACAGTAGGGGTATATATACATAACTAATTTCACACAGCTTATCTTAATTAACATAAACTAGATACAGCAGTCAACCAATAAGGAATCCTCTTCATCTTAATGATTACACACAGTTTAACTGAATTGACATAATCTTGACACAGCAGTCAGTCATTAAGGAATCTCTATCATCTTAATGGCTCACTGGCTGTTACTTCTCAAACCACTCCCTCTGGCAAAGTGCCGCCATCTTGACTTGTTTAAGGACCCTAACATTTATGTAAAATAATCAAGATAAAGAGAACCTATGAGATCACCTTAATGAATTGCTGCCTTCACATTTTACTTAGGTTATTGTCTTTCTTAGGAAGGGACATGTGATTTCCATGACATTGTTGGCTCTACTTGACTACAGCAGTAGTGTGCCGATGTGGGTTTTCTGTGTGAAGTTTGCACAGTACATCTGTCTTTGTTGTCAGGCCTTGTCTCTCAGAATGACTGTAGCCTAGGCTTTTCCTTGCAGGTTTAGAATTCTCTTTGTCTCAAAAGCATCCAGAAAAACTCTCTTCAACCTTCAGGTGGTTGTCAGACAGAGCCTGTGAGGATTTCTTAATTTGACAGGAAAGCCCTGTGTTTTGTCCAAAAAAGAAGGACTTTCCAAGGTTTGAGTAAACCTACTGATCGGACTGCCATGCTTCCTGAAAGAGAGGGATCAGGGAATACAGCTGACTGAACCTCACAATGCTCACAAGTTTCCCTCAAGAGGAGCACAGTTCTCCACCGAGCAGCAGCAGCCCATATTCTCAGGCCATTACCTCTTCCTTTTCTGGTAATTTAGAAAACCAATGTGTTCAAGAGAAGCATCTGCAGAGAAACATGTAAATAGAGTTCAGTAGAAAGAGACAAACAGTGCAGTGAGAACCCAGTATATTTCAATGAAAAACCCAAGTTCCACACCATAAGCTTAGTTTTCCTGTGAAGAGTCCCTCTGTCCCTTGCCCCCTCCCCACTCTGTCTGCCTGGTTTATGGCAGTGCATTATTCATGGGAGTGATGTCCCCCGTCAAATCACAATTCCTAGTACACTCAAGAAACCTGGGTATTCTCTCTGTCTTTGAATTTCTCCCACAATTTAATACACAGCTTCACACATAGTGGGCCCTCAGAAAACAGATGTTAAATTTCATTTTCCAGCTGATGCAATCTGTTGTAAAGCATATTTCACTCTGTATTAATTCCTTGTGGTCACGACCCGTCTTGCACCTGTGTTTCCAGAATGTGTTGCCTGTGGTCTAGCACATTGGTGAATGCACAAGGCTTTAGACTCAATATCTGTGTTAAAAACTCAAGCTCTTATTATTATTTGTTCTTGAATTCTTAGGGTTCCATCATCTCTAAAACTATGATAGTGATATTAACATCTGTAAAAACTAAATGAGATAATGTCTGCAATCGCTGTACAGCTTAAACTCCCAAGTTAGCTGCTATTGGTATTATTAATATTATCAATTATTACTATTACTAGCTTCCTCATTTCCATATGAGAATGAAAATCCTGATTCAAAGGGACACTGTGAGAATTAAAGGAGTTAATGTATATACCTGATACGTGTGTATATATGCACACATGCACACATTTATGTAATAAACACATATATAGCACTTATCACATATTAATTACTTATACATCAGCTATTATTACTATCTTATTGCTATGAGCAGTAGCTGTTATTATAGTTTTCTCTTGTATCTAAAATGAGATTGGTAGTGCTAAGCTCCTAAGGTTGTTGTAAGAATTTAAGAACTTAATAAACATTAAAGCCTTGGAACAGTGCCCTGTGTTTGCTACACAATCTAAAAGTGTTTTCTTTTATTATTTCCACTAATGATAATTTAAAAAGTGTGATTGTATAGTGTACTAAATGTAGTTTATGTTTAATACGTTGTTAATTCACTGTTGTGTTCATTTCCTACTATATCCACTAAAGGAATTAATATTAATGGCAAAGCATGCCATTATGGCAACATTAATTATCTTTCTATACACTGGGTAAAAAAAAAAAATTCAGACTGGCAAAACATCTTGGCCCAGAAGCCTGCCTTCAGCAAAAAGACAAGATTTGAGTGAGGAGACTATGCCTGTAAGAATCACGAGTGTGGCATCTTGCCTACTATATACAGTGACTTGCCAATTTCCCTTTCGCCAACCATGACAGTGACACTGATACTAGATGAACAACCTGCATAATGCTTCAGGGGCACATCCGTTTTCTAAGTCTGCAGTCTTACTGATGAGATGGGGCGCATGCTTGATTCCATCTGCTGTCATTTATCTGCCAATATAAATAGCAGGCCTCTGTGAGTTTGTTTGGCAGCCAAAATGACAGGCTATATTTTAACAGCTCAAGGGGAGCCATTTCAGAGCATTAAAGGTGGAAAATACCTTCTAATACTTTCAATCCAAAGAAATGAGTATCCCCAATCTGGAGCATTAAACCCTACAAAGCAGTGGCTCTAAATAACACAAAATAATATTTTGACCCTTATAGTATGAACTCACTTTAAAGAGCTCCAAAAACTCTTATTGCATTTATCTTCCACTTTTAATTAAAGTGCATGCTTTCTGGAATGACAACATTTTATTTGTATTCAGGTATTAGAGGAAAGGTTAGGGAAAGCAGAGAGCCCCTATTGGTGTTGTGCACAGTACCTAGTCTTTGTTGAAGAAGACTTTTGCATGATGCCTAAATTTAAAATAACTGGAGTATTTTTTTTTAATTCTAAATATCAGTTGATTGAAATATTTCCCATCACTTAGTAATATCCATGGAGTATATATGATTTGAATATATAAAGTCAGGAAAAGGAAAAGGAGGGAATATATATAAATATTAATGGTGTTATTTATAATGTAAGTCTTTCCTAGAGTGGAGCATCTTAGTGGCGGCATGGGGAAATGTGAAAGGCACACACATGGGGGAGCAGCCAGCTTTACACACTAAATTATTTACCATTTGTGTTTGTGAAGGTGCATATATTCATAGTGGAGGAGGAGAGGAGTTTTGTCTTTAAATCTCATTCCAGCTGCTTTAACTATAATTTAGAATCTTTTCTTCCTCCTCCAATTTTATCCATTTTCCATAAATCCTATTCTTAGAATGATCTTCATCATAAAGTTCCTTTTCACAAGAAGTATATAAGCAGTATGCAAAACTATACTCTAATCTCTGGCTTTGATCTCAGAGTCCTATTTTGTCACCGAATAACTTTAGATCTGTGTCTCCAAACTCAACCTCTTTTCCCTGAGATCATTGTATATTTCTTTTCATATGTATGATTTTCTTGCCTATGTCCAAGGGAGAGTTCTCTTTTGACATCAGAGTTACCATACCCCTAATCTCAATCAGTCTAGAAATTTTGTCATTACTCTTTTTGTTTTCTTTTCCAATTTCCAATTCACTCTCAAGAGATATTAATTCTTCCTTCAAACTCTTCTGTTGTGTCCTTAATTCTGCCATGTTGGCTTCACACAGATTTTCAGGCATTCACATCTAGACTTGGACAACAGATACTGACTAGCATGTCAATATTTGTCCTCATTAAATGAAACCTACTCACAACCCCCAAATGACATATTGAAAGCCCTCACTTCATCTTGTCACTCTCCATTTCAGGGCTCTGCCAGCCTAACTAACAATCCATACATCAACAGAGACAAATGGACAAAGACATTGGGGATCCTGGGCAACAAAGGGTACATTTTAATCTGCATGTGCAACTACTTATAAGCTCCTAACAGTTGTTGCCACATGAAAACAGGCCAGTGTTGGCAGATTTTCAGATTATTTTTAAGAGAACATAGGAATCCAGATTTTTTAAAAAATAACTTTATTAAATAAATATCTGTTGAAGTCATACTATGTACTGGAAGAGATACAGCAGTGAATAAAACTGACATAAATTCTACCCATACTAGCATTTATATTATAGGTATAGAAGAAATACAAGAAAAACCATTTAAGTATATGTGTGTGTGGACATGAACGAATGCACACATGTATGCATGCTTGCACAGAGAAAGCAGAATGGAATTTTGTGGTAAATTCTTTGAAGAAAATGTTATCGGAACAAGTTCCAAGTGTGTGTGTGTGTGTGTGTGTGTGTGTGTGTGTGTGTGTATGTGTGTGTGTGTGAGAGAGAGAGAGAGAGAGCATTTTCAGTAGAGTTAAAAAAGACTTCTTCATCAAGGTGAAGTATATGCTCAGCAGAGAAAAATAAGGCTTTCCCTGTCATGACTGAGAAACTGACTGAGGCCTTCATAGATGGATTGAATTAGCAAAGTGGAGAACAGAAGAGACAAAGTTGGAGATAAAACATAAGAGGGTTGTAGAGTTTTGGTTGGGCAATATATGTAAACCCAATAGTGACTTTGGCTTTACTTCAAAGTGAAAAGATATACCAGAATTGAGCAGGTTTAAAAAGATCATCCTGATCACCCATTTGGAAATGGATTTTAGGGAGATAAGGAGAGTAGCAGAGAGATCAATAAGGAAGCTTTGTCATGAGAGATGATGGTATTTGACCAGAATGATTGAAGTGGAGGAGAGGGTGAAGAGGGGTCGGATTCCAGATTTTTTTGAAGGGAAAGGGACAGAATTTCATTATAGATTGGAAGTGTGGTATCAGAAGTCGAGAATGTTGCCGCAAGTTCCAGGCTGAGCAACTGATAGGAATGGATTGCCATCAACTGAGATGGACAGGGCATCAGATAAAGAAGCCTTGACCAGGGAAAATCAATAGTTCTGTTAGGATATCTGTAAGAAAGCCAGGTGGGAATGCTGCTTAGACCATTCAACTCATACATTTGGTGTTCCAGGCTGGAATGGAAGGAAATTTTCAATTCGGAGTGGGGCAGCAAGGCCACATCCCCCAACCCTCATTTGCCTAAGACACATGTTTTTCTTGGAGTCTTTCCAACTTTTGTTTCTAGCTTTATCATTCTTTGTAGATGCAGCTATGCAGGTACTGCTTTACTTAATCTATTTTATTCAAACAAATGTTTAAAAAAAGCATGCTTTTCTTAGTGTAACAGTTGAGACAAAACAGGAATTTTAAACCAAGACATTAGTGACAAAAAGAAGTTGTTTGTAAAATCAAAGCAAGATGCAACTAGATTAATTGACTTAGCATGCAAGATACTCTGCTGAAATCCAGGCCCTTGCGAGAAGTTTTCCTTCTGGTTCTTATTCTATACTGGGCAGCCGGGGCTATGTTAACCTTCCCACAAGAGAGGACTCTGAGATTCAAGACAGAGAAGCTGAGCCTTCTCTAAAACCTACTGAAGGCCCACCTCTTAATTCTGATTTTCTCCCTGAGGACACTTTTCTTGGTCTGGTGGTTGATGCTGGGACTTGGAACAATATTTAGAGAAGGTCAACCTACTTAAAGAAACCAAACATATCACCAAGTTCCAACACTCTAATAAGAGGCACATAGGTATGTTTTTAAGATGGGCAGATCATTAAACCACAGCATGAGTCATAGGATGGCCTCAGTAAATATTACTTTCCTTTCCTTCCCCTCAGAATGACTCTCCATACTCTTTAAATCACCTAGCCTCATAGATAGGGAGGCCATTTTCTTGTGTTCTGGGACCACAAAATTCCAAGCTCCTTTTGTGCAATTTGCCCTTGCTAGACTATCTTATCCTTACTTTCTTCTCATATAAGCCTTGCAGGTTTTTACAGGTCAAATCAACTCAAAGTCTTTTCTCTTATTAAATAACACTTTGTATATCTATTATATGTTGAAACCAATTTTCATTTACATAATACTCAAAAGATTTTTAATATAAAAATTTTATCTTCCCTGAGAGACAGGGATAATGATTTGCTCTTTGAATTTAACTTCTTTTGTTTGTTCTTAAATCTACCACTGTGCATATTGTAGGGCTATGAATGTAGCAGAAACTTGGTAAATAATCTGTAAATGTCTAAAATGCCCATCCATTCATCACTCACTCAAAAAATACTGGCATACACATTGTCAAGCATTGCTAGACATTTGAGCATAGAAGTGAAATAATGATGGAGAATCACCTACTGTTAATATGAATTATTTCAGAGAAGAGAAGACATTAAAAATAGTTTTGAGAAATTGGTTTGGGAAACTCGCATATTCAAAATTATAGAGTGCCATCTTGTGGACAAATGAGTTCTGCACTGAAATAAGGTCTTCAGAATACTGTGTTTCTCCATGACCCGGCTGTGGAATAGAAAAAGTATACTAAAATTTCATACAGTTAAACAGGTTTAAAGTAATATTTACAAGTTAATTTTGTTTTCTACAATGCCTCTTAAATGTCTTGAATATGTCAAAATGAAGGCTTCTGAAAATAAGTTATCGAATATCATAAACTTGACTTATAACACCATCCATAAGAAATCTTACAAAATTGTAATTGGAAAGGAAGGAAAGTCCTTAGATATTATCTCCCTAAATGAGCTTTAGTGGGAGTCTCTCAGACTGGTTTAAACATCTGATTTAATATATGATTCCACTTTCTTGAAAAATGCGAAAATGCATAGAATTTTGCATATAATTTCAGGGGCTTTACCAATTTCTCTGCAGTTCATTCACAAACCTGTTCTAGACTTTATAGTTTTAATTCTTATATTTTACATAATATACAGTGAAGGTCTAAAAGATTTGTGGGTGAGAGTTAAGATGTGATCCCATTAATCCCACTCAAACATATACACTACATTTCCTTTTTCGTCTTTTGGCATCTTCTGACTTAGATAAAGTCCATGTCATGGCTATTGTGAATGAGGCTGCAATGAACACAGAAGAGCAGATATCTCTTCCACATACAGATGTCATTTCCTCTGAATATGTGCCCAGTAGTGGGACTGCTGGATAATATGGTGGTTCTGCTTTTAATTTTTGAGAAACTTCCAGACTATCTTTTATAATGGCTGTACAACTGTACCTTTCCATCAACAATGGCCAAAAGTTCTCTTTTTTCCACATCCTCATTAACACTTGTTATATTTCATTTTTAAGTAATGGTCATTCTAACTGTTATAAGATGGCACCTCATGTGGTTTTAGTTTGCATTTCTCTAATAATTAGTGATGTTAAACATTTCCTTTCATTTTTTTATATACTTATGGTATCCCTTGAACTTATTCCTTGAATAATAGTTGTCTTGAACTTACTTCTCTAGACTGCAGTTTGTGTGTGTGTGTGTGTGTGTGTGTGTGTGTTTTAACTGACTCTCCCCTTACTCCCAGCTTCCCTAATCTTCTAGTCTCTGATTCTCTCTACTTCTATGGAATTGACATTTTTAGATTCCACATATGAGTGGGATATTTTGCCCATTATTTGTTAGGATTGTTTTCTTATTACTAACTTGTTGGTGTTCTTTGTGTATATTGGAAATTCTGTTGTTGTAAACAACACAAATGAACTTGGAAGGTCTTATGTTAAATGAAATAAGCCAGGTACAGAAAGGTAGCTACTACATAATCTCACTTGTATGTGGAATCTAGAGTTGAATGCACAGAAACAGAGTAAATTAGAGGTTACCAGACACTAGGGGATGACAGAGTTGTTGGTCAGAAGATACAAAATTAAAGTTATACAAAAGGAATAAATTAAAGAGATCTATGGTACATCAGGATGACTATAGCTGATTTTCAGTTTCCCATCACAAAAATGTAGGTACTGAGGTAATGCATTTGTTAATTAGCTTGATGTAATCATTTCACAATACATGCATATACCAAAACATCATGTTATGTGCCATAAACATATCAACTTTTGCAAATTAAAAAAAAATGAATTTTGGAATTACAGTAGAGCTTTGGGCAAATGAATCTATGACAGTATGAAACTGACACATTTAGGAAAAAAGTTGTGACCCATTGCTTAGCCCTATTTACATAAATACTGTGGAACTATAAGTTCTTTGTTATCTTTTCCTGTCCCATTAAGAATCAGTGGCTTCACAAAATTCACCTCCTCTGGTGAGAATTATTGGAGCTTTTTCCCCCCCTTTAATATTTGCAGCAGTTTGTTTTCATCATCTCCTGTTATTAAGAACCCTAGTAACCTAGGTCAGTATTCCCAATGTGAATTCTGTGGAATGTTAGGTTCATATATATATACACAGGTGCTACATACAAAAGGATTGCATAGTTGAACAACCAATCTTGACAAAAGTAAATTGATACATCGTAAGAAAATTCCAAAGAATCTTTAAACAAGCTAAGTAAAAATGTTTAAATCTCTGAGAAGGAAATACCACGTGCTATAAATATTATTATATATGGAATTTTGTTTTCAGAATATCTACTGGGGTTGGTTCTCTACTACGATATATGCAGATTACTTGAACAAATTTCAGGATGATGAGAAGTTGACTTGTAGAATATTCTGGGAGAGAACCTCTCTTTTTATATTAAATGATCTTAATTCAAATATTATGATGAATTTTAATTAAGCAGGCAATTTGATGTAATGGAGAAAGCACTCACATGCTTTCACTTATTTCACTACTCAGTACAATCATGCTGTTCTTCAAGTGATTAACAATTCATTTTACCTCTACAGCTAAGGCAAAAAAATTCTTGTACGAATTATAGGAGCACTTTGATTAGTATAAAGTTTGGTTTTAGGTGCTTGTGCATCAATTTTTGAATGACGTGCTGTCATATTTATTGGTGTGTAGGGGGAAACCAGTCATTCTGCACATGCTCTCCCAACTCCTAGGATAATCACACTCTAATTTGTATATTCAAAGTTTTTAGAAGTTCTATAATTAAAAAGCATTTTTCTTTAAAAATTTCAAGTCAATGTTTTCTAAATTATTTGGCTCCTTTTAAAATTATTTTTCATTCTTCAACTGGACTCTTGAAAAATAGAATTCTATTCAGCAGTTTTGGAAATGTTCTTATCAATTTTTCTGCTTTTAATGTAAAATTGTTTTTTCGTACAGGCTCATAGAGAAGAGCTATTGCACCAATAATCTAAAAATGTGTTCTTCTATTTAATTGGAGTGAATTGGCCACATGTGTTCATATTATCTCTAATTAAATTGAAGGGCACAGGAATAGGAGAGAAGTATGCCTCCCCACCTGTCCCACAGGGGCCCCCATTAGCGACACAGTTCTTACCACAGCAGAACCTAACATGTATTTTGCAGGGAAATGTTATTAGAAAGGTTCAGAACTCTGAGGGAACAGATTTAGTACACTGTAGAGCTGAAACAAGGCTACAGGCAATGCTTGTGTTGCAGGATTGGTTCCCTGAACAGGCTCTCAGATGAGACATTGGTGAGCAACACTTAGAGGAAGTGCTTTCAGGGTCAGAAGGGGAGGAGGAGGAGGACTGAAGTCTCAGGGAGGCCTCAGCCAGACCCACGGAGGCATCTAAAATGAAAAGGACCTGTCTTAGGCCTCTAACAACTTCCAAACAATAAACAGCCTTAGATGGTGGAATAAAGGGATCCAATATTCTGATGATTGGAGGGAACTTTATTTTCAATGGAGAAACTTATAGCAAGCCAAACCATCAACAAGTGTTGAAGGCAAAATAAAGTCATCTGTAGTCATGAAAGATCTGAAAAAAAAGTTTTAAATACTATTTGATCTTTTGTCACTTTAGCTTCTGAACAATGTGACCCATTCTGATAAAAGGAAGTGATAAAAGAGGAAGTCCTAGGATCTAGTAATCAACACAGGAGATGACAGAGAGAAGGTTTAGGATGTCAGGTTTTTAGGAAGCCTAGAAAGCAACTAGCCCAGAATTACAGAGAAAGTAGAGGCCCTGAGGTATAGTTCTGAGAGGAGAAAATGAAATTGATAAACATCCGAGGAGAATGCCAGATGAGAGCAACAATTTGGGGGGGGGGGAGGCAATGATTAACTGAAGGAAAAATTAAAGTTTTACCATATTACATGTGTAGTATATCAGTTTATATAGTAATGATAAAGAGTAATAATATATAAACAGCAAATTTAACTAAAATTGTCATGTAACAAGGTGAAAGAAAGGAAAGGTTGATCAGAGAATAAGAGAATTAAATGTTTATTACAGCAAGAGCTAAAGAGATGTCTAAAAATTTTAAAAATCAAGGAAAAAATATAAGCAAATTATTCAGAATTATAGAACTTAAGTACCAGCAGAAACAAAGTGATTTGAGAAAGAATATTCACAATGGGCACATATCTAGTTCAGTGTTTTCTTAACACTTTCATTACAGTTTTTAAATTTTATGTGCATAATTTCTCTAGCCATCATTATGGGTGAATTGAGTTGTTCTAACAACTTCCAAATCTGTCACCAGCAAATGTTGTTGGTTGTATTTTTGCTTTTGTTTTCTCATGTTATACATACTCAACTGGGAGCTATGTTCTACAGTCTCTTTATTGCAGTCAGGAGGCTGAAAGAGTTTACAATCGTGGGCTTTGCTAGTTCCTCTGGCAGAGGGAAAGAGGAGAAAAGGTGGAAGGTCTCACACCAGCCATTCAGTGTGTGTTCACACATGACTCATTGGCCAGAACCAGTCTCTTGGTTCCCTTCTACCACAAAAGGGTTAGGAAGTACCTACAGGTAACCAACAGGTGGAGAGTTGAAAAGATGGAGCCAGCAGCTCTAAGGACAACCACAATTTCCCTCATAAGAATTTTTAAGTAAAAGTAAAATGACTTGTTTCTACTTAAGATTTTAGTTCAACATGAAATACTCATATATGTAATAAATAGGTAAATATTTATTTGTATAATATAAATATATGAATATAAAAATAAATAAATGTATTTCATAAGACACTTGTAATGTGTAAATTTTTTATGTTTATTTTATTCTCTTCTATATATTTTATGCATTCCTTAAGCAGATAGTATTTGAATACTTTCTACTTAGCTAGGCATTGTTGCAGGTCCTGGTGCTCATTAATTAAAACAACAACAACAACAACAAAAAAAAAAAAACACTGAGATCTCTGCTTCTCTGTGTAATATGCTAGGGTGCTCTAAGTACTAGGGGAAAGTAGTACAAAGGAAGGGAGTTAAAAGTCAAGGCTGAAAGTGTGGTCAGAATGTTCAATAGAGATATCAGGACAACTCTTATTGAGAATGGTCTGTTTGAGCAAGACCTGAAAAGATCAGAGTGATCATTGTGAATCCAAGGCCAGAGGGAACAGAGGATGCAAATTCCCCTAGAACACACTTGTTGTTTTCCAGGAATGACTAGAAGGTAGGAAGTGTGCTGTGAAACAGTGAAGGGGACTTAATAGGGGACACAATGTGAATATGTGGGCCATAGGCCATGTCACAGACTGCTGTGCTCTCAGTTAATTGCCTGACCTCTGAGTGCAATGCTGTAACTTACATCAGAAAATAAATCACCCAGCATTTAGAAGATGACTAATAGTTTGTGTAAACCAACCTCGTCATGCCATGAAAAAGACAGGGAACTGTGGACCTTGTCTGTCTTTTCTATCCATTTTAAATTCCTTAAAGCTCTCCTATGCTTTGTAAACATACTATAAACATCTATCCTCCAGCAGAAAGCTTTCAGGAAGGCGAGAAGGAAATTAATGTAACTTCTTCAACATGCCACTTAATGACCTCATTTTAGGCTGGTAATATTCCAGTTAGGAAAATATAATGTCTCCATTGTACAGCTGAGAATACTGAGGTTCATTGGGTATGAGTTGATTTGAGTTACCAAGGCTACGGAAGAACTGAAATTTAAACCCAAGTTAGCCTACTCCAAACACTTTTGTTTTCCATAGTTTTATTTAACTTCCAAAAATATGACTTGTAATGCATAGATTTTCTGGGTCTAAAAATCATTTACATTTTTATTCTATAAACTCTTCTATTACCAGATTACATTTGTAAAAGGAAGATATGCACAGTAAAATTGCCATTGGAAAATATCACGCCATCCCTGTTAATATCTACAACAACAACAACAAAAAACTTCATTTGTAGAAAATAATAGAGGGATTGATTTATAATTGCTATATTTCTGATGATAAATGCACTCTGATGTGAAATTTATTGCTCTATTTTCTTTTCTTTTGCAGGTAAGTTTGGAAGTATTTGTTTTTTCTTACGAAATACTGAGAGGTATGGTGTCACTTTTTCCTGAGTTTTATTTCAACTGTTTCTAAAATTGAGTATGCAAAGATTATGTGAATCACTGTACAAATTTTTGTTGTTATTGCAAGTATTTGGAAAGTAGCATTGTGGGTTTAAGTTGTTTGAGTCCCAGGTTTTAAGCATGGGATTCTGTAGAACAAATCTTTGCAGTGCTAGAGTTTGGGCTTGTGTTTAAATGATTTCTGCGTCTGGTATAAGGGAGAGGATTGGATTGGGGGAAGGGAAAATGAGAAGAGTAAAGAACAGAGCATGCGCTGAGAGACTGTAAAGCTGAGCAGGGCAGCAACTGTCCACTCCGAGTGTACTATCTGCAATTGCCATGAGTACATGGCACAGGACAGAGATGCCTCTGCATGAGGAAAAATAAATGAACCAAAACCTCTGTTCATTCATTTTTCTAATGCTGAGGTTTTCTGTTTTCTCCAATTGTTGTTCAAGATTTCTCGCCAAGTTATTGATGGTGTGTATATTTGAAAAAAAAAGTATGCTTTAGCCATTTTAAAACAGAAATCAAATTTTAAGTTAGCAATAAAATAGATCCATTTCCTGGAAACCATATGAGAAAAAGCTCTTATGAACTGTATATCAACCTTTTTCAAATAGGGAGTAGGAAATTTCAACAAAGCTCTTGGATATACAAAAGTGAGAATAAGATCAGAGGAGCTTAGGAAAGTATGAGACTTGTACTGGGGGAAGGAAGGTAGCCTATCAAGTTGCCCATATAGGCAACTTGTTATTGTGCTCTGTGCTTTCATTAGTGCATAAAGGAAATGGTTGTGTTACATTTTACTCAAGCATAAACACTAATGTCATATTAATTATAAATGACATGTTAACTTTATTCCAGAAAGACTGTATGTGTTTGTAAAAGTAATTGCATGCTTTTCTAGTAATTGTGTGAAGTGGAAGAGGGCTTGGTGCACTCATCATCTTATAATTCCAGTTCTACTTAATCAAAAATAGATGAGTGCTATCATTTGGCTCTGGAATGTCTCCCTTATATGTTAAGGTCATGGTACCTAGAGTGGTGGGATTGGGAGGTGGTAAAACCTCTAAGAGATGGTGTCATTGAAGATCATTGAAGGTGCATGTTTTAAAAGGATTGTGCCACCCCAGATCCTTCACCTCTCTTTTTCTCTCTTTTAATTCCTCGTGATGAGGTGAGTGATTGTGTTCTACCATGTATTCCCACCACGATGTGCTGTCTTGCACAAAACCATGAGGCCAACCAGTCACAAATCTCCAATGCTATAGTCCAAAATAAACATTTTGTCTTTATTATTCTTTTTATTAATTATCTTAATGCAAAGCTAACTAACATAGGGAGTTAGCACACAAGACACGAAATCTCTTCCTGTCCTGATCTTCATGGATAAAAAGGTTTGATCTTATTATATCTTCCTGAAGAGAATCATATCAGTGTGGAAACCTGTGGGGTATGGGGTGGATATTATCTCACTGAGTAGAAATACAAAAATTAAGGATCGCGTGTGTTTCATCAAGCAAGAACAAAGGTGGTACTTTTAAAATGAAGTTAATTCACTAACCCACAACTATCTTTATTTTAACTAGTATCCTAGTGGATGATGGAAATTAATGAAATTAAAGGGCATCCTAAAATGTCATGACTTCTAAAATAATTATCAACGGATTCTCTAGGAGTCTGCAGATTTCTTTCTATGAAGAGCCATATAGTAAATATTTTAGCCTTTTCAGGCCATAAGGTCTTGACAGTAACTACTAGACTCTGGTGTTGAAGAGAAATTCAGTTACCCATAGACAATATGTAATGAATAAGCACAGTGTGTTCTAATAGAAAATTGTTAGAAAAGGTGGGGCGGGGCAGGGGCAGGATTCACCCTGTGTTAGTTCCCAAACACTTGCTTTAGCTCTCTTTGAAGTGAAACATTTTAAGTAAACTTTAAATATTTTATAACAAGGTGTATGTTTACCACCTTTGGATACAGATAAAGCATTTGGTATAAAAAGGAGTGTAAGGGTGTTCAATTCTGAAGTTCAAAAGTAGGTTAGAAACTTTTCAAATGTTTTGATGAATTTAAACACTAGAGGGCACAAAAGGATATTTTAAATTCAAGAATCATTTGCAGAGTATTACAATTATTTTTTTAAAAAATGACATCTCAAGTAGAGCAGTGTGACCTTAATGGGAATAATGTGTCTGAAATGTTGGCCTGCAGCTCCTGTGACCTCACTGGCCGCAAGAACTTGAAGTGGTTGACCATCTTTGTGTTGCTATAATAATAACCATATGTCTTTCTTTTTTATTGCTTTTGACCTTTTCATAAAATATGGTCAAAATTAGGTTTTTAAGTGGTGGGGATTTTTTTCCATCTTATAAGAGAAGAATTATTTTCATATTGCTCTAGGATCTGACTAATTTTCATGTAATGAGGGTTCTCTTTGTTGTACATAGGAAGACATTTGGAATTTTTTGCTAAAAATTTTTAAAAGGTAAAATCATGCATATAAATGTACTCTTGTCATTATTTTTTTTAACTAATTATAGGTTTTTATTTCAGGAAAAATGATTAAAAATCATCAGGAGTCTGAAGTCTCAAAAATACTTCTTCTCTTTAGTAATTCTACTTATAGGCATTTAGATTCCAGAAGTAACTTGTAATTTTAAAAATATTTATGTCCAAAGATATTCACCCAAAATAATATTGAGAATCTAGATATGTTATAAACATCTATATAAACTAGAGTTTAAATATATATCATTAGGCTGAACCAGTATAATTTTATCAACCACCAAAAAATAGTATTTTCTAAAACATTAGATGATAGGGAAACTGCTTGTAGTAAAACATGAAGTGTAAAGCAAAATCCAAAATTATATGTACTAAAATATCAATAGAATGTTAAAATTAGATGCATAAAGACATTTCTTCAAGTATTGGTAACTTTTTTAAAATTTTCTTTTTCATTTTAATTTTCTGCAATTTCTCCATATTATGAATATTTATCATTTATATAGTCCTAAAAATAAATGTTATTTAAACATAAAATTTCTTCAGCATTCTTAAAGTACTTGTGCAGATATGATACTTAGGTAAGTACTAGTAGAGGTCAGTAGATTATAAGAAAATTATTTTATGCATCAGAAAATCCATTTAATGAATTCTTGATTGTTAAGTAGACACATCATGAGGGTTTCCTTGAGCCCCAGAATGGAGTGCTTATCTTGAGTTCTACATTGGGCTGAGTTGCTAAGCACAGGGGTATAAGAAGGCCCAGAGAAAAAACAGGAGAGCGAGAATGTGCCGGAAAGGGCTATGTACTGACATTTAACATAGAACTTCCCTGTGCACTCATTCCCAGGATGGTGGCAAAGCAGGGCATATTAGCCCCCACCCCACCCCCATTCTCTTTAAAATCTGCCATCTGACCTTACTTTTCCCTATTGTGGAGTTATATGAAGAGGAGCTAGAGACATGTAGCAGGAGACCCAAGGATGCTAAGTTGGCTTTTGCTTTGAACACAGAATTCCTTAGAAATGACCTGCATAAAACAAGAAAAGAAATCCCATAAATAATATCTGCACAAATACCACAGAAATGTGGCTCAAAGCAAAAATTTGTCACTAAATCAGCTTCTCTGATATTTTAAGCAGCATGAATTATCTTCTAAATATGTAAAGCTTTTTCCTTTTGCATTTGTCAACATAGAATGAACAAATGCACAAAGTTGGAGCTATAAGCAATGTTTTTTCTTAATTCACTTTGTACTTGCTGGGTTCCTTAGTGCTTTAATTTCTAGTGACTAGAAAATTGAGAATCTTATACATGTGTTTACTTCACAACTAATAATCCCATCAAACAACTCTTAGTACTTGAACTTCTCTCTACACCTTTTACTTTTCCTTTTTAAATTTTGATTCAGTTGGCTTATAATGTGAACTGATAGATTCAATCTGTCATTTGGAATTTTTACAGGTATACATTGGACATTCTAAAGCTTGATAGTTTATATCCTCAAGTGATAATTGCCAATTTATGTATGTGAAATGGTTTCAAACATACCAAGGTACAATTAAAGCTGTGAGAAATGCAAGCATTATCTATTATTGTCCATTGGTTAGGTAAAGAAATGGATGATTTGGGCTTATCTAGGTTAATTACCAAAGGAAATAGAGAAGCTTTAAATCTTTTCTGGAACAAAACATAATTAAATATTCACTACATGAAATAAAGCAGAATTTAGAGCAAAATAAGGAAAGTTCCTAGGAGTCTGTCTTCTAAGAAATTTGTGGGATTTATTTAATGCCTTTATTTAGCTCCTGTTGAGCCCCAGGGATTCACAGCCCCAGGAAGTTCAGAGCCCAGTAGAACACGGAGAGGAGACAGCACTCTTTTTCTCCACAGTCTTCCTTCAGAGAAAAGGAAGACTGCAACATGCACTGTACTCCAGATGAGAAACCAGCTAGTGAATCCTTGCTGATCTCCACAGATGCCTTTAACAAGTTTATTCCCATTGATTCAGGCCTGGTTCTCACTGATAACCCATAGCATACTCATGTCCAGCCTCATCTTTGTGCAGTACTTTTGTTATTAGTTCTCTGACAACATGAGGGAAAATAGATCAGAGCTTTACACACCTGTAGTAGGTTCACCTTTGACTCCAGAGATGCCATGAGCAGATATTTGTTTCAGCTAAGCAAAGTATGGAAGTGAACATCCGCAGTGAGGTCAAAAGTTGTACTAACTATGAAAAAGAAATAATAACAGAGTCGTCATGGTTTGAATGTGAGGTGTTCCCCAAAAGCTCATGTGTGAGACAATGCAAGAAAGTTTAGAGGTGAAATGAGTGAGAGCCTTAACACAATCAGTGCATTGATCCACTGATATGGATCATCTGGATGGTATCTGTAGACAAGTAGGATGTGGCTGGAGGAGCTGGTGAGGTGAGTCTGTCTTTCTCTGCTCTTGGTGTGATGTCTTGAGCCACTGTCCTCCACCACACTCTTCCGCTATGATGTTCTGATTCACCTCAAGCCCCGAGAAATGGAGGTGCTTTCTATGGACTGAGACTTCTGAAACCATGAGTGCCAAATAAACTTGCTCCTTACAATTGTTCTTGTCAGGTCTTTTGGTTGCAGCAACAAAAAAGCTAGCTAAACAACAGTAGTTGAAAGCTCATGTTGAAAGGATGCACCCAGTAGTACATGCACTGGTGACTTAGGTATTATGGAAAATGAAGATTTGAAAAGGGAAAATTTAAAGACCTTGTCTCCCAGTCTTCAATCTTTCCTTCTCAAGTTCTTCTGAATATAATCAAAGTATTATTTATTCTGAAATTCTGCTTAAATTATTACATTCTCTTGTTCAGAAACCTTGATGACATGCCACTATTTTTGGTATATATTTTTTGTTTATTGGATTAAGAAAGTATTTCCCGTATTCACAGTTGGCAAGAAGATTTCTTCACCCTCCCAATGAATTGTTGTATTTTATGTAATTTTTTTGCATATCTTAAGATGAGCATGTGCATTTTTCTACTTTATTCTTGTAAATGTGATGAACTACATAGATTTACTTTTTTGAATGTTAAAACAGATTTGCCTTCCTGAAATGAACTCAACTCAGTTATCATATATTGTCTTTTTTTTAAGTATGTTTAGTTTTAGATGGACACAATACCTTTATTTTGTTTATTTCATTTTTTTTTAATGTGGTGCTGGAGACCAAACTCAGTGCCTCATCCATGCTAGGCAAGCGCTCCACCACTGAGCCATAAACCCAGCCCTATATGCTGTCTTTTATTATAACTCTGATCCCAGAAAAAGTTGAAAATCATACTGGACCTGTATCCATTATACACATTGTAAAGAATTTAAAACCTTTTCTCTAGGCAGGTACATGGCACATGCCTGTAATTCCAGAGGCTCTAGAGGCTGAGGAAGGAGAATCACAAGTTCAAAGCCAGCCTTCACAACTTAGTGAGGCCCTAAGCAACTCAGGGAGAGTCTGTCTGAAAATAAAACATTACAATAAAAGGGATGGATATGTGGCTCATTGGTTAAGCACCCTGGGCTCAATCCCTGATACCAAACAACAACAACAAAAAACTTCCCACAAATATATCTCTAGGCCTAGAAGGCTCATAGGTGAATTCTTTCAACCATATATCTAATTGTTACACTAACATTAGACTCCTCCTTCTAAATGGACTAAAGTCCCCATTCCTAATGCAGCAAAGATCCTTGGAGTCCGGTATCAACTGCAGTACCCTCCCTTTTTGTGACTCCAACTGTTTTATAATCTCCCTCTGAAGGCTGCTGATTTTACCACACCTTGGATATTCATTCTTCTGAAGAGTGGCCGCTGCTTCTCCTTCTTATTGAACAATACTAATCACAGTAGTTAGTAAATGTTTGATTAACAAGTAACACTATTTATTTAACATGGCTCTCCGACCAGTAAATTCAGTCACATGGCAAATGTATAAATTGAACCTCGCCCAGGTGTAGGCCCTATTTTGTTGCTTGTAAAACAGTAATGAACTAAGCAGTCTCTCTACTAAATGCTCTTCATGTTTTTTATAAGGAAGAGTGTACGAAATATATGAAATATGCAAACATATAAAACATATGGTATTTGAAGATGATAAGTTCTATGAAAAAAATAGTGCAGGATAAAGAAATAATAATGAGAATCTGAGTTCAGATTAAATGATCAGAATAGGTAATTGTTAAATTGATCATGTAAAGCTTAATAAAATGATGGATCCATGCAGATATCCAAAGGAAAAGTGTTTCAGAATGAAGAAATAGAAAAATGCAAAGGCCCTGGGGCAAGAACAGGCACACTGTGTTCAAGGAACAGGAAGACCAGTGTGGCTAGAGCGAGTTAGCAAATGGGAGAAGAGAAGGCAAAGAGGTGGGGGGTGCAGGGACAGTGGGGGCATTTTAATAGTAAGGGGTTGGATTTTTATCCCAAGCAAAGTGGAAATGAGTAGTAGGATTTAAGCAGAGGAGTGATGTACATTTTCTTTTCCTTTTTAATACGTTTTTAGTTGCAGATGGACACAATAACTTTATTTCATTTTTATGTAGTGCTGAGCATCGAACCCAGTGCCTCATACATGTGAGGCGAGCACTCTACCACTGAGTTACAACCCCAGCCAGTGATGTACATTTTATTTTTTGCTCTGTCTTTTTTTTTTAATTTCTTACATCTATGACAATAGTGGAGTGCATTACATTCATAATTATCCATTCACAGCACAATTTTTCTTAACTCTGTATATAAAGTATGTTCACGCCACATTATGCCATCATACATGAGCTCTCTTATTTTTTTTTTTTTGCATACAATTCTTAAAACAGAGATATGATAAATGGTGGTATAACAGTGATGTATATTTTTAACCGGTCCCTCTGAGTGCTCTGTGAAGGATAGCTTGGAGTAAAAGTACAAGCAGAGAAAGTTGATCAGGAGTCATTGACAGTGAAAGACAGTGGTTGACTTGGGCATTTTCATAGTTCAGTGAAGGTGATACGTCATGACCAGGTTCTGGCTACAATTTGAAAATGGAACTGATAGTATTTGATGATGAACTTAGAAAATTGAAAACTTGTGCTTTTTATTGGCTGAGACAGGAGAAGATGAGGGAGGAGTAGGCTTCGTGGTGGGGTGGTTTAGATCAGGCATCTAAAGTTTTAGAGGCCTATTTGTGGCCAAAGTATCATCTCATTTCCCCTAGACCCACCCCAGAGTTCCCCTGCAGCTACCATAGTGGACAGTTCCTCTGTGCTTGGCCACCTTCCCATCTCAGGTAGCTGACAGCTTTCTTTGGTAGACAGAGCTTGTTCAGGTTGGTGGGAGATCTCACCCTCTTGGTGACTTTCACACACTGGAGAGTGTGTGGACAAGAGTGTTGGTGGACAAGCCCCGAGGCATGTGGATATGGTCCTTCCAAGCATTTCCAGGGAGACTGAGTCTGCTGAGTCTGTTTCCACCCAGTGGTATCTGTGGCAAACTCTACTGACTTTTCTTCCTTTACTGTCTCACTTTCCCACTACATAACTTGTATCTCTTACAGTCGCCTCCCTTCCTCCTCCCCAAACAACTAACTCATGGCAACACTTCATAAGATCTGTCTGGGTGGAAATCAACATAAGACTTTTTTTTTGGGGGGGGGGCGGTATCTTTATTTTTCTAATTTGTTCTAATTAGTTATATACAACAAAAGACTCTATTTTGACATATTTTACATTATCTGGAGTAAAATTTGTCATTCTTCTCGTTGTACATGATGTAGAATTACATTGGTCATGTAATCATATATGCACATAGAATTGTAATGTCCAATTCATCCTAGTATCTTTTTTATTCCCATTCTCTCTCTCTTCCCTTCATTTCATTTTGTCTAAATCAAAGTATTCATTTTTTTTCCCAACCAACTCCCTTATTGTGAATTAGCATCTACATATCAGAGAAAACATTCAGCCTTTGGTTTGGGGGGATTGGCTTATTTCATGTAGCATGATAATTTCCAGTTTCATCCATTTATCAGCAAATGCCATAATTTCATTTTTCTTTATGGCTGAGTAATATTCCATTGAATATATTTTCCACATTTTCTTTGTTCATTCATCTGTTGAAGGGTATGTAGGTTGTTTTCATAGTTTAACGACTGTGAATTGAGCTGCTATAAACATTGATATGGCTGCATCATAGTAGTATGCTGATTTTAATCAACCTACTTTTAAAGATTCAAATTTTCATGTCCAAGAAAGAGATGGATTACTCTTCTACAAACCAGGGAAAATGTTTGAGACAGATATATAATTGGATGACATTAATCTCTTACAAGCCTACATGTTTTGTTTTGTTTTTGTTTGTTTGTTTGTTTGTTTTTGAAGCAAGGATTGAACCTAGGGATGCTTAACCACTGATTCACATCCCCAGTCCATTTTGTTTTGTTTTGAGACAGGGCTTTGCCAAGTTGCTTAGGGCCTCAATAAATTGCTGATACTGGCTTTGAACTTGTGATCCTCCTGCCTCAGTCTTCTGTGTTGCTGTGCTTGAAGGCATTTGCCACCATGCCCAGCTGCTTAAGTGAAATTCTATTTCCCAAGCTCTAAATATGGCTACCTTCCTACACAGACACAACCTTCCTTAACTGCCTTATGTTGATTTTTCTACATGAACACAAAGATGCTTATCAATGAACAGTGTAAACTTTCAGCAGAGCCCATAATACAATTTCAAAAGAATAGTAGATTTGAACATGATGACAAACTGATTAGAAGGAGAAGGATCCTGGGGACTTTGGAGCTTTTTAATTTTATTTATTTATTTATTTTTTTGAGGAGGAGGAGCTGGTACCACTTGCCACTGAGTCACATCCCCAGCCCTATTTTATTTTATTTAGAGACAGGGTCTCAATAAGTTACTTAGTGCCTAGTTTTTGCTGAGACTGGCTTTCAAATCATGATCCTCCTGCCTCAGCCTCCAGAGCTGCTGGGATTACAGGTGTGAGCCACCTTGCCCTTCTTTGGGGACTTGTTTTGAACCTGTATTTGCACAAGAAGCATATTAGTTTAGCTTCTAATATGTAAAATTTGGGGTGGTTTTGGACAAATTAGTGGGCATTAAACTGGAAGGGCTCTCCCAGCTATGCTTTGGTCTTATTATTGATTTTTAAAATTTTTTAATTTTTTAAAAAATTCTTTATTTGTCATTTTTAGTTATATATGACAGTAAAATTTATTTTGCCATATTATACATACATAGAGCATAACTTCCCATTTTTGTGGTTTTACATGATGTGAAGTTTTACTGGTGGTATATTCATATATGAACATAGAAAGTTATGTCCAATTCATTCTACTATGTTTCTTATTCCCATCCCCTTCCCTTCCCTTTATTCCCCTTTGTCCAATCCAATGAACTTCTATTCCTTCTCTCTTATTGTGTTACCAACCATCTGCATATCAGAGAGAACATTCAGCCTTTGGTTTTTTGGGATTGGCTTATTTCACTTAGCATGATGGTCTCCAGTTCCATCCATTTGCTGTCAACTGCCATAATTTCATTCTTCTTAATGGCTAATTAATATTCTATTGTATAAATATACCACATTTTCTTTATCCATTCATCTGTTGAAGGGCACCTACCTTGTTTCCATAGCATTAGCTATCATGAATTGAACTGCTGTAAACATCGATGTGGCTGCCATTACTATAGTATGCTGATTTTAAGTCTTTTGGGTATATACTGAGGAGTGGGATAACTAGGTCAAATGGTGGTTTCATTCACGTTTTCTGAGGAATCTCTCCATATTGCTTTTCAGAGGGTTGCACCAATTTGAATTCCCACCAGCAACATATGAGTGAACCTTTTTCCCTACATCCTTGGAATCATTTATTGTTACTTATATTCTTGATAATTGCCATTCTGACTAGAGTGAGATGAAATCTATAGAATGGGAGAAAATCTTTGCCACCTGCACCTCAGTTAGTTATACGCATTAATATCTAGGATATATAAAGAACTCAAAAATCTAAACATAAAAAAATAAATAAATGGGCAGAACTAACTAGGCACTTCACAAAAAAAGAAATATGATCAGTCAACAATTACATGAAAAAATGTTCAACATCGCTAGCAATTAGAGAAATGCAAATTAAAACTGTACCAAGATTACATCTCACTCACATCAGAACGGCAATTGTTGTTGCTTTTTAATAATTGTTTATACTAAACCACACTTTTTGTTTGCCTGGTTCAGAAATTGTTGGATGCAGGCTTGAGTGGGAAAGTGAATAGAGATGAAGGATACCCTCATTAACTAGGCAGTTAACAGCAGGCAATGGGAGGGCTACTCACTTCTCAGTTGCTCAACTAAATGTGAGAATAAACTATTTTCTCCTCTGTTTTGAGCCAGCCTATCAGATAAAGCAGAACTCCTCTTGTGCACATTGAATCACATTCCAGAGTAATTTTCCCTTTTCAGGAAGCATCCAGAATTTGTTTCTTCATGCCAAGCAGTTATCCCTATAATTTCAAATCAATAGAATTAAGATTTGTATATAAATTAACATTTTTTTCTAATTAAGAAGCTAATTGAAACACATAAAAACAAAGATAGTAGAATGTACTGGATATATGTGCATATATGACTCCATGACCTGTGTTACTCTACAGCATGAACAACCAGAAGAATGAGAAGTTATACTCCATTTATGTATGGTATGTCAAAACGCATTCTATGGCCATTTATAAATAATTAGAACAAATTTATTTTTTAAAAAAAATGATCCTAATTCTCATATTACTCAAATGGTAATTTCTTAGTGATTATCATGTGAAATTGCAGGTGACCAATCCATTTCCAAATGGTATTTTATGCATATTAACATTTTGTATAAAAGGTTCCCTATTTTTAAAATGAATATACAAATTTTTTTCATTATAGTCCTCAATTTTAATATTCAATTTTCTTTTGTCAAATGTCAAAAACTGTTCATTTAGAGCAAAAGTTTCACAAATAGTGGGGAAAAACAAATGGTGATTTCCTATTTTGTGGAGTTTCTCTTTAAAGTAATATTGTTGAGAAATACAATAGTGTATTATCTGTAAAAACATTAAGTAGTGGAGATGTCGGCCATCAAGTCTATGTGTTGCATCTGCATCCTGTAGAGGCTCAGATGTCTGTCTCAGATGACCAAAGCAAAGCATGTGCCCTGGGTGGCTAGTTGAAGGTCTTGCCTCTTCCCTGGGGTGAATGTGTAGTTATGAAACTTTCTCTTCACCAGGGGGCACTGTGCAAACATCTAGCTCTTTCCATAGAAGGCAGGGTCCCTGCAGACAAGCTCAATTTATAAAGAGCTTAATTTGTTTCTCTGCTTTGCTTTTTCTTAGCCATGACTTTTGGAACAATTCTGGAAGGCAGGCTGCTTTTCTATTTATGCTTCTGCAGATGATATAATGGTGCTTTTAATTTGATTTTAAATCATATCATCATAGGTGTTAAATGATGTGGATGCCATTCTAGCTTCCCAGCACTTATTTCTCTCTCTACCCCTCACACATATCAGCAACATGTAAAATATATCTATGAGACATGTTTAATTTAATATGAATTCAAAAGTCTTTATCCATGGCCTTTGAAATCTAATCTACCTAAAACTCCTGGTAGAAGAAAAGAAACTTGACTATTCAAGAAAATTTTTTTAGCATGTGTTTAATTTTATCTGATTATAAAAGTAATCTTTGTTAGTTGCAGAAAATATGAATATTATGGAAAAGAATGTTAAAAATGTTTCCATGACCCAGAAATAACACTATTGACATTTTGGTGCATTTTTTAAAAGATTTTATTTTATTGATTCTTGGTTATACATGACTGTAAAATCCATTTTGAAAAAAAAAATTATTCAAGTGTAGGATGTATCTTACTCTAATTAGAATTCCATTCTTGTGGGTGGGCATGATGGTGGGGTTCACTTAGATATTTTCTAAGTGTTCATTGAAAAATTATGTAAGATTCATTCTACTGTCTTTCCTATTCCTATTTTGATTAGAAGGTTTTAATTGAAAACTGATTTTCAGGAGAATTTAGATTCTACTTAGTATTAGCAATTTTACAATACACTTTTTTTTACATTGGAGAAAATTATTTCTTAAAATTTTGAAATTTCAAAAAATTTAGTTATACATTTAATTTAAAAGTTAAATTTTAGTTTAATTATACATTTAAATTTAGTTATACATCACAGTAGAATGCATTTATGCACTTTGATATATCATACATAGATGGGATATAATTTCTCATTTTTCTGAGTGTACATGTTGTAGAATCATATTGGTCATGCAGTCACATATATTCATAAAGTAATAATGTCTGTTTCATTCTACTATCTTTCCTATCCCCACATCCCATTCCTTCTCCCATTCCTTCAATTCCTTCTTCCCAATCTAAGGTAATGCTATTTTTCTCTTGTACCCACCCATCTTGCTGTGAATTAGCATCCTCATATTAGAGAAAACATTGGCCTTTGTTTTTTTCTGGATTGGCTTATTTTGCTTAGCATGATATTCTCCAACTCCATCCATTTACTGGCAAATGCCATACTTCTTTAAAGCTGAGTAATATTTATTGAATATATATAACCACATTTTCTTTATCAATTCATCTATTGAAGAACACCTATTTTGGTTACATTGTTTAGCTATACTATAGTAATACAATATATTTTTTAACAAATAATTAACAGTAGTATCTTGAGAATGCCAATTTATGCTGTTTATAGCTATATTTGCTGTTTTACTGATTGTCTACTTTTGTGAGGTTGTGCTAGAGTAAGCACCCAAGAACAAACTGACTTCTTCCAGAAATCTCTGCAGTATCTGTTCCTCCTTGATTGGGTTCCTTTGCATTTATACCACGCCAAATACCAACTAAGAATGAGTTCTCCATAATCATTTCTGTGAGTTATTCAGTTTCAGGGAGATCAAAACTGGGTTTCCTCTATCACTTGTGTGATATCATCTGACCATTACCTGCATTTCAAATTGCTGAGAATGAAGCAAGCTGACTTTTACACTAGGAACATGAGAAACAACAAATGAAAAACAAAGTCACTGATATTAGCTTTATTTTCCTTTCCATTTTCTAGAAAAGTAGAATCTGTCATCCAAAACTAAACCTAATGTTTATTAAAATATTAATTTAAAAGTATTATAAAAGGAAACAAAAATTAAATCTACAGGAAAAATAAGTGTTCTCATTTATTGAAATGTCTCTGAATTTATGGATTTTTATGGATATTTTGTACAATAGCAGTTAAGTGTGGAAAATCCCATCATTCTACTACCAAACAGTTGACTGATGCATAATTTACCCAGAGTTTGCCTGCATCAAATAATTCAGAAAACATTACTAGGACTACACTGGAATAAAACCACATAGTTGACAGTTTTCATAGCTTAAATGGAAATTGATTTTAATAATTAATAATCTGTGAATATGTCTTTAACATTGAATTTTTATCATTAATTTTTTTGTTAGTAAAATTTAAGAATTAAAATTTATTTTGTGTTTTGCACTACATCTGAAAAAAGAAAAATGCATTGTCTTTGCCTGCACTAAGTCCACCCTTTTAAAAAAAAAATTCCATAATGGGTTGGGGCTGTAGCTCAGTGGTAGAACACTTGTCTCACAAGTGTGAGGCCCTGGATTTGATCCTCAGCACCACACAAAAATAAATATATAAAAAGATATTGTGTCCACTTACAACTAAAAAATAATAGACTCCAGAAAATACACATAAACTTATAATTTAGTTTCAAAATAAGCCATAATACATTAATATTACTTATATAACTCTTATTTAATGTTATGGTGTTAGGTACACCAGTATTCACTATAAAATTCTTTCAACTTTCCAGTATTTTTGAAAATGTTCACAATAGATCAGTTTTAATCTTATTAACATTATTGATATGCTTTAATGAGGAAAAACAGAAGCAACAACAACAACAGAAAACCTTACCATCACAGGTTTCAGAAATGTTTTTCTGAGGTGAGATTCTTTTCCCTATTGCATGTGTCTGTCAGGAGATACCAGGTCCCTTTGTGCCCTTAGTCATTAAGCATTGAATTGGAACCACACTAGTCTTGATTAAGAACTTCTTCATCAAGGCATCTCTCCCAAGTCATTCCCAGTTAATCAGAAGATTTGACTGTTGGAAGACAACTATTTCCCCTGAGTAGGTACCCCTAAGTGAGTTTCACCAAGAAGATCTCAGTTGCTTTAATGTTTGTGATCTGAAAAATCAATTTCTTAATTTTTTTTTACAAATATGAATTCAAGTTACCCTCCATCTGTATATCTTTTATAGCTCTTCTCTTCCTTACTGTCTTTGATACTTTTTAATATTGTGAACCCAATTCAATTTCTCAAATGCCTAAAGTTTTTGTTTCTGGTGCCCTCAGCTTTCTAGGTTTTCTTGGTATAATTCATAAATGATCACCAGCTTGCAACTGGCTTGGCACATGGCACACTGTCAATACTTATGTGCATCTGTGAATGGAAGGGAGGGCAGAAGGGAAAATGAAGGAGGAAAGAGATGGAGGTGAGGGAAGGAGTAAGGAAGGAAAGAGGAGGGAGGGAGGTGGATTGGCTGAATTCCCTATAGATACTAGCTTAGGAGGCTGTATCTTCTAACTCTGTTCATCTCAAAAGGATTTCATGACTTAGTTAAAGCCACTAGTAGAATAGCTAGAAAAAATACTTGCTATCCCAAACATTTCCTTATGATCTACTGCTTAAAATTCCAGAGTTATGGTTTTGTTTCTTTGATGACAATTTGCTTTATTTTCAAGTAGAAGTTCAATCCTTTAAGTCATTAATAATGTACATCAAATGAAAGTAGGTCCAATTTAAATCTGAATTTTGCTATAAATGGTTTTACTTTATATTTTCTGACCAATAAAATAGCAATTATGCCTTCTCATTTTTACTTCTATATTTCAAATTTACTTCTACATTTTTAAGACAGTAAGTGTACCAGAAGGAGGCTCTAATATAGAAATGACTTATTCCCTATAAATTAGAGGTGAGCTCCAGTTTTAATCAAGGTCTACTACTTACCACTCATCAAATTTGGAAAAGTCACTCAGTTTATTTCTATTGAACCAATAGAAATAAAATTAGTGGTGGCATTAGAAGCAGAAACCAAAACCTGCCCTGTTGCCTTATTAATGGCCTAATTATGAAAATTTCTATTATACATTTCTTAGGTAGTTTCAGGAGCTAGAAAATGGAACCCTAAGTTTTACACAACCTATTACAAAACAAGAACAAATAACAAAAATAAATGATTTTCTTTTGCTGTAACTCAAAGACACCGATTTCTCTTTTAGCCTATGTAGTAAATTGCCACTCTTGGTTGGACGGACTGAATAGTGCTTATATTTCTCCTATGTGTAGAATATGCAGAGGGAAAACGCAGGGCAGTGTGGTCCTTAACACGGCTGACATCACTCTTCTTCAAGTCTTTCCTGTCACTGGGTCCCATTATTTTTCTGTCTCTGTAACTTTCCACTATCATTCTGGAGCCCACTCAGTACTGCCCAGGCTCACAGACCAATCTTGTCCCCAGAATTCAGACTTTAAAGAGCTTGGATAAGTTAGTTCCAAAAGAGACAAAATTTAGAAACAGGCAGGACTAATTTGGACTCACAGCTCCGCCATATATTAGTTTTGAGGTAACAGCCAAGTTGCTTAGCCTTTCTGAACTCAGATTTCTCATCTATAATGTGGTGATAGTAATGTCCATCTGAGAGTTGGTGGATTAAAGCAGATTATATAGATCTCATACCTGGTGCTGGTTCCTTTTCCTGTGATTATCCAAAACTTCCTTTATGATCTAACTCTCCGTGAAAAAGGCCCTGACCTCATTCATTTCTTTACTGACTTATATTCTAGGACCATATTAGTTAAGATAATAGGTTTTAGAATCAGACAACTTCAGTTTTAACCTCAGATCTGCCACCCATTTATAAGTATGCTCACAGAGGCAAGTTACTCCTTACTTTGTAAGGCTCCATCTCTTCAGTGGTAAAACAGAATGAAAATAATATGAAGCTCATAGATAAATTTCAGGAGGGTCATACATGTATTTTATGCCCTCATCCAGAACAAACACCAAATAAGTAGGTGATACCATCATAGTAAAATGAGAAATCAGAAGTTACCTCAACCTTCTGGTCAGGTTTGCTCAGACTCAGTCAGAGCCCAGGAATTATCAGTGTGAGGAGGGGATCTGAGGGTGACAGGCCAGCACCAGTGCTCCCAGGTGGCAATTTTGAAAACCAAAAATAATTCTGATTATGAAAATATTCTCCATACCTCTAACAAACAGACAACCAGATTTAGGGAGGTATTGAACCCTGTTATGGAAAAATGTTCCTGGCACCAAAACTGAACACATGAGAGTGTTGTTATTTAGGGATTCTTGGTATTTAGGGTCTTTATTCTTTCTCCTGAGGGAGTGATGTTTTGTTTTTACTTTGTTTGTTTTTTTTTTTCCCCTTGTAGCCTGGTAATTCCATCACTGCTTTTGCTTGTTTGTTAACATAGTTCTAAAAAGCTGGAAGAAGCCATTTCTGTCCTTATTTGGTGTGTGGTCAATTAAGGAGAGGAGCATGAGTTGGATCCAGTGTTGCAAATGCTTTTCCAAATTAAAAACAACCTATCTTCAGGATCCCATAAGTTTTCAAATTAAAAAAAAAAATAAAATAAAAGTGTTCTTATATTTAAGAGATGCCAGGATTTTGAACAATTGCGAAAATTTCCTTCAGCTAATTTTAGTAGAATTCTTTGCTTTTTTTTTTTTTTCCATACCAGGGATTGAATCCAGAGGCTCTTAATCACTGAGCCACATCTCCAGCCTTTGTTTTTTATTTTTTATTTTGAGGTAGTCTCACTATATTGCTAGGACCTCACTAACTTGTTGAGTCTGGATTTGAACTTGTAGTTCTTCCTGTCTCAGCCTCCCAAACTGCTGGGATTAGTCATGCGCTACCATGCCTGGCTTTCCACTTAATTTTTTGTTTTTTTAGTTCTTGTAAATGAAATCCATAGAGAATTTTAATGTTTTAGTGCTGCAAATAAATATTAAAACTTTGTTATAGGATAAACCTTTAAAATCTAATAGCTGATATTCTACTCTTACACACTATGATAAAATGATTTCAAATAGAGAAAAAACAGTTACCCATAAAAACTGAAGACTAAGTTTTTTAAAACTCATAAAATGGTGTCCCTACTTACTGTGCTCATGATATAACCAATTTTAGAGGACAATTTTGAAAACTGAAAATAATTCTAATTATGAAAATATTCTCCATACCTCCACAAAAAGGTTATAAATGTTGTTGGTGGTAGTATGTGTTTTCAGAATGATTTTATATAAATTGCTGTGTTCATTTCTCTCAAAAAACTCTTTGCGGTGGTTCTCAAATGAGAACCAAGAGGGTAAGACTGAAACTCAGCAAGGTCGACCACCAGTGCTCAAGGTCATATGGCATGTTCATGGCATAACTGTGGCCCTAATCTCTGATCCCCTCTATCAGTGCTGTCCTGAATATTTGACCAATGATGCTATATTTTAAAATAAAAATTATTTGGATTCAGCCCACTAATTCATTTGTCAAATTGACAACTGTGGCTTTTCTGGTTTTGCTATTTTCTTATTTATTGCAACAGTCTTGGCTTTTTCTTTAGGAGCATCTAAGGAAAAAGAAATTAAATAACTGGACCTGAGTTATCTGTGGTGAGATCTTTTGTCCCTATTGAGGTACATAAAAGAATATAACCCTGGTGATGCATCTTATTTGAAAGAATCCCTGAGAATCTTGATATATTCATTTATTAAACAAACATGATTGTGGTTTTTATTTTTCAATGGTGACATGTCCAAGAGGAAGTTCAGAGTGCTGTGGAGAAAGCACATGGTCTGGAGAAGCCAGGAAGGCTTCAAGGCGGGAGGAGGCTCTCAAGATAAATCCTATAGTCACCCTTTCACCCACCTTCCAATAACTAAGGAGGATTTTGTTTTGTTTTGTTATCATACCATATTCATGAATACAATCTTGGAAAGAAAGAATTTTTCTGACTCTGAAAATATTCACATATGGGGAATTACACAATCAGAAAACTACTGATCCCCAAAGACCTTTCACATACATTTTTTTTTAAATCAAATTATTTGTCTCAAGTGATTAGCTCAGATTAATTTCAAGACATTTAAAGCATTTTTTTTCTAGAGATATTTCCCACTGCATAGTCAGAAAAATTCCCAAGACTTTGTGAATTACTTTATAGATACTTAATAAACATCAAAATTATTTCCTTCCCTCCCATTTCTTTCCTTCAACCTCATGTATCCAAGTATTTAGGAGCCCCATTGCCTTATTGAATAGAAAAGGTTTAACCTGTTTAATTTTTAGGGTGTAGTAAATTTTTTGTCTGTTTGTACACTTGTTTTCTATACACTTAAGTTGATAAAAACATTTGACTCATACTCCACAAATTTGTTGATCTTTTCTTTGTATGTTTAAGCTTGTCTTTTGCTGGTTTTTCATTTTATTTCTTAATGACTTTAGCTCTTGAATTAAACTTATTTCTGTTTGTGTCTTGGGACCTATAAGAGTAAGAAGAATATGTTTACAGTTACTTAAAGCCATGTGCATGCTTCTTAATGGCCTCAAGACTGCAGGGTACCTTCTACTTTTTAAATACTCCACTACATTCCAGGACATAAAATAAGTGTCCCTCATTTCAGAACATGGGATAATTGACTGCTTAGTCAGGTAGACTCACAAAGGTTTAGAACATATATCTGAAAACAATGCAAAGAAAATTCTAGCATTATTTTGTAGGACATCCATTTGTAGAAATAAATAGCTGGTTATATAAACTATAGCTGAATTATAATTTAATGTTAGTGTAATAAAAAGGACTTTAAAAAAAAACATGACTGGTACTCAAAGAATGTTAGTTTTGAGAAGTGCACAAATTCAGCTGTCAATCTCTCTTTCATCAAACTCTTTTGCAATGGATCACTCTGAAAATAGAATTATTAGAATGATACTCTCATCAGATGAAGCTAATAAATAATAATCTATCATTTTCTTCCCTGTTAACATTTACTGACTTTGAGTTTGTGACCAACAACTATTTCAAAATACAGCATTATCCTGAAACCCATCTATCTGCCTTCTCTGGTTTCCTGAGGCAATGTATTTCAACATAACGAAACCCCACTAATGTAACTTTTTTTTCTCTGAAGATTAGCTTACCCCCTACACACTCATCCATCCCTGTGCCTGTCAGTTAGTGGCCACTGTGTAAGTAAATGAATGCCTATGTGAATTCTGCTTAAATTCTCTCACTTTAAAATTTGGTAGTTTCAATTGAATTTATAGTGGCTATCTCCTATAAAGGAAATTCTGAGTTTTGTGTCAGACACTAAAACCTCAATCTATCATTTGTAACATCTGGAATCTTGGATACCAAATCACAGAAACAGTCAAGAGGCAAAAAAGATGCCTTATTTAGAGCTCAGCAGAACATAAGATCTGTTATTGGCAGGAGGTGGCATTTTGTTGAGGTTTTAGAAGGTGAGGAATGATGTGGCATAACGGCTGGATGCTGCAGTGTTCAGATCTCTTGTTTCTCTGGAATGTAGGTTTAATTTTCAACTTGTAAAAAAGACTTTTTCTCAGAGATAAAGTCTTACCCCTTGCCATTTAGTCATGTTTTTATTAAAATTATTTTGGAACAATAAGCCCTTAATAAAGTGACAGAAATTAAAATATGAAGAGATTTCTATTTAACCCTTTTTCTACCCTTATAACTGTGGAGTAATAGCTATAAATAGCTGGTTGAGATATAAATGACAGCAAAGGTTCAGCCTAGAAAACATTTTACTTAATTTTTTTAAAAGGTATTTTTCTGATTACATAAATCCTTATATCTCTGAAAGTTTCTATCTAGTTCTTTGAAACACTATTGATATTTACATTTGAAATCAAATCTTAACTTTGTTCATGATGAATCTCAGAAATAATTTGCTTATTACAATAACCTCATCAATGCCTGTAAACTAAGAGAGGTTATGTATAACTGTACAGAAGAAATGAGGAGGCAGTAAGTGATTTTTAAGGAAAAATAACATTAACATGGGCAGACATTTTTAATGTCTTTATTCCATTCATATTACGATAAAGGGCTAAAGTTTCCATTTTTCTATTGATAAGCTCACACATTTTCATTTTTTTTCATCTTGCTTAACTGTTCAAGAACTATTTTTGTCAATAATTAAAAAATATAAATTTGCTTCTCCTTTCTTGTACAATTTTCCGAAATGTGCATTCTTTAGTAGCATCATCCTGGATTATTATTATGCCCTTATATATTTTTAATTAGATGTTAATTAACAGGGCATTATTTTAGAATATAAATTGATAAAGAGATATAGACAATTATGAGTGAAAATATTCATTGCTTGGGTTAGCCTGGATGGGAAACTAGTTTAACAAGAAAAGTAGTATTTTTCAGACTTGAAAGATGTCTATATGGACTGTAGCTTTCACTGTCAGATACCAGTGATGCTGTTTCACTTACAAAATTTAAAACGTCACTGGATAGAACAAAATCTGGCTATTTTCCTGAGATGCCAATACCACCCCACTGCTCCCCTGGGGCTCTGTTCTCCCCTTCCCTCCACATCGTCTACCCCTCCCCGCAGCCCTCAGGGCTCCTCCCCTTTTTACCCACTTGACCAGTTCTCTTACACTGTCTGCCTTTAGTCTAAGATAAAGCCATTCCACTAAACAGGAGTTGTTAACTAAACACCAGTGTGTTAATTCTGCTAGGAATGTTTGCATTGTGTAAGAGCTGACCCAAAGTGGAAATTCATTAGTTCTACAGGAGTGAACTGCTGAGAGGAGAAGTTCATACACTCGAGGGGCAGATTGCTTAAGTATAGGCACCGATCCTACACAAAAGCCAAAAGGCAGTTTGTGAAGCATAAAAAATATTGCAAGTTGAGTCTGAGAGAATGTGTTTATTTTTGAACTCTCAGCTCCTCCAAGGCTGTTGCTGTTCAGGGCAGTTCTCACTCACCCACTCTCTGGGAGCCCATACGTCAGATAACACAGAGGTGAAACTGTAAAAATGTTTTCTATTACTCATCCCCAAAGCTGATACAGAGCCCATAGCATTCTCAAAAACCCCTGAAGTGCTGGATGCTGTTGTGAAATTAAGCATGATGTTTAAGGTCTTCATCTTTTATTGAAATGACATAAACGTTCCGATCCCCTTTGGTCTATAAGAGACAGATTGAGTTTTAGGGGTCTAGAAATTTAGCATGTATAGCAGTGTTCATTGAGCTCATGTCTTGGACAGTTTTTTCCAGCGCAGAGTGGGTTAAATTCACTCTTGGGCACTCCATGCCTCTCTAATCTTATCCTGGAAAAGGAGCTCTGCCTTGGTTTACAGTGGAGGTCACTGGCGGGGCAGTGTTTGGACAGGGACTGATGGAATTATGCTGCACTGTTAACATTAAATGCCACTTGCTGGTGGGGGCTGATGACGGCATTGTGGTCCTTTGACTCCTCGAGTACGATATCTTGAAATATATGCCTCTCTGAGATGTGGCTAGACTCATAAAACATGCAAAGGACTCTCTTTGGCTTTCATCATTTATTTAATTTGAAGAAAGGTTGTTTTAAGGGATTTATCAGAGAGTTAAGAAATGTTTCTAGGGAATAGAAAATGGACAAGAAAATTGATTTTTGTTGTCAAAGTCATTGCATTACAATTCACCCTCCAAGGTGACACAGCATCTCCTGGAGGGAGAAGCTGCCAAACACTTTGAAAGTGATCTGACTGTTTTCTTCTCACACTGACTTGCAGGGAGACACTGGTATTTTCAAAACAATTAAAACCTTTGCAGAAAGTTTGCCAATAATTATGTTCATCCATGTTTCTAAGACAAGTTGCAATAAGGAAAATAATACTTGGCAACTGAATGTGTGAAATTTAGAAATCTTTGTTCAATTTCCCAGTCTTAGTCCTATATTTATTTATTTTTTCAACAGAACCCTGTGTTTACAGTTTTTAAATATTCACACTTAGTGTGAAACTTCAAAGACTTCAGTCATAACTCTTCTCATGGGTATTCATGTGTGTGTGTGTGTGTGTGTGTGTGTGTGTGTGGTGTGTGTGTGTGTGTGTGTGTGTGTGTGTTGTGCTTTTCAGGAGTGGCATGTAACTATGTTGTTTAATCAGGACAATATTTTTAAAACATTTTTCATGGGAGTGTTTCTCACATTAATATTGAGATAAAGTCCAAGTGAAGCAAGCTCTGTCGCAAAGGGCAAGTGTCATGCAGCAGGAAGTCCTGGCGTCCCTTCTAGCCCTGCCTCAGCCAGCCTGCCACCTCTCTGTCAACGCATACCACCACACAAGAAGAAATGCCCTCACTCAGCCACAAGTGCCTCCTGCTCCCTGCGGGGCCCTCCAGCCCCAGGGCCCTGCACCAGCTCTGACTTCCTGCTGTTGCTGTGGATCTTGGCACCCTCTTTCCAAATGGCGTTTGTTTGGGATCCTCTGGGAGCCACAGTACCAGGACCATCTCCAAGAGCTAAATCAAGATTTCATTTCTCAAAGTCCTACAGGTATCGTGCTTTCCTTTCTGCAGCTAGGAAGGATTTTTCATCTGCCTTAGGCCCCTTGCAAACAAGCCTTTGCCTTATGATTTAGTTCATAAGGTTGGTTAAATTGCCACTATATGAAATAAGATCTAAGATATATGGAACCTTCAAATAGTCAGGGCTATGTATAAACCTGCTGAAGTAAAAGGAAGTTGACCAGCTCTAAAAGCTTATTCTGAGAGTTAAATGGTAAACTTAAATACTAGCATCCATATTACATTATTGTGATATGGAAGAACAAATGTACTAACTTGCCTAGTACATTGATACCATCAAAGTGGTTATACTAACTTTAACTCTATCAATATTTAGGAAAGGGTTCTTCTTTCATTGAATGAACAAACAATGGCAAAAACAATTACTATACTGTTGTTTGGGTGTTCCAGAGCATGTTCACGTGGAAAAGGTGAACCTACTTCTAAGTGGTAATTCAGAGTTTTAATCTTGTTCAACAGAATTAGATATCATAAGTTCTAAATAAATACTTTGTTAATGTTTTGTTTCCAAAGATTTCTCTGGAAATTATGTGAAAAGTCTCAACCCTGTGCCTTCAATAAATTGTCAATGGCTTTGTTCTATATCAAAGTTTAGCTTATTTTAACCAAATAAATAGTAAGAAAAAAAACACCAAAAAAACTTTGACTTCTTCTTTTGCTTGGGTGTTCTAGATATTTATAAGGAAAATATTGCCTCTTCATGATTTTGTGTTTCTAATTGATAAGTCAATATTACTGGTAGATATTTCAGTAACAGTAAATAGAAGTGACATTCTTTGCATACTCTCAAGAATAGGTCTTTTTAAAAATTTGTTTTGTTTAGATATACATGACAGTAGAATAGATCTTTTTTTATTTAGACCAAATATAGTAATATAGAAGCTAACAGTGTCATGTAGAGGTATACACTAGATTTGAATTAAAATGTATTCTGATTTGTCTGCACAGAAAACATTAAAAATTTGGATTAACATAAACCATAAGAGCTGGGGATGTGGCTCAGTGATAGAATACTTGCCTAGCATGCATGAGGTTCAATTCCCAGCTCTGGAAAAAAGAAGGAGAAGGAGGAGAAGAAAAAGAAGTAATAAGATTTATTTACTTTAAACATTAAGGAAGATAGTGCCATTGTAATTTTTTTAGAGAACTGAAAGTCAGAGAAATCAAATTATAAAATTCACTAGTAAGAATACACAAACTTTGACAACAGATAGTATACATGAATTGCCAGCTAAAAGTATAAATAGTACTTCCATTTATTTCCATTTTAGAGCAAAATAAGTGTCATTTTATTATATTAATTTGTTATAACTATGAAATTTTGTTGAATATTAGAAATCATATGCCTACTGTATGTTTTGCACTCTACTGTATATGATTTTCATGTTTATTAATTGCATTTCACTCTTATGAACTAAGCTATATGCTGAGAACTTATCTCAAAGATTTATTAGTATTACTGTGTATATTTCCAATGGATTGTGGCTTCTAAGCTCTCCTCATCACTGAGATCTAATAGCCAGTTTCTTAGAATCATAATTAAATAACTGATACATAGAGTAAAATCAATACTAAAGAATCTGAAAAATACCAAGCAGTACAGATTTTAAGTTCTGTGTGATTCACAAATATATTATGAATCTTGCCTTTTTGTTTTGGTGAAAAAAAAATTTCTTTTCCTTTGTTCAAGCTCTAGCCCTTCCCAAAATACATGCACTGGTGCAGCTAAGGATGATTTAATTTTTCATATATTTAATGACAAGCTTCATTTGCAACAAGATTAAGTGGTAAGGATGATGTCTCAAGTAGCCATTGTTGGCCCAAACTTGGGAGACTTCATTCCTTGCTTATTTCCTCTTCACTCAAATCTTAATTGCCTGCAAAATATTTATTTTGATTATTTACACATACTGTTTTTATTGTTCTGAATCTGATGTTATCTTCCCAGTTGGACTGCCAACACTTTGGGGTCAGAAACTCCCTTACATACAACAGGAATGTCATTAATGCCTACTTTGATGGAGCATTCTGCTAAACTCTCTTATCTGGAATGACTGTATTATGTCTTTATTGGCATGGCCAACTTGTTAATATGGTGATGCCTATCCCAGGTCAATAACTGAATGATAGGTTAGGGAGATAGGAAATCTTTGAGCTTCCTAGTCTCACCTTTCCAGAGGGGTCTCACCTCCCAAAAGATATTATGCATTCAACCATAGCAATATGGTGGAAATAATGAAAAAAATATGTTTATCATTTACCTATACATTTTCATCATACCATAACACCTAAATGCAATATGAGTCCATGTATAAATGTAGATGTACACACACCCACACACACAAGCATGCACATGCACATACATTTAAATGTGATAATCATCTTCTGAATAGCAGTTTTATTGCATAACATTGCTGGAATTGGATGCACTAAAGAATTTCATGTGAATACTTAAAATGCCCTCTGAGTTTACAACCATCTTTTTGTATTTGTTCATTTCCTTTTTAATATACAAGATCCTTTAAAACATGAAAGTAACTTAAGCTAATCTTGACCTTTGCGAGGCTTTGGATGTGATTCCACTGTTGAAGCAACTGAAAGAACTGGACATTAACCAACATTTCTTCATTGGATTTCTCCCATTTAAGTTTTTTTTTTTTTTTTTTGCTTAAGAATGATATGTTATATTTTGTAAAATCGAATGTACCTAGAATAGTGTCATTTTTCTTTGAATATCAAAAGCGTATTCATGCATGATATTGTTGGTGCACTTAACTTTAAACTGGAATGTTTTTATTTGGCAGAGCTTTCCCTCCCTCCTAATGTTCAGGCTAAAGAAAAGCCAAGTCTATCAGACATGAAATTCAAAGGGTCTGACTTGGTAAAGTGATAACATAACATATATATTTGGTGAGTGTTGGCTCCTAAGAAATACAAAATTTGACAATAATGTAATGCCAAAAATAGATACGAAAGTTGCTTTTCAGCAATGACAAGTTTTCTTCTTTTGTTAGTAAAATATGTATTTTTAAGAAGCCAAATTTATATACAGCCTATTTATTTATATACAGCTTACAAGTTATTTTGGTTTGATGCAGAAATAGAAGAAAAGAGAGAAAGAGAGAGGATAGGAGAAGAAAAGGAGTGGAGGGCTTGGGGGGAGGGCTTCATAATGAAAAAGCCTATTTTCCTCTGTGGAGTGGAGAGTCACCTATGTTTAAGCGCTGGCTTCACTGTTAGAGCTGGGGCTCTTCTCACAAAGCTGAGGGCTGTTGTGAAGGACAAATCACTGATTGGTCACCAAGATGCATGTTTAAACAGCCACCTGAGTGAGTATCTGTCTCAGAAGAGAGAGAGGAGACTGACATGCTCAGAAAACAATGTCAGTGAATTGTGTTTGTGGTTTAAATATAGCACCAAGAAAAAAAAAATGGGGGAAAATGTGATCTGGAAAGCACAAAGCCAAAAAAGTCAAAATGTTTAAGAAAACATTGAACACAATTTACTCCTCTAGAGCTGTTCCTGTCTTCCAATTGTGAACTTTCTGCTTTGTGTCTTCTCAAAAGAGGAATATTCAAAGGGCAATTTTTTTTCATTGTGACTATGGGGTGGGTGCTATGCAAATAGAGGAAAAACCTTCCAGGGTACATCTAAATGTGGAACAGAGATGATTCCATAGCATCCCACGGACCAGAAACAGAAAGTGTCTTCTAGTTTCTCACCTCTTATACTAAGAGGGGTCATGAGATGCACAATAAAATTGAAATGCTCAGAAAATCTTCCAATCTCATTTTTGCAAATTGTGTCAACATCTTTTCCTTCCCAGTTTTTTAGCAGAGCTGCTAAGTTGGTGATTCCTTAGGTGTTTTGAACATGCTTGTACCACTTGCAGTTGGGGGAATGAGTAACATTTTCCAATGGGATACAGAGTCAAAAGCAGACACTCTGAATGTGGCACAAATGATTTTCTGGCAGTGAGAAGAGAAAAAGCAATATTGACATATATATGCCTCATTTTCTTTATCCATTCATCTGTTGAAGGGTACTTGGATTGGTTCCATAACTTGGCTATTGTGGATTGAGCTGCTATAAGCCTTTATATGGCTGCATCACTGTAGTATGCTGATTTTAAGCCCTTTGGGTATAGACTGAAGAATGGGATAACTGAGTCAAAGAGTGGTTCCATTCAAGTTTTCTCAGGAATCTCCATACTGCTTTCCAGAGGGGTTGCACCAGTTTGCATTGCAGTCCCACCAACAATGTATGAGTGTACCTTTCCCCCCACATCCTTGCCAATATTTATTGTTAATTGTATTCTTGATAATTGCTGTTCTGACTAGAGTGAGATGGAATCTCAGTGTAATTTTAATTTGTATTTCTCTAATTGCTAGAGATGTTGAGTATATTTTTTTGTATATTTGTTGATCAATTGTATTTCTTCTTCTGTGAACTGTCTGTTCAGTTCCTTTGTCCATATATTGATTGGAATGTTTAGGTTTTGGTGTTAAGTTTTTTGAGTTCTTTGTATAATCTGGAGATTAATGTTCTGAGGTGCAGATGGCAAAGATTTTTTCCCATGCTGTAGGCTCTCTCTTCATGTTTTTGATTGCTTCCTTTATCGTGAAGAAGATTTTTAGTTTCATGCCATCACATTCCTTGATTCTTGATTTTACTTCTTGTGCTTTAGAAGTCTTATTGAAGAAGTCATAAAGAATGAAATATGGCATTTCCTGGCAAATGGATAGAACTGAAAAATATCATGCTAAGTGAAATAGGCCAGTCTCAAAGGACCAGAGAGGCCGAATGTTCTCTCTTGATATGTGGATGCTAACCCACAATAAGAGAGAGTAGATAGGGGAAGAATAGAAGTTTATTAGATTAGACAAAGGGGAATGAAGGGAAGGGAGGGGGAGAGAATAGAAAAGACAGTATAAAGAATTGTTTATAACTTTTCTTTGCTCATAAATGAATACACAACCAGTGTAACTCCACATTATGTACAAATACAAGAATGGGATCCTAATTGGAATGAGTTTTACTCCATGTGTGTATAATATGCCCAAATATACTCTATTGTCATGTACATCTAAAAGGAATAAAAAGTTCGAAATCTTTAAAAAGCAATATTAGCTTCAAAAATGTCTAAATTGTCTTAAATAATCTCTAAGAAAGTTAGACTGAAATCTGTAAATTTGAGCTGGAGACTTTTTAGTAGAGGATATAAATAGGGTGAACAGCACAGTGTGGTCTCAGAGCTGTTGCTTCTTTGCTTCTACCAAAACCTCAGTAGGGACACCACAAGAGGTTGAATCAAACCTCCCAGTGTCCACTAGAAAACGCTGGACAGATCCCACGTCTTAGAAATGGAATGAGTGCCACGCATGAATCAATATACTAGGATATAACTTTCTAAGTACCACAAGTATCTTTTTGCACAGCATTTCTTTAGTTTTTAAATTTTTCCAGATGGAACATGTGTGTTATCTATTGTTTGCAGTGTCCCCGCCGCCACACTTATCTCCTTCTATTCTTTAGGGAAAGTGGAGAGGATGGAAACAATTACTGTCAAATAATCGAGGGAGATTCAGGGGACAAAGGCCACATATGTGGTCAGAAAGTCTGTATCAAGAATAAGAAGAGCTTCTTTGTGTTACCAAGCAGTGTTCCAGGTGCTGTGCATACACTGTCTCCTGCAGGCCATCTTCCAGAGCAGCCCTGGGTGGTGGGTCTAGCAGTGTCACTATTTACCAGTGAGGAAGCTAGGCAGAGCATAAGAAAGGTACCCAAGGATGAACCCTGGCCAACTGCCCTAGAACCTGGACCACTACATAGTTCCTCTGCTACCTCGGGTTTCCTGGGAAGGCTCTCTTGTCACTCCACAAAGAGGATTCCATGGTGGGAGGTTGGATTCTAATAGGCTCCTTGTCTTCCTCTGTTCCACTCAAAATCTTTCTCTGAAGAAAGAACACCTTGTAATTTAATATAGAAAATACAGTGAAGTAATCAATTAAAATATAAATGTACTAAAACTGTCTAAATTATCTTCAAGTCTAATTACTAATAGCTGAAAGTAGCTTTAAGCATCCGAATACAAGCTGTGCTTTTGGGGTTTTTGTTAGTGCTGTTGAACTCAGGGCCTCAGCCATGCTAGCAAGTGAGCAACATGCCCAACCCTCCAAGATATTTCTTATGTAAAAATAAGAAGGAAGGGATAAAGGATGGAAGAGAGAGAAGGAAAGAAAGAAAAGGAAAGGGAAAGTGGAGAGGATACAATTACGGTCTAATCCGTGATTTTATGTGGCTTGCTTCTGTCTCCTCCTCGGATTTTGCTTCATGGACTTCCATCTGGCTCATTTCATCTGGCCAAAAATATTGGTCATATGGTTGAGTTTTACTGCCAAATGTTGCTCTTGGGCAGCTGCTCAGAGCAGCCAGGAGGTTTTCTGAGGTAGATAGGTTATCTTCATTCTATGTTGTACCTATTCATTCTGTTGGCATTATCTTGGCTGATACTATCTTTCTTTATGATATTCCAGATTGAGAGTAATGTTGGCTAAATCGACAATGAAAAAATAATTAGCAGCAGGCAACATTGATACCAAAGAATAACAACAACATTAACAATCAGTGTACTTTATGGAGAAAGGTAGCATGAGGTAGGAGGTGATTTTGGGTTTGGATACAAACAGACCAAGCTTGAGTACCAGTCTGCTGCTTTCTCAACTGGGCAGTTTTCCTAATCTCCATGAACCACTTCCATGTCTATAAGCGGAAAACCTATCTCAAAAGATCATTGTTAAGATTAAATATAAATATACACACAAAGACAAGCCTACCTACCACCTCTTTTATAGCATTTTCCAAGTTTTCTTTATCATTTCATGAATTTTATGAGGCTCCTTTTGTCAAATAGGTTTAGGAGTTTAACTGGCATCATTGGGACCACTCTTAATTATAGATGCATACAATCCAGCAGACTTAGTTATCTTGTAAGTACCTTGAACATACATACAGTCTCACCTTGGAAATGTGGTGTACAGAAGAAGCTGAGAGCTGCCTGGCTATCGAACCATACTTCTTAGTTTAAATTTCCACATCCTACTTACAGTTATGAGAAAACGGGCAAGTTATTTACCTTCATGTGCCTCGTCTGTCTGCAAAACATGGTTTTGTGAGGATTAAGTATTTTGGTCACGTAAAGTGCCTGGTGCACAGACAACACTAAAATAAATACTAGCTCTTATGAATGGCAAAAGGTAAGCTATGCCTTGGTAGTGATTTTTGGTATCCCCCTCCTCCTGAGGATGGCCTAGAAGGATGTCTGGACAGAATGAGTGTCTGTGTATATATATTGAATTAGACTAGCTGCTGTTTTCAGATCTCTGACTAGTATGGGGACACTCTACTTTCTTGTGCCACATTCATGGGAAAAAGGTTAAAAGTTGTAGGAACCTGAGGATTCTCTTGGCCAGAGCAAGAACACCCAGTCTGTGTGCTTCTATGGAAATCTTTGCTACAGTTCCTCAGCCCCTACTTCAGTCCGAATCGCATCTAATTCAATACCTTCAGTAAGATAGCAAGGGGAATATTGGGGACCCACTTTTTGCAGATGGGGAACTAGGTAAGGGTCATTATTGGGCAACAACCATGAAAAGACAGGTTTCTGAATAATAGAGAAACTTTTCCAGGTAAAACTAAGCTCAGACTTTTTTCTTACAAGTTGCAACAGAGTTAATATAGGAGGGCCTACTTTGTAAACAACATTTCTACAGAGGGCATTACCTGAATTTTTTAATAGTGAAAGAAAGTCACATTTCTGGCTTCCTAAAGAACTTGTGATATGGGGCTGGGGTTGTGACTCAGTGGTAGAGTGCTTGCCTATCTGTGTGAGGCATTGGGTTCAATTCCCAGCATCACATATGGATAAATAAAATAAAGATCCATTGACAACTAAAAAAATATTTTTTAAAAAAGAACTTGTGGAATGAATCAAAGTAGGTCAAAACAGAGAAAGACTGAAAACACAGATTATGAAGGCTCTGTACTATCAAGATAGCACATGGAACAAGCCTAGACAGGAAGATAAAGAACTTTGTGCTATTGTCTTGAAAGTACTGATGCTATGAGGTAGCCTGTGGACTGTGGACAATATATTGCTCAATTCTTGTGATAAGCCTGTAGAATTTGCCAATTTATGATCCCACATCTCCCACCAGTCCATTTCAAGTTGCAGAGGTCACTTAAGTGTGGAATTGGGGCAAGAGATACATAGCACAAGTGGTGTTTTCACATATAGATCAAATACATGTAAATCACCTCAAAAATTTAAATAATAGTCTGCTATGGTCAAATTATTAAAAATTAGGGAGTTTTGAATATAAATCACTATTGTTTTGAATATAATTGCTTAGCTCTAAGTTTGTATAATTATAATACTTATTTGGTATAACAACCAACTTATAATAAACATCCTTGCTCACCAACATTGTGACTGATGCTTTACTAGCTACCTGAAAACATTTTCCTCATATGAGGGTCACAGTGAGGAATGAAATAAATGGATGAAGTTTCTGCTCTCATAAAGCTTACCTTGCAGTGGAGCATGGCAAAAAATAAGAAATTACAACCAATTGACATAAAAAATAGGGATGAGAGTTTTTCTTGGAAAAGTCAGAGAAGTCTTTATCAAGGAAACACCAATTTATGTACATATCAATTCCATGCATCAATAACTACATTTGCAGGTCTAGGTAGATCATCTGTAACTCAGAATTGTACCCAAATGGTGGAACCATATGAATATTGACCTCATTGCTAGTTTTATTTTTAGTCAGATGAGGTTTTAATTTATTGAGTGAATTAGCCTCTGCTGTAAATTGTAAATCTGTAACTAGGTGGAAAAACAGGAGGATGAAGAAGAACAAAAGAAAGCAAGAGAAGGGGAAATTTTTGATACATATTTTATTATTTAATGTAATTCTCTACAGTTTTGCATTAGAATATATTAAAGTAAAAAACAAATTGGAAGTTAAAAATCAGTAGCAATAGTATGCCCTATAGTAGCTCCTTTTTTGTTGTTGCTTGATATATATCTATCCATGTCTGCCTTCAAAACATAAATGTCATAGCTAAGAGTAATTATGTAACACATTTTTTTTATTTTCAAAAGGATTCTTACAAAATTTTAAATCTGCATTAGAAGGAAAGCTATCCAGAACACACTTTTCTCCAACACATACATTTTTAGCATGGTGCCTGTAAATATTATGCTTCAAATGCTTGTCACTTGATCCCTTTTGGCAATTAACTTGTCTCTAATTGATTTGTGGATTATGCACTGCAAGTTGCTATGGTTCAAGGAACGTGATGATGCGGTTTGTTTATGTAGGGTAACAAAGTGGATTGGCTGGGAGGAGAAGTTTAACTCTGTAAAATATCCTGGTTTTCAGGAACTTTTTTCTTTGTGCACAATACAGTGTTTGGATAGACAATGAAAAATTAGCTGAACCTGATTAGTGTTCTCATCCAAAGGAAAGATTTATATCCTGTTTAAGAATCAAATTAATTTGATGACGTAAGTGCATTCTCTAGTGAAAGGGCAGTCACTTTAGGAGAGGAGAAACATAACAAAAAGAAAAAAGAAAGACAGAAAGAGAAGGAAGGAAGAGAGGAAAGAAAGGAAGGAAGGAAGAAACCTCATCCACCATCTTTAGGTTCTACTAGACAGAACACTCCCGTCTGTGGGTTCTATGAGGTATCGCTGCCCTGATGTGTAGATGAACTGAAAGACAGCAGCATTTCATTACTCTCCTTTCATGTCTGACTGGTTCCTGGAAAATGATGAGGTATTTTTCCACCATAAGTTTGTTTCACCCCTTCTTAGAAAGCTCAGGATGCCTTGAGCAAAGGTGGTGGTGCAGTTGCCAGGGGCACTTCCTTTGGTGGGCACATTCTTGCCCTCTGCCCTCCCTTACCAAGAGAACGAGGGACTCCTTACAGTTTCTGTTGTATGTGCTGACTACTGAATCCTTGGTTGAGATAATCAAGGATAAGAAACATCAGGTTTCTCTTCTGACAATACGTCCATGTGAACTGAGATGATGTAAATAAACATCATGCAGAAATACCAGAAAAGGATAAAAAGAATTACTGGCTTAGGGAGATGAATTGTTTTGTATTTTGGAGTGAATATTTTTAAAAGCTTTGTGTTTGTTTTAGTTTTATGACTTTTTAAAGTATCGTGTCTTCCCAGTGTTGGTTAAAAGTAAGGGACTCCCTTGATTTGTTATTTGTATTTAACCCTTAGCACTCTATGAGATCAATTATTATCAGGTGGGAATTGTGGTACTAAATGAGAAGAATTCACTCAACAATTTTTACTGATATAGCCATCACCCAGATCAAGATGTAAGACATTATCCATTCCCAAGGACACATCTTTGTCTTCCTTTTCAGGCACTAGGCACCCAAAGATAACCACTGTCCTGATTTCCAAGAGCAAAGATCTGTGTGCTTAGTTTTGAACTTTGTATGAATAGGATTACACAGTGTACATTTCTTTGTTTTAACTTCTTTCAGTGATTCTTTCATTTTTGAGCTTCCTCCATATAGTTTTGTGTGGTTGTAGATTCTTCTTCTCACGGTGACAATATTGCACTCAATAGCTACATCACAATATACTTATTCATTTCACTGTTTATGGATATGTGCATATTCCAGTATGAGGGTATTGTGAACAGAGCTGCAGTGAACACTTGAGAACATGCCACTCAGTAAACAAATGTTTATGTAGTATTTGTAGTTTTGTATACATACATTAGGTTCAGTATATCATAAGGAGTGGAATTTCTGGGTTGTATGTTATGCATGTGTATTTTGATCCTGCCAAATACGTTTCCAAAAACAGTTGCACCATTTATATAGCCCACAAAGCAGTGTTCCAGTTTGCTACATCGTTGCCAAAGTATAGGTCATAGAGGTATTACATTCTCAATGACACCATATTAATAAACTATTGTCTATAAACAGCAATGCCATTATGATTTTCTTATTCATGTAGTTGGATCTTTTGATCCATAAAACCTGTTTTTCCAGGAATAGTGTGTGTAACAGTGAATCATTCACACTCCCTCCTTCCTCCTGATGAATTGTCCATAACTGGGAAATAAGCAACTACAATGAAAATGTTGGTCTGATTAGAGAAATAGAATCTCCCCTATATTTGGCCCATACTCCATTTAAAAATATCATCATAACCTTACATTTTTATCCAGGTTCATGTTTCAACCCAACAATTATTACCACATGCCCAACCCATAATAATCTTTATATTTTAAAATTTCCATCTCCCACTTTAAGTTCTAGCTATATATCCTATGCTTTACTTTAAATCAGACTTCCTCCCATTTTTTTTCTTTTTCCTGACTTCCACATGTAAGAAACCTGCTGAGTTTGGCTTATTTCACTTAATAATGCTCTCATGTTCCATCATCCATTTTTCTGCAAATGAGATAATTTTACTTTTCTTTATAGTTGACTCAAACTCTATTGTGTATATATACACCATATATTCTTTATTCATTCATCCATTGATGGACACCTAGGCTGGTTCCATTGTTTGGCTATTGTGAGTTGTGCTGCTAGAAGTGGACACGCATGTATTTCTATAGTGTGCTGACTTTAATTACTTAACATATATACTGCCTTGTTTTCTTTGGCAGTAGTATAAGTTTATAAACTGTTTTCTTTTCTTTGGCAGTAGCGTAAGTTTTTTCTCCAGCTTCTGGTGAATGACCTAGATATTCATTCAAATACATAAAATTACTTGGAAAAAAAAGCAGAAGAAAATAAATACCTTGCCAAGGTAAAAATAAAGCCTAAAAACACTATGTCTTTTGTTTCTTTTCCACCTCCCTTTTGGTATACCTGGGTTATATGGTGGTTCTGTGTCTACCCTTTTGAGGAAACTCCATACAGATTTCCATAGTGGTTGTACTAATTTACAATCCCACCAACAGTGTAGAAGTGTTCCTTTTCCTCCCACATTCTCATTCTCTCCAGCATTTATTATTATTATTATTTGTATACTTGATTTTGACTGGTGTAGAGATGAAATCTCAGTGTAGCTTTGATTTGCATTTCCCTAATTGCTAATGATGTTGAAAATTTTTTCATATATTTGTTGGGCATTTGCAATCCTTCTTTTGAGAAGTGCCTGTTTAATTCATTTTCCCATTTATTAATTGGGTGATTTGATTTTTGGTGTAAAGTTTTTTAAGTGGTTCATGTATTCTAGATATTAATCCTCTGTCAAAAGTGTAGCTAGCAAAGATTTTCTCCCATTCTGTAGGTTCTGTCTTTACATTCCTAATTGTTTCCTTTGCTGTGCAGAAACTTTTTAATTTCATGCCATCCCATTTATTAACTATTGCCATTATTTCCTGAGCTTTAGGGTTCCTATTGAGAAAGCCATTGCCTGGATCCTTATGCTGGAGTATTGATCTTATGTTTTCTTCTAGAAGTTACATAGTTGTGGCATAATTCCTAGGTCCTTGATCCATTTTGCGTTGACTTTTGGGTAGAGCAAGAGATAAGAATCTAGTTTCATTCTTTTACACATGAATAATTAGTTTTTCCTGCACCTCTTTTTAAAAAGGCTGTTTTTTTTTTTCTCCAATGTTTGTATTTGGAACTTTTGTCAAGGTTCAGATGACTGTAGATGTGTGGGTTTGTCTATGTCTTCTATTCTGTACCACTGGTCTATGTGCCTGTTTTTATGCCAGTAATATGCAGTTTTTGTAACTATAGTCCTATAGTATAATCTGCTATTATACTATAGTTAGCTATTGTAATGCTACCAGCATTACTTTTCTGGCTTAGAATTGCTTTTGCTATTCTGGGTCTTTTATTCTTCCAAATGAATTTGAAGACTGTTTTTTTTTTCCTAGTTCTGTAAAGAATGTCATTGGTATTTTGATGGGGTTTGTTATGAACCTGTATATTGCTTTTAGTAGTATGACCATTTTGACAATATTAATTCTACCTGTACATGAACATGGGATGTCTTTCTATTGTCTGAGGTCTTCTTCAATTTCTTTATTCAATATTTTATAGTTTTAATTGTCTTTCACCTCCTTGATTAGATTTATCCCTAGGTTTATTTGTTTGTTGTTTGTTTGTTTTCTGAGGCTACTGTGAATTGAACTGTTTTCCTGATTTCTTGGTATATAGAAAAGCTATTGGTTTTGTAACCTGATACTTGGTCACATTTCTTTATTAGCTCTAGCAGTCTTTTGGTGGAAGTGTTTGGGTATTCTAGGTGTAGGATCATATCATTTGCAAATAGTGACTTCCTCATTTCCCATTTTTATCCCTTTTATTTCCTTTTCTTACCTAATTGCTCTGGCTAGAATTTCTAACACTATATTAAATTGAAGTGTTTTTTTTTCTTTTATAAATTATTTTTTAAAACAGTTTTTTGGATGCTTCCTAAACCGCCTTAACCTGTTTCTAAAGCACTAGAAAATACATGGTAAGCTAAGTCATGTTATAATAAATGTATATTGCTTTTTTAAAAAAAAAACATTATCTATGTATGTAGAACAGGTTTTCTCCCTTAATTATCCTTCCTCTTTCTTTTGTCATTTTTTCCTCTACTGTTGTTAATGTCAAGATACTGATGATATATAACTCTCCTTTGTATGTAAGCTTCCTGAAGCTCATCATAAATGGATGGATGATATCAATCTGGCTTCTGGCACTTCTAGTAAGTTGACCCAGGCTCAGCTTATTCCATATTGAAATGTGATCATTAACTTCTATATGATGTCCAGAGAAATTTGGCATGTGTTATAACTGTGAATCTTACCTCTTAAAGCTTTCAAAATCTAGTCCTATGGCTAATTTGTGAAATATTGAGGAACAAAATAGAACAGCAAGGCAGTATAGATGCATTCTAGGAGTTTCATGACCTGTGACAATGTTACCATTGTCTATGTGTCAATGTGTTTCAAATTATGCATTTTGGAAAAGTACATTTTCTACATGAGGCTCACCTGATTCATAAATTGATAAAGTAGCTATAAGTTAATCATATACTCTTTTTTTTTAAAGAGAGAATTTTTTAATATTTATTTTTTTATTTTTCGGTGGACACAACATCTTCATTTGTATGTGTTGCTGAGGATGGAACCCAGGCCACACGCATGCCAGGTGAGCTCGCTACCACTTGAGCCATATCCCCAGCCCTTCATATACTCTTTTAAAGTTTAATTTCTACCTTAGTGGGCTCTGAAAGCTGTTGTTATATCTGATTTTACTTTTAAAGTCTTTAAAAATAAGGCTTTTCTAAAAATATAATCCTCAAAAAAACATACCTCAGTGTCTAAATAATTCACCTGATTCGGCTAGAAATCCTGTTAATTCTTTCAAGTCACAAAAATATTTTTAATATGTATACCAAGTAGAAACTTAAAACAGCTAATCATTTGTCAGTGATAAATGTTGCATGGTAAAATAAAATCCATAGACTTTATTTTTAACTAATGTTCTCAACTTACACATCCTTTAGCAAAATTACTAAAGAAAAGCAGAATGGCTTATTATTTTCAACTCCCTGTTGTCCTGCCTGCTGCTGAGAGTGACAAAAAGATATGAAATATCTAAATTTAGAGAGAAAAGGAATAACCAAGATCATGGATCATTTTCCAAGCAGATAATTACCTCTTGTATTCATTGAATGTAAATTAATCCACCTGACATGATGGGGTTTGGTCTCCACAGGTGAAAGTTATACTAAGGCTGTGCCTGTTGGAGGAATCTGACAGCAAATTAAAACGTTGGGAAATAAACAAAAGACATAGTGTTTTCAGGCTTTATTTTTACCTTGACAAGGTGTTTCTTTTCTTCTGTTTTTCCCCAATAATTTTATGTAATTTGAATGAATATCTAGTCCATTCATCAGAAGCTGAAGAAAAACTACTGCCAAAGAAAACAAAACAGTTCATAAACAAATACTGAATTCTGAGGCTTTAGCCAGTTCCCCTCAAACTTGAATGATGTACACATGGATCTCCTGAGGATCTTTTTAAAATGCAGATTCTAATTAAATAAATCTGGGGTGGCATCTGAGATTCTGCATCTAGAATAGACTCCATGATAATGCTAATGCTTCTGATCCTTGGATCACCATGAAAGTAGCAAGAGTTTAGGATACAGGTGTTAAAGTGTAATTTTCAGATGGACTAAATTTTGCAAATAAAATACAAATGACTGTGTGTATGTGAAATCATTCAAAAATTAATTGGCATCCTTCAACTGGAGTCCAAAGTAATACTAATACTTACTAGTACAGTAGAAACTCCATAACATACTAATGCCCCCCTAAAATCTAGATATTTAAAGTATAATTTTTCTGAATGCATAAAATAAATATCTACTCTTAAATGGGTATTCTTCTTCCCCTGGGCAAAAACATTCAAAGGAGATTGGATGAGGGGGGAAGATGGATATGAAAAAAAAGAAGATGCAAATTATTTTTCTTTTCTGACTGGTTCATAATAAGGTTTCTGGGACATCTGCTTTTGTATAAAAATTTTAGCCAATGAACCATACTTTTCCATAAATTATTTAGGCCAGTGAAAAGCCCTGAGACAGCTAAAGTAAGAACTTCAGAGAGGGAGTCTCTGGAACCTAGCCCATCCACCAATACTGCTTCCATTCTTGGAGAAGAGCTTGCTATACTTCTGAGAAAGCTGATTATCATCCTACACCACTTGAGATGTCATGAAGTTTGTGCTAAAAGTGGAATCACTTAGTGATCATGAGCCCCTTTTGAGCATTTTTGCTCATCCTTTACTATTGTGACAGTGAATATAGAATTGAGAAGGTATGGGTCTGTCTGTGTTTTAGGTTTCCTTATTTTGTAATCACTACAAAGGAATGACTAAACAGACAAAGTATTTTCATTATTATGCTTCAAAAAATTCCTTCCTAATTTGTATGTTGTATGAAGACATAATGTAGTTTTTAAGGTTCAATACAATTTCAGATTTTATTTAAGTTCAGTTGTATAATTCAACATGCAAATTATAATTTCTTACTTTCAAAGTAAATTTCTTTATTAATACACTGTAATATATGTGATTTATATCTCATGTAAATTGATTTAAATCAAACTGGCAGAATGTCAAAAGTTATCCTACTGCTTACATTACTCTTTAGGGTGAATGCTAGTAAGAATAAGCAAGAGGAGAGTGTGTGTGTGATCTCATTTACCTGTGCAATCTAAAGAAACTGAAGCCATAGAAGCAGAGAGTAGGGAGTGGTTACCATGAACTGAGAATATAATAGTCAAAAGGTACAAAATTTCAGTCACAAAAAATAAGTCCAAAGATGGATTGTACATGGTGAGTATAGTTAATAACATTGGATTATGTAATTGAAAAATCATTAAGAAACCAGATTTAAAGTATTCTCACCATAAAAGAATGATAAATATGTGAGCTGATACATGTGAACCAGCTTGATTTAGCCATCATACAATGTGCACTTATTTTAAAACATCATATTATATTCCATATAAGTATTCATATACACACACAGTTCTTATTTGTCAATTATTTTTATAATAGATTTTAGGGGGAAAAGGGAGGGGTATAAAAATGAAGACAGTTTTCACTTTATAGTGTGTATTCTGGTGTCCCAAGGAAAAAAATCTCCCTGGCACCAATCCCAACTGGGTTGATGAGAAATTTATGGGCTATTTACTTGCCTAGTTGATTCAACTGGTTTATGTACAACTACTAGTAATTCAAACTCTGTTGTATTTCTAAAACAAATATTTAGATATTATTAAAAAGAGATTTTATTATTTTAAAGTTTCAATCCAAGAGAGAAATAAAGAGGACTAATAAAAAATTATATGAAGAAGCAAGTCCAAATATGGTTATTTGCAATTCAAAGGAGAAAGGTATTTGTCATCCCTCAAGAGTTGTCAGACCACAAAATATCAACATTAAAGCTGAATACTAGCCCTCAGTGAAATGATGCAGATAAGAGGCACCCTATTCTGTAGATTCTGGTATTCATCAGAGATAAGGAATGAAGTTGAGCTTTGTCATTGATGTATCTTGGAATAAAGTAAAACGAAAGTCTATGCAAAGTATAAAACTATATATTCACAAAGTTCTATTAAGATCTCTAGACATTTAAAATCATAAGAAATATGGGCATTGCTAGTCAGTATGGGATTTTGGTGAGCTACAAATTGTCATCTAAAAAAAGAATGTTAGAACACCATTCACTTAAATTAAAGAGTTTACTTCATGATTGAGCAGTGATTCCTGAGTTCAAATGATGACTCTTCTAAGCTTGGAATGTTGGCACACGCTTGTGGTCCCAGCTACTCAGAAGGCTAGAGCAAGATCACTTGAGCCTACCTACTCAAGACCAGCTGACAAAATAAAACCCCATTTCAAACAAACAAATCATAACTCTTACATTTTTAGTTTGTATAACATTTACTAATTTCTTTTTAAAAATTTTTTTAGTTGTATATGGAGACAATAACTCTATTTTATTTATTTATTTTTATGTGGTGCTGAGGATTGAACCCAGTGCTTCACATGTACAAGGCAGGTGCTCTCCCACTGAGCCATAACCCCAGCCCTTAAATTTCTTAAATGTATTCTGTTTCAGTTGCCCATGTTCCTACACACTTAATACTATAAGAATTGAGTGAAATAACACATTTGTAGACCAGTGTCTTGCAAACAGTAAATAGCTCATTTTAGCTATCACCATTCACAATAATATGTTATACCTTTCTTTTCATCAAAGATAAATTGTGCCTATTACTTAAAAAATAAAGAGAACAGAAATAACAATCATCATCCAACTCACCCTTTAAAATACAGGGGATTTATAGCATATGTATAAGCACATGTGTGTGTATGTATATGTAGTTGGATATACTGTATAGTTAAAAATATAGTATAGTTATAAATACAGATATATGTATGTATGAACAAACATACATACATACACTGTGCAGAAAATTGGATCATTCATATCACACATTTTTTCTAGAATGTTAAGGTATAGCCAAGTTTTAGGTACTCAATTGGTGTGTGTGTGTGTGTGTGTGAGAGAGAGAAAGAGAGAGAGAGAAATTTAATCGTGTAAAAATTTCAAATCATTCATAGCTTTCTCAATTGCAGAACAATTATAATGGCCCCTTATTTTGTGGTTTGACTATCATGATGGGTTCTGGTGCTTCTTGACATGTAATAATAATTGGATCCCATATGCCACAGATCTTGTGTGAGTTTAAGGTATTTAGCTATTGAATGAGCCTATAGATCACCCTGTATCCACCTCATAATTTTTTTCTGTTCTTATTTGGACATACTATTGCTCTGAAGTGATAAATGCATTGTACCTGTGCAGAAAAATGGTCCCCCAAAGAATTCTGACTGCTAATTAGACTTGTGCTATCCAATAGCCACAGCACTTGAAATGTGGTTATCCAAATGAGGTGTGCCAGGAGTGGAAAATGAACCTTGGGTTTCAAATATTTGTACAAGCTGGGTGTACTGTTGCTGTAATGCCTCAAGAAAGGAAATGTTTCAGATTTTGACGTTTTTAAAATATTTTTGTTATATTTGTCTATATTTTCCTTGCTGAGTATCTCTGATTCAAAAATCAAAGGCTTTCAAGCCTCAGACTTTCTAAGCATCAGGTTAGTGCTCAAGTAGTTTTGTATTTTGGAGCACTTTAGATTTTGGATTTTTTGAATTAAGTATAATCAACCCAAATATGCAAAAAATAGAAAATATCTCATTAGTAATTTTATATATTGATTACATGTCTAAGTAGTAATATTATAAACATATTCAGTTAAATAAGATATATTGCTAAAAGTAAGTTCAAAAATTAACTTTGGTTTTTGTAAAGAAACTTTTTATGTTTTTTTCTTTTTCTGAATTTTTATTGCTGTCGCATAATTACATATAATACTGAGATTCATTGTGATATATTGTGCATACATATAACATAATTCAGTCAATGTATTCTGGTTTTTAGAAAATTTAAAGTTCCATGTGTGGCACCCACTCCTGGTTCCTACTGTATTTCTACTGGAAAATACTGATCTAGATAGTAGAAGAGATAAGAGAAAATAGTCAAGAAAATGATAACTCTTAGCTCTTAGAAAAAAGATGAAAAGCATGAAATTTAAAATGGTAAGTCAGATCAAATTCTATGAACAAGTCTACCATAGTCCGCCATATGTTTGTTTCCAGAAAAAAAAAAATCTGTTCTAGTCAGTGCAAAATTGCTCATCAAGTGAGAGTTAAAATTTTAGCAACCAAAAGCTGTTGATGAAAATGAGATTCCAGACAAGGCAAAAGACTGCACACATTTCTGTAAAGTAGCAGGTGTCCAAGGATTTTATTATGTTTTGCTTTGTTTTACTAAATTTTCTGAGGGAAGAATAGATGCTACAGTGATATCAGTGAATCTTGCACTTGTGGTGATGCATTTGAATGACAAGAATATGATTCAGTTTTCCCTGGTGTTTTTTAACTTAAAGAATTTTTGTCAACTTCAGGACACTGGGGCTAGGACACTGAAACTTAAAGTGTTTCAATAGTTCTCTCAAGGTCATACAGCTTTTCTGAGCTGTAACAGATATTCCTTTCTATATGAATCCCAAGCTCATGTGACATAGAGTGTACTCATGAAACCCTAATCCCTGCAAAACTGCTCTGCAGAAAAATGGTTCTACACATAGTTTTAAGAAAAAGTGTGTGTTCAGTTTCCCTCTTGAACATTTCCACTCATCATATACTAAAGACATTGAGAATTATTGAAAAGCTGTTTGGCTTTTTCAAGTCTTTCTCTCAAACTTATTTTATCAGAAACAAGTCCCCACTTCCCCACTTCCCATGCATCTACAAATCATATATTACCTACTAGATGCAAGAAGGGAAATGCTGAAATATATTCAGTTGCCTTCTACCATTGCTCATTATTAATTGCTAGGGAAAATGTCTTCAAGAGAACATAAAATATTCAGGACAATATTTAATTTGATGTTAAGATAGCTCAGTTTTAACATAAGCAGATAAATCAAACCAAGGATTTAAAAATATGTTTGGATACGACTCTTAGTTATTTTTATATCCATATGGTTTGGTCCAGAGGGATTCAAAGTACCCCGCTTTGAGGCTCATCACTGTGTAGTACTCTGTTTGCATTATAGAAAGAGGAGGGCTTCCCTTCTAGTTGAAGCTACAGTTTTATGAATTGAGATTAGAAAAAATAATGACAAGATAAATACATCATCACTATCAGATGCCTAAATGGTTGTGAAGTTGTCTCTAATTACATAATGTACAAAAACTTCATAATGTATCACTTAGTTTATTGTATTCTTTTTTTCTTATTTCCACCCATAAATTATGATAAAAGTGCCATTGGAGATCATGAAAACAGACAACATACTTTTATTAATGGTTACTGTTGCCATGAGGAATTTATAGGAATTTAAATTAAAAAATTAAAGGGTGCTATTTTGCTGTTCTGTCCCTGTCTGGCAACTCTCAGGGGGCACTTTGTCCTCAGCCTGTTCCATGGTGTCTTGGAAACCATGCATTTGCACTGAACTTCCCTACTACTTTCCTACTCACACTCCCTTTGTGTCTACTATACTTCACTTATGTTGGAGTCAAATACAGTACTCTGCCTTCCTCACAGGAAAACGATGACAGACAGACACAATAACTTAGGAATATGAGCTCCATAGTAAAGAGCTTCAAGAGCTCATATCATGCAGTCCTTCAGGGTAGCACCCTCAGACAGCTTCTTTAGATTAGACATGGGAACGTCAAATAAGATACATTCAACAGCAATATGAGGTCCTGGAGCCCTTGGGTTCCCTGTGCAAAATTTGGTTTACTGAGAAAACTGTTACACTGAGAAGACTATTTTCACCATGAAAGCCATTGTTTGCTGACCAAATTGGATCACCTTTGTTGATGGAAGTTGCTCTTGACTGGGGATGGGGGCTTAGATGCCAGTTTGGGGCTCTGTTTCTGCTGTACTATAGGGCCCTGGATCCCCACTTTTGTCTACATAAAGCAGGGTTACTCTTATATTCCATAATCACCTGAGAGGTTGGCTTTGAAAACCAAATGATATATGTTATTGGAAATTGACACATGAATGTTGGGTATTTTCATGGGAGGCTATCTTTTGGGGGTGCATCACAGGTCAATATAAACTTAAAGAATTGGGAAGTTGTTTTCAATATTTACATAAACCATATTTGAAATCAATAGTTCTCATCTTTTTTAACTGTGAAGTTTCCCGTGTCTTGTTTTGACCACATCTCTTCCCACTACTAAAGAAATGCAGCTTATAGTCATGCATTTTTGTAAAACTCTTCAAAGGTGGACAGAAACAGTGAACCTGGACAGAAAGAGTACTTGTAGGATGGACGAGTCTGCCCGTGCCATTCCTAACTTTAAACTAATGCCCCATAAACTTTTAAAACATCCCCATGCCCATTAACAATTCTCCAAGACTCAGTTTGGAGGGAAAAAATGAAGTTATAACACCATAGTGTATAGTCTATTAAGACCATCTGCAAGTCCTATTGAATTCAACTGTTCACCTAAGAGAGGTAGAGTAGCAGACTCTGGAGTCAGACTAGGGGATCCATTCCTGTTAGCTAATTCTACTACATACTAGCTATACTCTCTCTCCTTCTCTGCCTCGATGTCTTCATCTGTAAATTGAAATCATAATGCCCAACCTATCAGGTTTTTGTGGAAAATAATGAAATAATCATGAACTGCCTGGTGGATGGTAGATACAGGTATCCCATAAATGTTAACCATTTACTACTATTTATGGTCAGCCTCATGAAAGAAGGAAATTTATGAATGCCTTCCATTTCTATTATTATTATTATTATTATTATTATTATTATTTAAGTTTAGAGCTAGGTATGGTGACACTTGCCTATAATCCCAGCAACTTGAGAGGTTGAAGCAAAATGATTACAAGTTCATGGGTAGCCTGGAAAATTTAGAAATATCCTGTCTCAAAATAATAATAATATGAAGAAGGAGGAGGAGGAGGAGGAGGAGGAGGAGGAGGAGGAGGAGGAGGAGAATGAGAATTGGGGCTGTATCTCAGTGGTAGAATACAACTGGGTTCAATCCACCATGCCAAAAGCTTAGGAAAAAAACATGAAAAGCTAACAACTGGCAATTTATGAAGCATGCAACTTGATTTACCAAAGAATTGGTAAGTTCCGGGTAGATTGGCTCAGTAGAGTGACTGATGCAGGCAGCTTTTTAAAAAATGCTTTTATTACTACATTATAGTTATACATAAGCCTTAAATTCATTTTGACATAATCATATATGCATGGAATTTAATCTGTTCCATTCAATTCCTGGGTTTTTGAAATCTTCATCTCTTCATCCTTTATCCTTCTCCCCTCCCTTCTTGTGTTTCCTTCACACATCTTTGCTCCTCAAAGCCAAAGTCTTTCTATGTTCTCCTTCACAAAATCTGCTCACAGTAAATTCTTAAAATTGCAGAAGAGCCAAAAGTATAAATAAGCAATTAGACATGAATTAATGCTTCCCACCCCTCCAGGAACATTTACAATCTAATATAAACTGAAAGGTGGGTAAATGGTCTCAATCGCTGAAGGTGCTGTGTCTTGTATCAGGCAGCAGCATGCAGAGCTGCCTGACAGGCAGAGGGCTTTCCAGGAGTCCTAGGCAACCAACTCCCACTAAGTCTGGTCCATGGGAGATGGAGAAGAGAAGGGGGCTAAGGAAAAGGTGAAAAGAGAGTGAAAGGAGCGAGATCATTTTCTTTAGTCTATATGATAAGCCTGGCCTATGCTAGGCATTTTCCATTGTACCTCAGTGGATCCTCACAATGGTTCTGAGAGGTGACATTATTGTTACTGCTCAGTCCCTTTCTTTTTTTAACAGCTGTGAAAACAGAGGTCATGTGGACAAGTGGTTGGCTGAAGGTTTCTCTCTGTCTCTCTCTCTCTCTCTCAAACACACACACACACACACACACACACACACACACACACACACACTTAAGAAGTAGCCAATAAACACAGGTTTGAACCCTGGGCTGCCTGGCTTTATAGCCACATCTTTATTAACTATTCCTGCTTCTTAAAAACCCCCAAAATATTGGTTCCAAAAGCATGATAAAAGTGCTAAAAAGGAATAAAGAGAAACAATCCAAATATAGCTATGTTGAAGCTACTGATGTGTGGGGAAAGGGAAATGCAAAATGTTTTTTTGCAAAGGGTTTCCTCCGAGGATCACTTTGCCTGGCTGTCTGGCTGTGTGAAACCATACCTTCCCTAATGGCTTGGAGCTGAGTGTGTCCTTCTTTCTGTCAAGGGCAACTTCAAGTTCATGGAATAGTTTATTTGAAGCTGGTGGGTACCAATTCCAGGCAGCAGGATACTACTTTCAGAGATTAAATTAGCTTTCTTCAGAGTCACAGCAAAAAGCAATACAACTAAATTGATTACCTTGAAGCACCTGACCAGCTTTTTTGTTGTTCTTGTAATTTCTTGAACCAATTTGTTCTCCCAGCAGTTGCTGTTGAGGAAGCCAGCCTATTGTGTATGCTTAGCTTATGAATAGGAATCATCTGGTAGTGGTAGACCTCTAGTCTAGACCATTTTTCTCATAATTGCAAAGATGTGGAGGAATTTCAAACAATTCTTACACCAAAGACCTGGGAGTGGCTGAAAGACATATTTCTGGAAGTCTTTTGAACTAATTATATTATTCCTATGAATATTGCAATTGGCTGTTAGCAAGATCATTTCTATTCATTGATGGGATCTAGAAAGTTTGTGATAAGACCAAGGACATCTGCTGCCACCTAGCTATTCTTCCCTCTTCCAGAGTTCCTTTCGTTGTTACAGAAAGATTTTTTAAATTTATTTATTTATTTTTGTATTACAATTCTTAATACACCTTTATACCACAATTTATCATATCTATGATTGTATATAAGGTATGTTTTTAAAGAAATAATTCTTTCATCACTCAGAGAGAGACAGTTATAAGGTACTGTAGAATGTTTAAATACATATGTATAGATATGTATATGCACATACATATCTATATCTATTTATTTTTCTCTCTATATCCCTTTTCATCATTTTACTTATCTATATTCATTTTAGATTAGTTCTTTGGTTAAAATGATAAATGCAGTATATGGAGTTCAAATCCATTGCAGTGATTAGCATTGCCCACCTGTAGGAACAAAAAAAAAAAAATGCGTATTTTCAGTGGGAAAGATTATTAACAACCAGTATGTCCCTCAGCAATACTATGAAATAGACGCAATTCTTTACCATCCTTCTTTTTTTCAGGTTTGGGAAGCTTTCCAATTTTCACATTTGTCTCCTCTGTGAAATATGTGTTTTACTGTTTGAAGAATAGCAGGGCTGGTTCCCAGGCTCTATGCTGAGAAAGGCAACCTGAGATCTTTACTACTGATATTTCTTGAACACTTCTACAATGCCAGCACTGGGCTGGGATCCGAGGACCCAGCAGTGAACACAACAGACATGGTTCTGCCCTCATGAGCCTTAAAAAAATAGTCTTTGTTCTTGCTATATTCTCTAGTAGGGAAGAAAACATACACGTCAGACCATGACTAAATGCATTGTGAGATAAAGTGCATTGAAGGAAAAGAAAGAGTCCCAAGAAAAAAGAGAACTAATTAACATGTGGGCAGGCTATCAAAGCTTCTGGGAAAAAAAAATAACACACAAGCTGAAAATTTTAAGCTGAACAAAAATTAATGACATGAAAAGCAGACAGAATAATGTTTCAGAACTGGGAAAGATGTACTCAGGAAGAGACAGGAAGAACCAGCTGATTTCTGTCATTCTTACTAAGGAGTAATTGACTGATAGGTTAATCTTTTCCATGAAAGATAAATATATAATTCAATTAGTTAATAATGCTTTTCTACTCAGGAATGGGGATGTGAGGAGATGACCTGCTTCAGATTATGACCCCATGTTAATACTATTCTGCTTTCCTTGCAAACCTTGGTAAAACAATTATGATACCAAAGTTTGATTAGGATCCACTGGTTTTCCCACACAAATATCACAAACTCTAAATGCCGTAGGACCTCTGTGTTTATTTCATATAAAAAGTTCTCAAGCTCATCTCCTCCAACTTATTTCCCCTAATTCCTTCCCTTGGACTGCTTTCTATCAAGACAAATTGCTAATCCTGCAAAGGCCCTTAGGCTTCTGTAGAAAGATCATTCTGTCTTAAATTTGGCACCCTCCGGAAATGTAATTATTTTGTGCATTTTATGAGTACACTTTGTAGGTAAAATGGAACCCTTTAATTTAGCCCTAAACATTGGGGATGTCTATTACTCAAAAAAGCAGCAATATTATCCCATGTAAGGACTTTTTAGCTTTGGATGAATATAAATAAAGCCTGCAGGTTTAAGAATTTGCAAACCTATTTTAACAATCTATTGTTTTCATTATACTATATGCAATTTTGTATTTATTTAATGAGATTACTCTCCTGGGGTTTCAGTATATGTATAATATAGGGCATTAAAATTAAATTAGGGCATTAAAATTAAAGATAAATTATCCCCACCCAAAATAATCCTAGGAGGTTATTTACTAAAGAATCTTGAATCCAGCAGATCAAGGAAAAACTCCCCAAAGAGTATTTAATTAAAACTCTTTAAAAACTCAGCAGGACTGGAACCAAAATCTCTTCATAAAAATGAATCATGCCTTGGGCTACACAAATTACAGAATCTGAAACCTAAAAGCAGCATTGCAACAGCTGATTTTAATTGCTCTGATAATGAGCTGAAGAGAGGCAGCCCAAGCTTCCTGAGTTTCTGTAGGAAATGAATGGGATCACTGCCAAGTATGGATCATATTTACTAGTTTTTTTTTTTTTTTTTTTTTTTTTTTTTTTGCCCAGGGAGGGTCAAATGAAAAGAAAAAAGCAGCTGGACCTCGACATTCTTTGTCATTCTATGCTTCATCCATATGAAGCAGATTATAAGAAGATGTAAGTGAAGGCTATCACAAAGTCCCTCCTTTCATTCTTGTTTGCAATGTAGCTTTCCTCCTTTTTAAATGCACATAAAACAGTTAATCCCTGGGGTAAAAGTAAAATACTGCCGTTCAACCATAAAGAATGGGCATTACATAGATCCCCTTGTGGTGATTCATCTATGTGAAAACAGCCAGCTCTTTCTCCTTTGCCTCCTTTTGACCTCAGGAAATGGATTTGTGAATTCATAACTGAATTTTGATTTGGGAAGTTGTTTGATGGCCAGAGAGTTTCTTTTTGTGGAAAACTCAAAACTTTCAGCTGATATGCTTTCTATTTCTGTTTTAAATGCTCTCAACTGTAAGTAACAAGTAACCCAAATTTACAATTGCTTGAACAAATAGAGATTAATTCCAAGTGGGTGGCCACTGGAGGTGTTTCAGGCATTGTAGGATGCCATCAACATTTGTGGAGGGCCAGCATCTATGAAGTTTTCTTGGCCTTTTCCTCATGATGATAAATGGCAACCCAGCTGAGACATCATGCAGGGAGAGGGAAGTTGGAAGGGGAAAAAGAGTAGGGGGCAGCTCTAACTGTTTCTACATATCCAAAATACTTACCCCTAACACTGTAGAAGGCTTGCAGACACTGGCCAGAACCAGGCCACATCACTGTCTCTAATGTGAAAAAATGAGAAAGTGATTATTTGACTTTCCAGTCATTCTAATCAAATCATGGACTACATTTGGCCTAGGTAAATATTCAGCTTTTAGAGACTCAAGTCAGTTAGTTAAGGTTGCTCAAGGACAGGGATATATGAAAGGAAAATCCTAAGATTTTTATGTCAAATACAAAATAAGCTTTGGGTAGAGCCGAAAATAGGTAAGAAATTACTTAAAAATATCTTGAAACCAGATCTGACAAAATATTAGGCCAGCCAATCACTGCAAATGGACCCTACAGTTTTCCAAATCATAAGATGGATAATAATAAGACTATTTCTCCAGGTTTTCACAAATGTCACCAAAAATAAATAAAGACATTTAAAAAAAAACACACACACACACACACACACAAACACACATAATAGTTGTTTCAAGTGAAACTTGTATGCTATTTTGGGAAGAAAAAAAATCAATCAAAATAACCATTACTACATCTTAATCATTAAGCCATGATTTTTGCCATGTCTGTAAGTTGAAAGCAAGAATAAGCAATAATTATTTATGATATTTTAATCATATGAATCTCCAAAATAATTGATGTCAAACCAACTGAATTTAATTAACTCAACAAATGACTTCTTCAGCATTCATGAAGTGATGGGGTCCTCCTTTGAGGGACACTTGGGATTTAGTGATCTAGGAAGCTAGCAGAGAAGATAAATGAAACAGGAGACTTAGATAAATGAGCTATGTGGCTCTGCAGATCTGGAACTGAATTGTTTGTAAGGGTGTGTCTGAGGTTGAAGAAAGGTGGCACTCAAGTAAACTAACAAGTAATTGGATTTTTGAAGGACAGTGACATTCTTGGAGAGAAAAAAGCAAAGTGGAAGCAATGGAAGTTGGAAATAGATGCGTACGAATACAGCAATACAAAATGACTAACTGCACTGGAATTGTGGGGGTGGGGGGGGGACTTGAAAACTGAAATCTGAATTGTAGAGGACCTGGAAGCAGGACCTTAACATGGAACAATCGTGCTGTGGATTCTGAAGAGACATACTTCAAGGATGTATTTGTGACTGTGGAACGGTATTTTTACAAATTATCAAAATTTTCTGGAAAAAATAAAAAGGTATTCTGAGTTGAAAACATGCTATAGAGAAAACATAAGTGTTGTGAACTGAGTTGTGTACCAACAAATTTCATATGTTGAAGTCCCAGTACCAATTCCTCAAACTGTATTTGAACATGGGAGTCTTTATACAGATGATTAAGATAAAATGAAGTCATTGAGTAGGCTCTAATCCAATATGACTGGTGACTTTTAAAAAAAGGAGATTAGAACCACCTCTGCCCACACACACGTATAACCATATAAGAACAAAGGGAGAAGTTGGCCACGTGTTGAGTAAGGAAGGAAAGACTCAGGAAGAAATCATCCCTACTGGCTCCTTAATCTCAGACTTCTAGCTTCCAGGTCTGTGAGGAAATGCATTTCTGTTATTTGAGCCTTCCAGTCTTTAGTATTTTGTTATGGCAACACTAGCAAAATAATACAATGAACAATTGTTATTATTATTTGTAATGAGATCATGCTGGGCACATTGCACATGTCTGATCCAAGAAACTTTGGAGACCGAAGCAGGTGGACCACAAGTTCAAGGCCAGCCTGGGCAATTTAATGAGACACTGTCACAAAATAAAATAAAAATGGCTGGGAATGTAGATCACTGGTAGAGTACCCCTCTTTCAATTCCCAGTATTACAAAAGAGAAAAAAAATAATGAGATCATAAACTAAATTCATAGAAGTTAAAATAGAAAAAAAAAAGGTAGTTTCTAAAAACATTGTGTAGATGTCACATAGTTGAAATTTGCAGTACTGTAATGGGGTGAGGAGACGGAAGCTCCAGTGATAGATAGCTCTCCACTGGGTTGCAGCCATCTGAAAGGACAGGGAGTTGGTAGAAGAAAATGATGAGTGTGTTTTGGACTGTGTTCTCACCATGGAAGACTTGTCTTCAGGTTAGAGACATCCATCTCTAAACAGAAATGTATGTCAGATACAAAGACACTGAAAAGGTAGCAAGGATGTCATTGATGGAGCCAAAAACAAAAACAATAAATGAGTGGCACAGTGCCTTTTAGTTGCTATAATAATATAACTAAATTGTTAGGTTTAGCCTGCACATGTAATTTCAGTGTCAGAGAAAGGCCTTTATCTCAAAACTAAACAAACTAAGGATACTATCTTCCTGATGTCTAATGCTTAAGACTTCTCTTGGAAAAGAAAAAAAAATGTTTTTGTTGTTGTTGTGGGGTGTTTTACACAGAAGTTGAGATCCCCCACCCCCAAAGCAAAAACCTCAGAGAAAGGTGAAATACTGCTTTGGATACACAGGATTGTGAGTTCTGGGATTAGATTCCTTGTTTAGAATGAATTTTGGGCAGCTTCACTGTGAAGTGGGAGAGCATTAAGATACCTGTCCTTCCCTTTGCAGTAGAGGATGGTATGGAAGGAGGTGAGGACAGCGCCCGGAAGAGCAGGTTGCCTGGGAACAATTTGGGAGCAGGATCCAAACCATCTCACAATACTGAAAGGATTATATTTACCTTACAAGGGAAAGTTGGCTTCAAGGTTCACTTCTGTTTCAGGTCCTGCTTAAATACTATTCTCTGGAGAAATAGAATTTAGAATAAGTTTTCCATATCAACACAGTGCTTCCTACTTTTAACTCTTGTTACTGAAATGTGCCCCAGTTCCCCAAGAGCAATACTTGTCTGAGGTGCTGGCATGAATTGTTTATATGTTCATTAATTAATGTGAAGAATTTTAAAAATAGGATTTCGTGTTTTTCCCAGTTTTTACACATGAGAGCAACAAGCTTTAGAAAAGCACTGCATTTTTAAATTTATTTATAGAATGGCTTTGACTCATTTAATAATGCTTTGTAATTAAATTGTGGATTACTTTGAGTTTGCACAATTATAAGTTAGCATTAATGTTCCTTTTTGTGTTGCTAATATTGGTCAGTTTCCCTTAATGTGTTTGAGATTGTTATATCCATAGATAAATAAAAATATGAGTGTGGTTAGAGAGACTGTACCTTGTAGGATATTCATTTATTACATAAATACTTTTGCATGCCTACTCTATTTAAGAAACTGATCTATATGATAAAAAAGTACAGAAGGAAGACCTGCCTTTGTTTTTTTAAAATATTCTTTCACATTTTTAAGTCCCAATTATAGGTAAAAGGAACAAAATAACATAAGATGATGAAATAAATTTTAATTTTTAAACTCATCTTGTTTTGTCCAAGAGTTCAGATGGGCTAAATTTTGATATGTAAAGTATTATCAAGATAATTCAAATCTTTTTTTAGAATGCAATTCTTTTTTTATTTGTTCTGATTAGTTATACATGACAGTAGAATGCATTTTGACACATCATACATAAATGGAGTATAACTTCTCATTCTTCTGCTAGTTTATGATGAAGAATCACACACATATTATTACCCTATATATGCACATAGGATAATAATGTCAGATTCATTCTACTATCCATCCTACCCTCAAAATGGAACCACCATTTGACCCAGCTATACCACTCCTCAGTTTATATCCAAAAGACTTAAAATCAGCACATTACAGTGACACAGCCACATCAATGTTTATAGCAGCTCAACTCATAATAGCTAAACTATGGAGTCAACTTAGGTGTCCTTCAAAAGATGAGTGGTTAAAGAAAATGTGGTATCTATACATAATGGAATATTAGTGGGCTTTAAAGATGAATGAAATTATGACATTTGCTGGTAAAACCAAAGGCCAAATGATTTCTTGGATACGCAGATACTAATTCACAATGGTGGGGGGGTGGGGGGAACGGCTACAGAATGATAATTCAAAATTTGACATCCAGATATATACTTATTGTATAGAGATGAACATTTGTTTAGTTATTCCATTGCTTTAAAATACTCAAAGATTTCAAAAAATATTTAGATAAGAGAGATCAATGGGATTAGACAATGTAATTTCTAAGAACAGTTTCTTCTAGGAGTAAGAGTTCTGATTAGAATTAACCAGGGTCACATTACAAAGTACATGTCCACATGTCCCTACTTCTTTTTGCTGGGGGAAGGGGTCTCCTAGCAAATGACTCAGTGAAAATACGTGCAGAGAATTCCCATCTGTGCCTGAGTTTTGGCTCTGAATCAACAATGCTGATGTAACATGGGTCTGCCTAGATAAGAACCAGCTCAAGACCTTCCTTTAGAGCAAGTGTAGTCTCATGGAAAATCACCTTTGAACCTACCAAATGGGATGATGCAGTGGGGCATGGCCTATGGGGAAATCTGGAGGAAGTCCCCAACTAGTTAGTCTCTTTTTCTATCTCACTCTTTTAAATTCCTTAGTGAAACATCTAACGTGGCCTTTTGTCAAGGAGCATGCCATCAGTAACCATTTACTGACCAAGGACTGTGCGTGGAAGGCATGGTACCCACCACCACAGAGGAGTGTCAGGGTCTGCAGAGTAGATGAGCTGTTCCTCTGGTCCCTTCCAAATCTGCAGTTGGCTGAAATGAAAAGCTCAGGCTTATGATCTGCCAGAAAAATATTTGGCAATGAGTTCACCTCTTTTTCTCAAGTACAAATATTCTACTGACTTGATTCTTCAAAGAGATTTGTGAGGGTGCAAGTCAGTCCATTGTCTACCTTTAATGAGGCCGAACTTCTAATGAAGTAATGGATGTGAAAGTAATTTTTAAAAACACAATGCAAATGCAAGGCACTTTTAGTTATTATTTCAATACCTGAGGAAAGTTTAGAAACAAAGAGAGTAGCACATGTACCCAGTTCCCATAAGAGTGGACTTTGTTTCACCATCTATTTTATATTTCAGCCCTCTGAAAACTAAAGTTCAAATGCTGCAGTGGCTCATCTAAATTATCCTTTTGTGAACTCTGTAGACATTGCTTTTCTTTGTTCTCCCAGCATGTACTGTGATATTTCCAACATTGTTTTTTTTTTTTTTTTGAGAGAGAGAGAGAGAGAGAGAATTTTAATATTTATTTTTTTAGTTATCGGCAGACACAACATCTTTTGTTTATATGTGGTGCTGAGGATGGAACCCGGGCCGCATGCATGCCAGGCGAGCTCGCTACTGCTTGAGCCACATCCCCAGCCTGATATTTCCAACATTTGACGTGTATCTGGGAAATCCACGCTATTTTTCAAACAAGGTAAAACAAATACTAGCTAGGAACTCAGCATAGAATCTAAAGCATCACAGATGGCACTCCCAAATAACAGCTGCATTTTTATAAAATCTATGATGTGCCAGCAGCAGTGTGGTGTTATGTATGTTGTCATTTGCTCCTCACAGCACATATATGCTTCCATTTCACAGCTGTGAAAACTGAACTGTATAGAGCTTCAGTAACATGCCATAACCCATACAAGTAGTAAATGTCAGGACAGACCTCAAATACTACTAGTCTTTCTCCACAGTTTGTATGATTAGCCACTGCACCATATACTTTTAAGTACATGTCCATGCTTTTTACTAAGGGAGTCATTTTCCTTGCAAATGACTCTATGAAAATATTTGCATGGAATTTTCATCTTTGCTATATGTGCCTGATTTTCAGCTTTGAATCAACAATAAAGTATTACCTATATGAAGGCTAAAACAAATGTAATATCTTTGTTTCTTAATAGTCTTCCCCATATTTTAGCTCATAAGAGGTTTCTCTAATGTATAAAACACTTTCCATCTTCAGAACATTTATACATTTCAATTTTTTTTTTTTACTGTTAGATTTTGATTCCATTACTCACCATTAGAATATGTAGAGCTTTATCTTCAGTTAGAAGCAAACTAAAAAGACAGAACAATTTGTTCAGTTTGACATCACAACTTTGTAGCAATTCTAAGAAGACACATCAGATTTCCTGACTTTGGGGTCAGCATTCTTTCCAGTATAGACTGTTTCCTCATTTCTTTCTAACACAATCTGGAAAGAAAGTTAAAAAGAAATTCAAGAATCCTAGTAAAATTGAAGAAGCATTTTAAAAGAAGCATTTAGAATAATTTGAGAAGTCCTTGCTAAAGTAGAAGGTGAAAATGTGTTACATTAACAGTGAACTCCATTAAGTAATCGCCCACAGCCAGGTTCCGGTTTATTAATTTTCAATTTCTCATTTCTTGGCCTGCCCATTCTGAATGCCTTTCAGAGGAAAGTCTCAAGTGCTCTCTTGCTTTATGCTATTGCTCTTTAAAGGTAGCTCATTTGCACTTGTTCATCATCCTCTTCCTTCTCTGGATCCTAGAAGCTGTGTTGCTAATTATTGACCTGGGCAAACCTCAGAGGACAAAGGCAGCTAAAATTGGAGTGTTCTTTACTTCAGAATCACACGACATTTTCCATTTTTAAGAAGAAGCAAAGCATTTTTAGCTGCAGGGTTGACAGACCATTCAGGCACTTGAGTTTCTGCTAAAAAAGCTCAACTCCATCTTTCATTTTTTTTATTATTTCATTCATAGCTAGCTTGAAGTATATATGTGTATATGTACATGCATGAATGCACATGTATAAAAATTTTCCTTTTTCATTAACATTTAGTATAGAGCAGAATAGTAACATGTGCATTTATTCCATAGATATTTCTCAAAGAGTTGCCAAGAATAAAAAGTAGTGCTAAATACAGTAGGGGATATTTAGATGTAAAATTACCTTATGACAGGACCTGGCATGTGATGGATGCTCTAGAAATATTTATGAAACTAAAATGAACTATCACTGAAATGTATTCCTGGACTTAGAAATAGGAAAATTATGAAGTCATTAAATACAGGATAATTAGAAAGAACTTTTGGAATCATCCTATGCAGTCCTTTTAAGATGAATAAATACAGACCCCAAAAGTTATGTGTCATCTCCAAAATCACACATCTATTTAGATGCTTTCATCATAATACATGCTTCCAAGGTTACACATAAGACCAATATCTATGATGCACGGCATCTTGTGGAAGGGCCTGTGAGTGCTCTAGCACACTGCTGCCCAATGACAATGTAGCTCACATTCCATATGCAATTTTAAATATTTTAGTAAATCACATTTTTAAATGTTAAAAAATGAGTGAAATGAATCTATTTTATGTTTTTGTGTTTCGATATATATGACTCTGGAGTGTATTTTGACATAGTATACATACATGAAGTATAACTTATTCTAATTAGGATCCTATTCTTGTTGTTGTACATGATGTGGAGTTACACAAGTCATGTATTCATAAATGAACATAGGAAAGTTACGTCTGATTCATACACAGTTGTGTTTCCTCTTTCCATCCTTCTCCACTCCTTTCATTCCCCTTTGTCTAATCCAATGAACTTCCCCTCTCTACCCTCCCTTGGTCCATAAGTTTTGTTTTGGTTTGGTTTTATATGTGTGTGGTGCTGGGTATTGAACCCATGACCTTGTACATACAAGGCAAGCACTCTACCAACTGAGCTATATCCCCAGACCCTTGGCTCACAAGTGAAATGAGTTTTAAGAATATAATTTTTTTATTTATTTGATTTTAGTTTTTAAATACATGACAGCAAAATGCATTACAATTATTACACATATAGAGCACAATTTTTCATATCTTTTTATATAAAGTATGTTCACACCAATTCATGTCTTTATACACGCACTTTGTTTTTTTTTTTGCTTTACAATTCTTATTACACATATATACCACAATTTTTCATATCTCTGTATATAAAATATGTTGACACCCAATTTGTGTCTTCATACATGTACTTTAGATAATGATGTCCAACACATTCCACCATCCTTGCTAATCTCCTGTCCTCTCTCTTTCCCTCCCACCCCTCTTCCCTATCTAGAATTCATCTATTCCTCCCATTCTCCCCCTTCCTACCCTAATATAAGTCAGCCTCCTTATCAGAAAAAAAAAAACAAATGCCGAATGTTTTCTCTGATATAATAATATAATTTTGACTCAATATAATCAATACATTAAAAAATTTTAATCAATATATCAGTAATCAATATAAAATTGATCAATCTTCAATTAATCATTATAAAAATGGTTAATGAGTTATCTTACATTCTTTTTTTTAGTTCATTCAAAATCCAGAGTGTACTTTTTTTTTGATACATCTCAATTTGTACTAGCCATTTGCACGTACTTAACAATTACATGTGAATTTTAGCCACCCTCTTAAACTGTGTAGTTCTAGAATCACAGGGGGAAATGATTATTTAAAAAGTTGTAATATTTTTATCGTTGCTTACTTTCAAAGTTTGATCTTAATGTAAAAGTACAAAAATAAACTTAATCCAAACTGACTCAGCACTCACCCCATATATGTATTACACACACACACACACACACACACACACACACACACACAAACACACACACACTGGATTGGACTTACAACCATTAAATTAATAAATTTAAATCAATGATCAAAAAATCTCATCTTACAAGTAATTGTTCATAAGTACCCAGTCAATTCCATTTGAAGCACAAGAAGGACCAATTTAAAAATATGATCAGTTGTCATCGTTATCCACACTACATATCATTGTCTTTCATTTTCTTGTGAAAATAAGTTGGTTCTATTGACATTTAGAAGAATGCTGTTGTTTATAGGTCATCTCTGTCAGGTACTTAATATTAAATACATAAAAACAAAAGTAGGGAAGCAGTGTTTTCTTTCTTTTCTTCAAATTCCTGTTTCTACCAAGAAATTCTGCAGAAGCAGAGACTACTGCATGGTTCAATGCTCAAATCCACAAAAATTAAATGTCATTGTGGATTTGGTCATCACTTGCACCTTTGCCTGGATTTTTGTTCAAGGCATAGAAAAACATGTTGAATTTTTTCCCCTAAGTTCCTCAGCTTTTAAAGGCGGGGCGGGGGGAGAACAGAGCTAAAGAGCTGAGATGGGAAAGGAAAAGCAAGGGACAGAGCAGAGAAGAAACTAATTTAGGTCACTTTTCTGGAGGCTTCCAAATTTGGTATAGTACAATCCCTGTGATCATTTTATTGCTAACTTTTCAGAGGGCTGTTACAGTTTCATCTTATTCCCTACACAGATTATAAATCAAAAGAATACTATATAGACTTTCCTCAGAGCTGATTTTGATTCTTTAAATGATTTCCACATTAATAAAGCTTTAGTTATTAATTACTATAAAGCTATGCAATCTTCTAAGATGTTTTCTCTAAATCCCTAGTTCTTTTACAGTTCTGTTTCCAAACACAAATTCTTATTGTTATCAATGCAATGACATGCATCAGAATATTAGCAAATAATAGAAAATTATAACACAATTGTCGAAAATTATGAGCTGGCCTGTTATGGGACACTTGGTCACTCATTAACTTGGTTATATTATTAAAGTCCTGGTTCTTTTTTCTTTCTGTTAGGACATTTTTAAGTTTTGGTGGCTTTTTGCATTGGTTCTTACATGATCTCAAGAAGTTTGCACAGTTTTGGTTATCACATACAGATAAATATGACTGGCAGAAAAAAAAAGTGTCTTCTTTATGTAATCTTTTAAGATGGAAAAAAAATCATTCCTAGACAGATGCCCCCTGACCAACTTCCCTTGTCTCATCAACCAAAATTGTATCACATGCCAGTGTCTTACCCAATCACTATCACAGAGAAGAGATCCATGATTAGCTAAGATATCCCCACATTCAGGCTGAGACTGAGGCTCACTTCTCCTGAAGGACCATACTGCAAAGGTGTATGGGTATTTGAATTATATTAAAGATCTAGTGAAAGGGAGACATATCTCTTGGTTAGGGCACCTATAGAGTCAGCAACAACTAAGTCCGAAATGACAGTACAGTTAGTGTCACTCGGATGCATGTAAATGCTGTTGAAATGCACAAGAAAGGCTTTTGTCTAGTCTCCCCAGAAGCACGGGAGAGAACAGTGTCAGAGTTGACTTATAAATAAAGTGTTCTCTGACCTGAGATATAAAGAAAAGGAGGAAAGAGCCAAGGGAAGAACTGTGGAAAGAGAGAGAAGGGATCAAGCAGATGGAATATTCTAACTGGGAATAAGAAGGAACATAGTTGAGTTTGAGGAGATACAGGTAATTGAAGTATGACTGTCAGTCATGAAAAGGCTAGAGAGGTAAATTACAGATCAGAGAAGTTGTGGTGAGTCATATAGAAAGAGCTAATGAAAGATTTAAAACATCCAATGACAGAATATATACTTCCAAACCATATCTTTGAAGTGGTAAACTGGATTGTATTTACACAAGGCCAAAGTTAGGTTGGACCTGAAAGAATCAATTGTAATAACGCAGGAAAAAAAAAAATAGTGAAGCACTTTAAGGTATTTTCAGAGGAGCTGGGTTTGATTGGCATTGAGGAGTTTTAGGTAAACAGGACTTAGTTAATAGGAGATGAGAAACTTATGGATTAATAACCACTCAGATTTCTGGTATGGGCCACAAGGAGGATGGCAATACCATATTGAGTTATGATATCCAGTGGAGAAGCAGTTCAGAGGGGTAGCAGAGTGTGAGGGGCCCATTCTGTTGAAATCCAGGAGGTATTCCTGTGCTTCAGGCACTTTTAAATGTGAAGGGATATATTAAGTGATAGAGGGCAGCACTAGGGGTACTGCAGTTTATTGTAGAAAGTGACAACTAAAGAAAGAGATAAAGGAGTTTAGAATAGGAAGTGTTTCTCTCTGAAGGAGAAAAGAAGTGGGAAAATCTGAAGTTCCCCATGAAAGATGTACATTTTGGTTGAATTTTGCCTATAAAAATTAGACAAATAGCTCATGACAAAAGGAAATCAAGAAGGAGCAAGCTTGCTATATACTATATGAGGCAGATTTGAAGTAGGATAAGGAATTGGGTTGTTAGAATGGCTAAAATAAAATAGAAGGCTTGGGAAGTAGTTGAATTGGAAAAAAATTACACAATTACATGTATTACCTAAATTGATCCTTTACTGCAAGATGTTTTAGCTATTGCAATAATCATGCTACATAAGAAAAACCTCAAAATATAAGGAGCATGCAATAAATAATAAGAACCTGTTTGTTTCTCATGCATCTGCTCATGGGTCCAGGGTCCAGATGGTTCTGCCTAAGACTGCTTGTTTCTTTCACACTCTTCCCCCAGGTTTCTCCTTCTTCTGGACCAACAGTTCCCCAGGGCATGTTCTTGTTATAACACAATTGACAACTTCAAGTAGCAAGTGGCAACTATATATTTTTGAGGCCTCATTTTAGAACAGGCAGTGCCATTTGTGCCAAAATACATAACATGACCAAGCCCAGTATCATAGAGAGAGGAGGGTGACACTGAGAATGGTGGTGAATTTCTGCTTAACAATAATCTCATGCAAGGCATAAAGATAGGTAGCATCAGATTTGACCCATCATCCATGAAGCTTCTAGAACATCAGGATTCCAAAGTGGAATTCTCATTGGTCTTTGTGACAAATTCAGGAAAGTATCATGCTTTGAGTGACCTCCTCTGTTTTCCTATATTTGTGTGTTTTTCCCCAAATAAATGACATGAACACTTAAGCTGGTCATTGGGTTGATAGGTCAGAATAGAACCAACTACTACTATGGTTATGATTAAACCAGCCTTTGGCCTCATATAACAATACTAGTCCATTCCCCTAGGCTTACTTAGAGGCTGGCACTGCTTCTCCCATAAGCAGTACTTAGTAAGTGATGAGAACTAAAACAATAAAAATGATTGCACTGTTTTCCTTAATATGTAGTCTTTGGAATTTTTCCAAAAATTCAATACATTTATGAAAATTAAACCAAGTCATTGTGTTGATTATTGTACCAACACAATGTATTTTAATTATCCCTCAGAAAATGTGTGGCCAGTAGAACTGTCATAAAAATTATCCACCACTTCAAAGCTTAGTTATAAACCTGAAACTTAAAGACATTCTGAAACTATGGTATCTTTAGATTGCAAACTAACTGTGACATAAGCAAGAGATTTTAGTCATTTGTTTAAATTCTTGAATCAAAGATATATGACTAAGATTGCATTTAATCAGTTCATAAATTCTCAAGCCCAAATAGCCCATGGTTCTTGAGAAGATCTTATAATGTGTATGCACACAAATGTATTTGTGCGTGTGTCCTGTTTTTATAAGATCATCTTTTAAATTGACACTAGTGACATAATCATATAATATGCCAGGGAAGCTCTTTCTGTTTCTCCATACTCCCCAAATTCCACTCAGTGAGAAAAACTGCAGTTTTATCTCACTTCATTTTGTGGCTTCTGTACCACCAACAATGATTAGTGACTTGGGAAGAAAGAAGTGTCCTTTCCAGGAACCATTAGGGTCTGAAGCTCCCTTCACATTATCCCTTAGGTATTTCAGAACAAAACCCTAACTTCTCTTTTAGGATTTCTTTTCCAGTCCAGACTTTCAAATGCTTAAGGAGATATTGGAGAGAAAGGAAAATGCACAAGGAGAATACAAAGTCAAGAAGCCAAGCAAGAGACAAGAGTCCAGAAGTATATTCATGCTTAATCATTTACAGATTAAATCCTACTAAGACCTTTAAATTGCAGTGGTCACAGGGGTTGTCCTTGAAAAATTTGATCCCAACTCAGAGCGTAAATACCTTGTGCAAGTAAGGCAACAGATCAGAGGTTACATCACTATACATGCCATACATTTGTTTTAAGACTCTGATCAAGATCAGTTTCTTTCCTGGGAGCAACAGGGAGGAAGGGTTAGGTAAAGAGACAGATGCACTGGGACAATGCACAGAGGTTCTACACCACAGGAGTAGGAGAAGGGATTTCAGAAAAGAATGAAAGTGCAATAGATACATAATAAACTGAGACTAAAGAAGTACAAATAGTGTAGAGTGTTTACCACAGATGTCACTAGATCTGTGTTTCATCCTTGGGTTAAACATTTTCTTGTACTTAGCCTAGGCTGGATCCTAAAGCAACAGACTTTGGAAATTGACTTTTAATGTTTTGTGAGTTTTTTTTTCCTTTTTTTTTTTGCTGCAGAAAAATTATCATCTAATAGATTGCTTATTTGATTTGTTTAAATGAAAACTTCAAAAATAATTGTTGTTTGACAGGTTGGTGGGTTGTTGATTTGTAAATAATAAATAGAAAAAAAAGGAAGAATGGAAAGAAAGGGAGGGAAGAATGGGAATAAGAGAAAGAGAACTGAAAATGAAATATGTATGTTCTGACTTCAGTACTTTTAAAAGCCAATACTTACTAGTAAATTATATACTATTAATCAGATCTTATACCATTTTTTAAAAAAATGTCATATTTAAATGTGATATGTTTCTAAAATTGTCTTGGAATTTTAAAGAGATATTAACAATGTTAATGCCTAACTTAAGTGTTTTATTATAAGTTGCTGTAGGAAAAATATGAATAATAAATTATACCATGTAAGTAGAATTACAATTAAATTCTTCAAGCTTAGAAAGCTGGCATAACATTTGCTTAGCACTCATGAAGCCCTAGATTTGATCCCCAGCACTGTCCCCGCAAATTTTTTTCAGTAAATTATATGGTTAAAAATATTTCACCCTATTTTCTCCTATGTATAGGTTTCTCATAAATCATCGCTTATACTAACATATAAGGCAGTGTCCACAAAGTCTAGAAACATAGATAATTGTTTATATTTTAATAGATGTCCTTTTTGATATTGTATTATTAGACTAAGTGCCAAATACTATACAAGTATTTTACATGTATCATTTCATTGAGAATTTTGGTTAATATTTCTCTCACTTTATCAGCCCCTCAACCCTCATAAGTGAATTTGCTTATACACACACACACACACACACACACACGCACACACATGCACACACATGCTTATGCCACTCTTCACCATTCTTGTAGTTGGAAACCTGACTCTTAAGGAACTCTATAGTATGGTAGCAAAAGATCATCAGAGCTTCAGAAAGGTGTGGCTGGGGATGTGACCAGGACCATCCCAGCATAAATCATTGTGGATCAGGTGACTGCTCCACTCACCCTTGGCAGTGGTTTTGCTTCATTGCTTTACCAGTGGTGTGGAGAGTTTTATTTTATTTTACTTTTTGGTGTGTCTCTTATTTCCGGTAGAACTGACTCAAAGTTGAGAAGGTGTCCTCCCACCTGCATTGGAAAAATACACTTCAAAAGCTTCTCCTATGGAAAATTTAAAGTCATTGAAAGACTCTTATTGTAGCTTTTGTAGAAAAAAAAATTCAGAACAGAGCACTTTATTGCTTTTCCTGGAAGAATTTTAACTGTGCATGCATATTTAACTGTGCATGCATATTTCAAATGGATAAAGTTGGTAGATAATAAAGCTATAACTCTGATACAGTAATTATAGGTCACTTCAAAGATATTACCAACATCATTTATGAGACTTAGTTGGTATTCCTCCAACACAAAAGAACAGAGACAGAATCATGAGTTAAGTTTATATAAGACCTGTCAAAAGCCAACCATAGCAATGTAAATTCCATGATTTTCTTGCCCTCAATGGAAAATTACTGTCAGCAGAACCAGAGTCTGCAGACTGTGAGCAAATGTCTGTTTTCTTGCCACAAGTAAGTGTGTGAAACTTTTCTCAATTGGTAGAATTACCATGAAAGGTCAGGGGATTAGTTTTACATGCATGATAGAATTCATTTGCTTTAAAAGCATTATACCAGAAGGGTAGACATTTTTTTTCTGACTTTAGAACTAAATTAGAATTCAAATATTCAGAGTTTTGAGTCAACCCCAAGCCATTTTCTTTCATATTGTTTTCTCTTGACAAAAGGATGATCATTCAAGTAAGGAAAAAGGAAGGCTTCTGAAAAAGAAAGAAAGAAAGAAAGATGTGTGTGTATATACATATATTTTATAAATATTTATATTTTATAAAATTAACATGAGTTCAATATCAGTGTAGACATATACACATATTTGAAATTAGCATGTAGTTCAAGTTTACTGCACAACATTCAATGATGAGCTTAACTTCCTTAAATTATGAGCACCTCAAAAGCAGGACTTGAGTTTTTAAATAAATACCTTTATGTTTTATAACTTGTTCTTTTTTTCTGTGTGTTATCTTAACCAAAGACATTCCAAAATGAACATAAAGGCTGTGGTCTTCCTTCTCAAGATAAAGGAAGAAGATTTTCCCAATCTATTGGTTTTAAATAAATGGTCAGGAAAGTCCACATGCATGTAGATTGAGCTAAAGCACCATGACATTGTCAGCGACCTTGTGCAGAAAGAGACTTAGATGCATTATTTCTTTAACACACTGGTGTTAATTGCAAAAAGAAAATCAAGCAGTCACAAATTATAGAAAGACACATAAAGAAGAAAATCTTGCCCTATTATTTTACCAGTTTAACACACTTTTTCATATTTCTTTTTTTTATTTGTTTTAATTAGTTACACATGACAGTACAATGATCTTGGCATATCATACATTTGAATCAGATGGGGTATAATTTATCATTTTACTGAGTGTACAGGTTGCAGAATCACATTGGTTATACAGTCACCTATATAAATACAGCAATAATAATGTCTATTTTATTCTGCTGCCCTTCCTATCCCCCCTTCCCCTCCCTTCCTCTCCCATCACTTCTCTCTACCCAATCTAATGTGACACACTCCTTTTTTTCCCTCATATCATCATACATGTATTCTGTATAACGATGAGCGTCTCCTTCCATCTTCCATGTAAATTCCCTTCTCCCTCCTTTTCCCTCCCACCTCTCTTCCTTATTTAGTTGTAATCTTCTTCTCATGCTCTTCCTCCCTACCCCATTTTGAGTCATCCCCCTTATATCAGAGAAGACATTAGACCTTTGTTGTTTAGGGATTGGCTAACTTCACTTAGCATAATCTGCTCTAATGCCATCCATTTCCCTGCAAATGCCATGATCTTGTTATTTTTTAGTGCTGAGTAATATTCCATTGTGTATAAATGTCACATTTTTTTTTTTTATCCATTCATCCATTGAAAGGCATCTAGGTTGGTTCCACAGTCTAGCTATTGTGAATTGTGCTGCTATGAACATTGATGTGGCTGTCCCTGTAGTATGCTGTTTTTAAGTCTTTTAGATATAGTCTGAGGGGGAAATAGCTGGGTCAAATGTGGTTCCATTCCCAGCTTTCCAAGGAATCTCCATACTGCTTTCCAAATTGGCTACACCAATTTTCAGTCCCACCAGCAATGTATGAGTATACCTTTTTCCCCTCATTCTCACCAGCAATTGTTGTTGTTTGATTTCATAATGGCTGCCATTCTTATTGGAGTGAGATGGTATCTTAGAGTACTTTTAATTTGCGTTTCGTTTCTGATTGTTAGAGATGGTGAGCATTTTTTTGTGTATTTGTTGATTGATTGTATATCCTCTTCTGAGAAGTGTCTGCTCAGGTCCTTGGCTCATTTGTTGATTGGGTTATTATTTTGTTGTTGTTGTTGTTGTTTAACTTTTTGAGTTCTTTGTATTCTCTAGAGATTAGAGGTCTATCTGATGTGTGATGGGTAAAAATTTATTCCCAGGTTGTAGGCTCCGCCTATTCACCTCACATATTATTTCTCTTGCTGATAAAAAACTTTTTAGTTTGAGTTTGTCCCATTTGTTGATTCTTGGTTTTAACTCTTGTGCTATAGGTGTCTAATTAAGGAATTTGGGGCCTGACCCCACATGATGGAGATTAGAGCCAACTTTTTCTTCTATTAGATCCAGAGTCTCTGGTTTGATTCCTAGCTCCTTGATCCATTTTGAGTTAACTTTTGTGCATGGTGAGAGAAAGGGATTCAATTTCATTGTGTTGTATATGGATTTCCAGTTCTCCCAGAACCATTTGTTGAAGATGCTATCCTTTCTCCATTGCATGCTTTTAGCACCTTTGTCTAATATAAGGTAGTTGTAATTTTGTGGGTTGGTCTCTGTGTCCTCTATTCTGTACCATTGGTCTACCCTCCTGTTTTGGTACCCGTACTCATTTTCTACTTTCTTAAGTTGTAATCAGTCTTTAAATGTGAAATTGTGTTCTCCTTCAATGAGTGCAAGAAAATATTTTCCTTTCTTTCAGAAACTTTTTTCCTTTTTTAAATAGCTTCTTTGGTGCAGTTGAAGAAATTTAATATGAACTCTATTGTATGTATTCCATTCAGAGGACAGGCATCTTTTACTTTCACAAATCAAGGAGAAAGCACAGAACTTTATAATTTAATTGATTAATTACTGCAGGTCCCCCCCAAAAATCTATATCCTTCTCAGTTAGTAGGCACCTGTCTGTAGATACGTGACTTAAGTTTTTCAATTGTGTTCTACCTGTCTTTTCTCATCTGTGAAAGTGTGAAAGGCAGACAATCTAGGTAGTGAGTAAAGGCTGGATGCTGTAGGTGTTCTTAGTATGACTTTTCTCTAAAGCACCTCTAATATGACAGAAATGACCCATTTGAAGTAATTCAGTAGTCTTTTTCAATAAACCATGTTACATTTATAAAAATGCCTCCTGTGTAGCCAGGCCAGAAAAAGTGGTTTTATTATATATTCTGTATCCACATATATGCCGTCAGTTAGTTGAGGAACCCAATTACTCCAGGTTTATTTTGCATTAAAAGGAGAATTGTCTTTAAAGGACCAAGTAAAGTTGGTGACAAACAAAATTCCAAACATTCTTTCATCTCACTGCCTTCCAAGAGGTTAAGAGCAGAAGACTTAGACACACATGTGCTCTGGTTTGAGGAATAATTGAG